>NW_022196913.1:61511650-61519641 GCF_008632895.1 Mastomys coucha
GAGGTGAGATGAGGGGTGAGAAGGGGTGTGGGGTAAAGCAGGATGATCGGTGAGGAGGGGTGTGGGGGTGAGGTGAGATGAGGGGGTGAGGCAGGATGAGGGGGTGAGGCAGGATGAGGGGGTGAGGTGGGATGAGCCGATGGGTGATTTTATGTCATACTTCGTTTAGTGGGATGCACATCATCAACCAGTGTGTTGAGCAGAAGTTGACACATATTTCCTAAAAGAATGGGATATTTTTGTTTTTCCCAAGGTCCTAAGTCTCCTGTAAAACTTTCATAGTATATACTCCAAAGCCCTGCACCCCATCCTGAGAGGTGGGGTATCATGCAATATTCCACCCCACTCTGTCTGTTCCCTACATCCTCTTTTCATCTCATGGCTCACTTTTTCTCTGTAACAAGTCTCCTGCCTACTCATATCCTTGTCTGCATGGTGAAAGATATGGCACTAGGTTGATAAACAGAAGGTTCCCAGAGTCCCCTTGTAGTGGCTTAGGGGGTTTTGTAGCTCATTCCTTAGGCACACAGAGAAACAGCCTGGCAGGATATGACAACACTGCCTATGCCAGCTCAGTCCCCAAGGGGTCGCACAGTCACAGCTGGTTGGCTTTCAGCAAACATATTTTTGGGGTCTCTTTGTTCTGTTATAGCTGAAACAGACAAGATCGTTCCTGATGCTGCCAAACTAAAAATGGCCCCCTCCTGGTTCCTGCCAAAGCGTCCACCCGTTGGCATAGCCAAGCCACACCCACCCATGGTGGATTCTCTCAGTCATTCATCTAGTCACCGAAGAACCAAGTACTAGCAGGGGTCCCTGAGACATGGAGAGTGGGTAGGTATGCTTTGCCCCTGTGAGGTTGGTGGTTCAAAGAGAACAACGCCAATGGAAGCCCTATGGTGTGTCAGAAGGTGGGTTCTCCTGCTTGTGAGAGTGGAGCTCAATTCTTCTACGGTCAGCTTGTCAGTAACTCCTGGGAAAACATTTCCTTTCAAACAAACACTATTGGTAAGATCCAAAAACCGGTAAGAATTTACTAATCGAAAGGCAGAGTGAGTGACTTCCAAGAATGTCCTCCTGGCAAGGGGTTTTACCCAGCCCAGTGTGTGCTCACTGGAGCTACAAGGAGTGATAATGGGGTTCTTCTGAGGCATTGTCTCACTGGTAGTTTAGTTTATATGCGATGAGTGTTAAATGGCCACTGAACAAAGAGTCACCAAGAACTCACTGCCCGCCAGAGGCAGCCATAAGCAAGGCAAGTGGCTGCTACCCTTGTGGACCTTGCGTTTCACTGGAGGGAAGGAAAGCTGCCTGAAGAGGTCGCTGCTTCATACAGTTGGTAAAGCAGGAGCTCCCCGAGGAGGTGACTTTGAGGGGAGAGTGGAGGGAGGTGAGGGAGGCAGCTATGCAAATTTGTGATGTGTTCCAGACAGGGTCTCCAGAGAGAGAAGACTGCAGTGCAAAAGGAGAGTGTGTCAGGGGTCGGTGAGGAGGAGCTGGAGGGCGGTGACTGGGGCAAAGGGAGCACGGGAGAGAATGGGGAGAGCTGAGGCCAGGGGAGCGGCGGCGAACAGATGGTGGATGTCCACACATCGCTTCTGAGAACTGTCCTCCTTTTCCTCCAGGGGGGATGGGAAGTCATTGGAAGACCTCAGAGTAGAGCGGACACCATCTGATTCATGCTCTGAAAAGATCAGTCTGGCTGCTAGGATGGAGTGAATAGCAAGGAGCAAGAGCAGAGGAAGAAGAGCCAATCAGGGTGCTGTTTCCGTATCGTAGAGGAGAGATGAAGGTGGCCAGGACCAGGCAAACTCGGTGGAGATGTTAAAGGATATCGGGCTGTGGATGTCTCTGCAGGATGGAGCTGAGAGTTTGCTGATGGGTTGGGCGTGAAGTATAGGAAACGGAAAAGTCAAGGTGGAGCTGAGGTTTGGGGCTTCAGCATAGGCTGGGCTGGGTGTTACTTAGCAACCCCCCTTCCTTCCAGTCTCATGAGGAGAGCCCCCCTCTTCCTTTCCCACTGTGGTCAGTGGAGTCAGCATAGGGGTAGGAATGGCAGCCTTGGAGTTCCAACCTAGGCCCAGGGACATGAGACATTCTCTTTTGTCCTCCTGAGTGTCTGATTGCCACCAAGAGAAGAATGTGCCCTAGGTCTAGAAGCACAATAGAAAGGTACAGACATCTAGGGGACATGAGAAGAGAGAAGCTAGCTTCCCCCTCCCCCCACTCTGGAGTTCAGTTGAGGTCTTTGCCTCAGCAGAGCAGAGTTTCAGTATAATCAACAACCAGGGCCTTTTCCTCTGTCTTAGCCACCAACCCGCCCTTGTCTCTGTATCTCATCAGAGACCCATTTTCAGGGAAAGGGCATGCACTTAGCTTCCCCTAGGCTACTTTACTAAATTATGACTCTACCCAAGGCTTTTCTGAAGCCGTCTCACTCCTTTCTTCTGTGGGCAGAGGATTTTTAGCAACTTTTTGAGATGTACTCCAGGAGTCCCCAAAAGTGTTTATATGGCTAATGTTAAGACAATTAATTGCTTAGCCTTTCCCGAGGAGCCCGTAGCCAAACTTGTGTAGTCTGGATTTTTGCCTCTGCTCTCAGGGAGTGAACATCTTCACTGAGATGTGGTTTTCTCTCTGAGGGCCCTTCCCTCCCTTAGTGGCCATGCTTAAAGCCTGTACTGAAGTATCTTTGCTAAAGCTGCCAACCCTGCCTTACTGAACTGGCTAATCCTGAAATTCTTTAGTGTTAAAGCAGCAAACCCCCGCTATAGGCTGAGTCACGGTCTCCCTCAAATCCAAGCAAACTTCTCAGGCTGTTGAGGGTGGCAGTGTGGAGCTGTGTCTTGGTCCCTCAGCACTGTCACCCACTGCCATCCACCATGAGCCCAGACTCTCCACCCCAACTGTAAACGTGGGATAAACATCCATTGCAGAGGGCTGAGTTTGGGGGTGGCTGTTACAGGGTCGGATGTGACAATAGCTGACAGATGAAGACAGATGGGGTGATTCGTACCTCATTATTAAAGTTGGGTTCTGTCCATATTTGGGTAGTGGAGGAAGCCACCCTGGATGAAATAAGGGCAGAAGGCTGAGCCTAGAAGGACACATTAGTCACCCTGTTTTAGAGGTGGAGGAGGCCAGGCTGAGGGCATGGAGGGGACATAGAGAGGCATACAAATATGACACAGGAATCTGCATCGGGTCATGCTAGACGAGACAGAGAGACAGAAGGCTAATGTGGAGAAACAAACAGGAAATAGATCACAGAGAGGTCTTATTGCCGCCCCTCCCCTCAACCCCCCCCGCCATGTGGCATGCAGGCAGAATAAGCACCAGGTCATGGTGGTGGTAAGGATACTGTAGAATGACTAGGAAACATTTATGTTCTAAGGATCAAAGTGCAAAAAAAAAAAAAAAAAAATAAGAGCTCAGTGCATGACACACTGGGGACATCAGACAGGAAGGAGTTTCCTAACCATGCTGACATCTGATACGATTTTTTCTTGCACACAAATGCATTTCTTTATTAATAATACATCAGCAGTAAAACTAGAAAAGGTTTTTTGGGTGTGCTGCGGTTTTTAGACGTTTGCCTCTTTGGCTTTGGGACACCTGTGTTGAACACGAAGTCCCCTGCGGAGATGCCCTCTGCTGCTCTCCGAGCCGCCTTTCTAGCCAGGCCGCAGCTGTTTATACTTTCAATTTGACAATCTTGAGATTTTTTTTTTCTTCCAGATAAATTGAAAGAAAATCCAAGGTCAGAGCAAATATGGCCTATGCACCATGTACCAACTACGGTTGTGAAATGGCTCAGGCAGGCACTAATTTGAACTTGGCATCCCCAGGTAATAGCCTTAACATTGTGACTTGTCTGGTTAGGGATTCAGAATAGGGAATGCGTGTGAAGAGCCACTAGGAGCCTTATATGTATAGGAGGACATTTGAAAATTGCTTGTGATTGCTGGGGATGCTATTGATTAAGAAGGACTAATAGCAAGGTGGCGAAGCAGTGATTAAAAAGCGTGGGACCCTCCAAAGAACGAAAATCAAGTGAGGCAAAGCAGGGTTTGTGATTCCCGGAGGAAGGGCCATGCTGTGCTTCCCACCTGTCTGGTCACTGTGTCCCACACCCTCCTGGTCACCCTCCTTGTCACTTCTTGTTTTGTTTTGTTTTGTTTTTGAGACAGGGTTTCTCTGTGTAGCCCTGGCTGTCCTGGAACTCACTCTGTAGACCAGGCTGGCCTCGAACTCAGAAATCCGCCTGCCTCTGCCTCCCAAGTGCTAGGATTAAAGGCGTGGGCCACCACTACCCAGCTTCCTTGTCACTTCTAAGGACCCTACCCTTCCCACAAGTACCCAAAAGGTACTTCCAGGATGTCTATCCTGCATCCTTGGAGAAGCCCAATGTTGAACCCTGGGCTCCTGCAGCATTCTCTTCTTTGTATTTAAACAACTCTGCACTAGTGCCGTGCATTCTGTTAGATACTTAACAAATCAAACTTATTCCTTTGTATATTCCAGCTCAAGATTAATACCCTACAAGAGCTGTAAAACGTATGCATTGATTTAACATATGCACCCATACGGGAGACCACAACTGTCTGTGATTCCACACCACAGTGTGTGAGTTGATACCTAAGCTTCATGCAGGCAAAATATTCATTCACATGAGAGAGACTGAGAAAGAGGGAGTGGGGTGGGGGAGGAGAGAGATGAGAGATGGGAGAGAAGAAGGAAGGAGGGAAGGAGGGAAGGAGGGAGGGAGACAGAGACAGAGACATTTGGTGTGAGCCTTAAAATAGAGCTGTCTGTTAAAGGCAATTTATTATCCTGAGCATAGACAGATATGTATGTGTGTGTGTGTGTATGTATATATATATATATACACACATATATTGCATGTGTATGTGTATATATATGTATATATATCACATATATATACATATATATAGTACATGTGTATGTATGTGTGTGCACGCACACACATACACACACCCCTCTGATTGGCCAGTTTACTGACCACAGTCTCATCTACCCAGATGCCAGAGTCTATAATCTCAGTGTCCTTATTATGCCTCAATATCATCACTAACATGGGCCTCTTCTTAGAAGCTAAACCCTCTCCAGGCACACCTGTGCCCAGATCGCTGAGCACACACTGAGTCTACACTCACTCCTCAGATCCCTGAGCACACACTGTGTCTACACACACACACACACACTCCTCAGATCCCTGAACACACTGTGTTCGCATACTCACTCCTCAGATCCTAGAGCACATACTGTGTCCACACACACACACACACACACACACACACACACACACACACACACACTTCTTGGATCCCTGAGCTCACTCTGTGTCTGCACATGCTGGCTCTTCATCCTCTCCCTTCTGTCGCCCATCTGTGGAAGTCCCCGGGAAGAGGACCTCTCTGGGAAGACTTTGTTCACAAAGGATCACCCTGTGAGCATCATCTCCTTACTCTCCAGGGTCTTTCCTTGCTCTGAGGATGGAGTCCAGATCCCCTGCATCTTCAGTCCCTAAGCAGAGAGCTACCCTCTGCAGGTAGGCTCTAACTCCTTAGTCTGTCTGCCTCGCTGTGAAATAGTAATAATAGTTCCCTCTTATATTTCCGTTAAGACATTGCCTATAGTTTGCCCAGCATTCTTGCTTTTTTTCCTCCACAGTTTAAAAAGTTGTATGTGTGTGTGTGTGTGTGTGTGTGTGTGTGAGTGAGTGTGTGTGTGTGTGGTTGTGGTTATTGTTGTTTATGGTAGTGTTCTACAGAAATTAGTAGCAGAAAAGGCTTGAAGTCTTGGGTGCTACCAAGAGATTATGTAGTCCAAAAGCCTGGCCTTCAGAGTGAGGAATGGAAGGACTCATCCCGGGTCATGTGACGCTCCTCTCCTGGAGTTGTCTCCCCTGTCTACACCGCACCCTTACAACTGTCCTGAAGCTTCTTTTATGACATAATATCACTTGTGACATGTGACATGGCTTGGGAGAGTTTGACCAAGCTGCTTAACTCCCTAGAGTAATGTCGAGGGCGCAGCTGCCACGTGAACCCTTGACTAAGCTTGTACGGCATATGTGAGGGAAGAGCAGACCCAACACTGCTTCAAGTCTGATTTGCAAATTTGTCTGCATAGGGGAGATACTATTTAAAGGAGTCAGTTCTGGCTCCTGATGTTTTCAGCCTAATTTGAATTTTTTTCTATTCTTGCACATTTTCTGGAGCTCATTTCCATGTTTATGTTGAAGTATCTGTTTTAAGCCCATAAAACATCAAGTTTCTAATGTGCCATGCCAAAGTGTTGAGTGGACTCCTTAGAGAACGAACTTAAAACGCAATAGCCACCTGACAAGAGACACTATTCCCAGAAAGACTTAGCCTAGCAGTCTTGAGTGTGATGGGAAAAAGGCCCAAACTCACATTGCCACATGATCTGCCAGGGAAGCTACAGGGCGCTCTTAATAGACAAGCACTGAACCCCATCCTGAAGAAGGCTAGTGGCTGTAAGCTGATAGCTCAAGAAGGGACTACAGGCCCTCACTTGTTGGATTCAAACAAGTGCTCTGAGTAAAATGGAGAGGGAGGTGCAAGAAAGGGGGAAGGAAGAAAGAAGAAAGAAGGGAAGAGAGTGAGCAAAGGGGAAGCTCTTCAAACTGTTTGTTATTAGTAGTTAGCAATCTTTCTCAGGAGCCTGGGAAGGAGCTGACTCTTAATTTCATACTATGTCAGCGAGGGTGGAGGAAAGATCAGGGCGATGTGGTACATGGTTATACCACCCAGCATTCAGGCAGCCCTTTTCTGTTTGTATCTCTATAATTCCTAGATCACTGTCCTTTGAGGGGAATATAAATACTGTCAGCTTTTATCAGTTTTCTGCACCATCCATCACTATCTCGTCTATGACCTGAGCTTGTGGACCCACTTCCTAACCTCTTAGCCAGTAACAGTGGTGAAGAGAGTACAGAGGCACTGCATCTGCAGTGGTGAGGAGAGTGCAGACAGAGGCACTGTGCAGTGGGGAGGAGGGTGCAGACAGAGGCACTGGGCAGTGGAGAGGAGGGTGCAGATGGAGGCACTGGGCAGTGGGGAGAAGGGTGCAGATGGAGGCACTGCATCTGCAGTGGGAAGGAGAGTGCAGACAGAGGTTCTGCATCTATAGTAGGAAGGAGAGTGCAGACAGAGGCTCTGCATGTGCAATGGGGAGGAGAGTGCAGACAGAGGCACTGTGCAGTGGTGAGGAGAGTGCAGACAGAGGCACTGCATCTGCAGTGGTGAGGAGAGTGCAGACAGAGGCACTGTGCAGTGGGGAGGAGGGTGCAGATGGAGGCTCTGCATCTGCAGTGGGAAGGAGAGTGCAGACAGAGGCACTGCATCTGCAGTGGTGAGGAGAGTGCAGACAGAGGCACTGTGCAGTGGTGAGGAGAGTGCAGACAGAGGCACTGCATCTGCAGTGGGGAGGAGAGTGTAGACAGAGGCACTGTGCAGTGGGGAGGAGAGTGCAGACAGAGGCACTGTGCAGTGGGGAGGAGAGTGCAGATGGAGGCTCTGCATCTGCAGTGGGGAGGAGAGTGCAGACAGAGGCACTGTGCAGTGGGGAGGAGAATGCAGACAGAGGCACTGTGCAGTGGGGAGGAGAGTGCAGACAGAGGCACTGCATATGCAGTGGGGAGGAGAGTGTAGACAGAGGCACTGTGCAGTGGTGAGGAGAGTGCAGACAGAGGCACTGTGCAGTGGGGAGGAGAGTGCAGACAGAGGCACTGCATATGCAGTGGGGAGGAGAGTGTAGACAGAGGCACTGCATCTGCAGTGGTGAGGAGAGTGCAGACAGAGGCACTGTGCAGTGGGGAGGAGAGTGCAGATGGAGGCTCTGTGCAGTGGGGAGGAGAGTGCAGATGGACGCTCTGTGCAGTGGTGAGGAGAGTGCAGACAGAGGCACTGTGCAGTGGGGAGGAGAGTGCAGATGGAGGCTCT
>NW_022196913.1:61519841-61550993 GCF_008632895.1 Mastomys coucha
GCACTGTGCAGTGGGGAGGAGAGTGCAGACAGAGGCACTGTGCAGTGGGGAGGAGAGTGCAGACAGAGACTCTGCATCAATACTGTACTCAGTAAATGGAAAAGTACACTGTCTATGTTTGCCTGGGTTTTGAAAGGAGCATCTGATAGGATTTTGAGGAGCACTTATTTTAGGGTCCCTTGTCTCAATACTGTGTTTGAGTGCATGGCATGAACATTAGGTACTAATCACACAGTTTGTAAGTAAAATGGATATAAAGGAAAGGCATTTAGTTCATCAGTGTCAAAGAGATTTCTGGCTCATTCCATCTGAGTGACAGAGCTTTCCCCTTTCAGTCAACTACAGTTCTCTGATTGCTTGATTGGCATCAAGTGGGCTCTTGTTCCCAGGGACTGCAGTGGCATTTGCCGACTTCTCATCACTCGTGGTCTACACAAGAACATGGCTTCTTAGCTGGATGCAGTCTAAAGTCCAAAAATCACAATAATACTGAATTAAACACTGAAAACAAACCTACAGAAAATGTACTGTTTACAGTTTGTCTCTGAGATCTCCCTACTGGAATTAGGTGGACAGATGCATACTTCTCCCTCTCACCACCTTCTTACACTGATCCTTTCTCAGGTGTCCCTCTCTCTGACACTTGAGCCTGTCTCAGTCCCTAGTGTTGCAGACTTGACTTTATTGGAGGTGATCATGAAGCTTTCTAGAATAGACACTGATGTCTATTGAGTGATGATCTAATAGGAAGGAGTGAGTCCCAAAGTTATGGCACTCAGAGAAAAGGACAGGATTGCACATTGTTTATTCATTCTCATCGCAATTGTAAAAGATAAACTTACACATAGAAAACTAGCACCATCACACCATCACTGTCACCACCGTCACCACAACCATTAATACCATGACCATCACCACTGCCATGACTACCACCATCCTCACCAACATCATCACCATTACCAGCACCACACCACCAACAGGACTATCACCATCTCCATCATCAGCATCACCAGCACCACTGGATCTCCTAATTTGGTAATTGGTCAAAACCCAAATTCCTAGAAGTAAAATTGTGAAGGGATGGATAGAATCCCCCCACCTAGGGGAGATACTGTCCTAGGAAAAACAGTAACAGAAGCAGTCACTATCCATATAAAAGGCAGCTTGATTGGACTGAAGACTTACACATGACTGCCGGGTCAATGAAATTATGGAGGAGAGGGAAGAGTACGTAGGACCTTAGGGGGAGGAGAAAGATATCTCTTCCAACAAGACTAACCCTTCAAACTATTTCAAAACCAAGGGTTTACAAAAGCTCCACAGACACATTTGACAGAGTTTAGGTCTCAGACTGTGTCACCCCCAAGTAGTCACCATCAGGAAGGTTTCTCTCACAGTTCCCTGCCTGTTTATGTTGAGAGCTGGTAAGAAAGGAAATTTCTGACTTAAGTCCCCTGCCTCAGAGCCAGGAGAAAAGTCATGGCGGACAGAGAGGCCAAAGGATTCTGGACTGCTGCCTCAGCCAGATGCTGACACTCTCCAGGCCACATTTCTCTCTGGGCCATGGTGTCTAAACATGAAAACCAACAGTTTCCTGTACCATGTTATGTCCTTAGTTGATAAGTCTGTCACCAAAACCGAATCTGTGACAGGGCAATGGCCTCCCAAGCTGAGCACCTCTGTGGGACTGGGGCGGAGAGAGGGGTCCCTGAGAAGACATGCAGGAGGAGGTGGGAAAGGATTGCTGTCTGGTCATCAAGCCTCAGGGAGGGAGTTCACAGTGCGGACTTAGACAGCAAATCAAAGCCTCATTCCCTGAATCTTTTCCTCCAGGTTTGCCTCAGGTAGATAGAAAGGACAAGGTTCTTAAGTGAATAGCATGTGCTCACATCCCGAACACTGAAATGCTCTGATGTCACTGTTCTATGAGGGAAGAAAGAATACCAACTTATTTCTGAAGGCTCTCCTGTTCACGAAACATTAAAAACTAAATTTGCCATGCTTTGCTTTTGTTAATACGGCCTTTTTCCTTTTTCATTTACGTGAATGTCATCCATGATCCCTGTGGTGGACCCAAGTGGCACACACCATTCTCATCCCTGCAGACAGCTGTCAGGCTGGGGGAATTTTCAGGGCCGAGACAGGCAGGGAGCTGTTTGCTGAGCAAAGCGCAGACTTCAGTAGCAGGCACTGTCCTAGACAGTGGACAGAAGACTTGAGTGGCATTCACCCACAGAAACGTCAACCTCTCCCTCCCTCTGTGCTCTCACACGGATCACGCAGTGTCGAGCGAGGGAGGGAGAAAGCCATAGTTTTATTTCATAATCCCTTGCATGTTATTTACAAACACATGAGTCGCTATACTTTTCTGTGGTCTTCATAAACTCCACAGTGGCAGAGATTACAATATTTTGGTGATTTCTTTTCAGCCTCCAGAACTTTGGGAACATACAAGAGATGTGTTTCGTTCGATAATGCATGAGATAAGATAGACAGTTCGAAAATGCGTGAGACTATAGATGCCCTGACTCTGAGAACACCCTGGAGTTGGGCTTCGTGGGGAAGAGGAGAGAAAAGGGATGGAAAGTGAAGGAGGAGCCCCAAGGACACTGGCACCACTTTGTTAGTGAGGTCATCGGAATCATTTAGATTTTTGTACTTGGAGTGAGGAGGAAGTCTAGAAAGAAAAATATCAAAATATGCATCGTTATGTGTTAGGATTAACTTTGCCTCTTTGTTCCAGCTACCTTTTGATATTTAAAAAGTTCTATAATGAATATTGGTTTGTTTTTATTATCTCCAAGTTCAATAAAAATGACTTTCTCAAACTTGGGAGAGTTAATGCCTTTGGGCCAAGTTTCTTTTTACTACTCCTCTCACCTTTATTATTCTTCCGCTCCTAAATGCTACATGCACATATGCACATGTACACCACACACATACCACACACATACACACACATGCACACACATACACACATGCACACATGTACACCACACACACACACCACACATATACCACACACATACACACACATGCACACACACATACACATACATGCACACACATGCACACATGCACACCACACATACCACACACACATGCACACACATGCACACATGCACACCACACACATATGCATGCCATATACATGCATAGCACATACATGCATACACATGTGCACACTAAACACATATGCATGTATCCATACTCATACATATATACATACACAGACATACATGTATACACACAGACACATGTGCACAGACACCCAGATAGACACATGTGTACAAACACACACAATACATGCACATACATATACACACACTTACGCTTTTACAGACCTGTTATAATATTGGTCTTGGTCTATAGAAAGCATGGGAAAGCAAGCCTTTGTTTCCTTCAGACTGGCATCCTAGTTTAGAACTGACCTTGGCTTCCCGGGAAAGCTGATGACCCGCCTTTCTCTGCTTCTGTGAAGCTCTGTCTGGACTCTAGGCCTTGGACTCCTCTAGTTCATCTCAACCCAGACTTTCCTTCTCATGTATGAGGTTTAATTGCACACTCCCCTAACTCAAGTCCTTCCTGGATCATTAGAATGTGACCTCATTTTGTAACAGGACAGTTGCAGGTAGAATTAATTATAATGAAGCCCTACTACAGAAGGGCGAGCCCTCAGCCCAAAATTCTTGACTATGAAACACATAGGGAGTTTTCTCCATGACAAGAAGCAAGGATTGGGAAGATGTTCAGACAAGCCAAGAACTGGTAGATGCTACCAGAAATACGTGACAGGAAGGACATTCCTTGAGGCTTAGGGAAAGCGAGCCTCAGGCCGTGCTCTTGGACTTGTAGCCTCATTAGCTGGCTATAATAAAGTTGGCTGTCAACTATGTTTAGGGACTAGGTCAGAGCAACAGTAGAAGACCCAGGCTTGACTGAATGTCCAAGGAGGGTGTTGGGTACTCAAAAGGCCTTCTACTCAGTCTCCACTGCTTGAAATTCCCAACACCCTGCTGAAGAAGGAAGGAAGGAAGGAAGGAAGGAAGGAAGGAAGGAAGGAAGGAAGGAAGGAAGGAAGGGATGCCTACTCAATCCTTTCCTCATGCTAAGGCAAGCTGCTATTCAACACAAATCAGAGATAACATTCAGACCTTTCTTTAACAAAAAAACTTACACGTACTACAGGAACCTGAACAGAGGGGACAAAGTGTCCTGAGAGTTTGAAAAATGCAGTGGAATAAAATCCACTGGACTCCTTCCCATTCTGGTGCTGTTACTTCTGAACTCACTCTCCTATAGGCCAGTGCTCCTAGCGCATTGCAAAGGTGCTGTGGGCTGGGGAACACAGCTCCTACCTCCACTGCCAGCCTCCCCTGCTCTCCTGGTTTCTGTCCCGAGGAAAAGCCAAGGAGCTGTCTCCCTTCTGCCTCCAGTAGCAGTGAGAGATTAGAGACAGAGTCATGGCCCTGGGAAATGTGTGACAAGAAAGATGTCCAGCGGGTAGTGATGCCCTCTGCTTTGTGTCTCCTCTATCTAGGGTGACTCACCTGCTCACTGAGGTGTGTAGGTCACACCTCACTCATGTGTGCTCTACCCCATTCCCAGGAGGGGGGGTATCTGGCAACACTAGTCTCCTAACACCTCCAGTCTGTCTCCTCATATCTGGTTCTACATCAAGAAGATTGGATCCTTCCGAACTATAGATGTGGCCACTTACCCACAGAAGGTATTCAGTGGTTTATTCTCCACCTGACAACAAGGTTCAGCTTTGGACCACAGGGCCCAGTGGGAAGGCTGTGGCTGAGGTTCTCATCAGCATCCCTATGAACTGTCTTGTCACTCTTTACTCTTATACCAGATCTATCCCAAGATGCCTACACTCTGGGGATGAGCCTCTTCATTGCTCTCTGTAGTAGACTATCTCTTGTGCCTTTTCTGGACTGGGAACCCTTTCCCTCTGTTTCATGACCCTGGGTTTCTGCTAAGCATAGAAATCTTCAAGCATGTACCATCTCCCAAAAGAGTCAGTTGCCCCACCAAGTCAACCCTAACAAAACTTCACTTTAGGGTTTGGGATGCAGTTTTTATTTTCATGACTCTTGGAAAGATGCCCATATCTCTCACTAGACAATACCAGGGCTTACTCTCTGCCCGCAGCCTACAGCCTGTGCTGCATCAGACTCTGAGATCAGATGCTGAGGTTTCAAAGAGTTCAGTAGCTACAGGTCATCTTGTGAGGCTGGGTCCTGCCCCTTCCCCACCCAGCACGTACGCTTTTATATTCAACGTAAACACGAATCTACTACTAATAAAACACGGGTCTCCATGCTAATAGTCTGTGCAGCTAAGATGATCAATATGATCAATTTGCACAGCCTTGTGACCTTTTCTTCTCAGAGTGTGCATCCAGTTGATTTAATTTGTGATACTTCGCACTGGCTAATTTCCTTGAATAAATGTTGCCATTTTCTTTAGATCTCTGATATTTTAGACCGACAGTTATACTTCTGTGGGAAACGATTCTTCATGGGGTGTGTTTGTGTGGTGTGTGGTGTGTGTGTGTGGATTGAAGACTCTTTTCTCAGAGATATTTTTCAAAAAATGGTCTGTGTGTGTTTGGTCCCTGCCCTTCCCCACCTCCCTCCTCTTTGCTGTCTCTTTCCAGCCCACGTAATTTCTGTTCGCAGTAATGTTTAGCAGGACTCTTCGCTTATCTGATTTCAGTGGTCTGCGTTCCTCCAATTGAAAACACCCCCTTGACTTGTTTCTAATCATGGAGCTCACGTGCACAGCCTTGATTGTTTTATCTCCTTCTTAGAAGATCTGCTAAGGGAATGGAAGTGCAGCTAGAGTCCAGGAGACCCTCTAAAAAGAGGAGACGCTGAAATGTAAGCTGTGTTCACTGGAGGGCAGAGCTGTAGCGCTGATCCAGTAGAGAACCAGAAGGGAGTCTCCATTAGCAGTGACCTTGTGTATGAGGCTCCCCGCACATGGCTTTATGTTCTTGTATTCTCCATCTTGTCTGACCTGCCTCCACCCCGAGAACTCATCAGGGATAAATTCCCTCAGCTTGTTTACTTAAGGGCACATCTGTTGAGCAAGTGGTATAAAGTTCTTGCAGACTGATGATCCTGAGGTAGACATCCTAGAGTAAGAGGAACTGTTTAGTCGGGGAACTAAGCATGCACTAGACAAGTTACAAGGATCCAGTCCTTCCCGCCTTCCCTCTACTTTTCAAATATGAAAAGGATCATTTGGGGAATGTTGACAATTTCATGGTTAATAGGAGATGAAGCTTAGGTCATTCTGACTTTAGGTTCTTCCTCTCTACACCGATGAAGAGAAGCACGGCTGTTCTGTGCCCTTCCGGCACCCTCCTGAGTATGTCCTTTGTCCTCCTCAAATCACCAAACCTACACTCTCTCCTGTACACTGACGCTCTGACCCCACAAACCTAGAAGAGCAGCAGCTTCTAATCTTAGCTGCCGGTTGTGATTCAGAGAGTGAACAGTTGTCATTAAAGACATGCTGATTGGCTGACTTCCTGTGACGTCACCTCTTTAACGCATCTGTTGAACTGTTCTTCCAGATGCTCAGAGAGAGTAAAATGAAAAAAGACTGACCTAAGGCAATGTCTTTTTCTTATTTCCCACAATAAGCTAGTCCCCAGATTTCACTGTCAAGGATGGGGTCTATGAGCATTCTCCCAGAGCGGACTGCCCACAGAGAAGCTTATTCAGACTGCACGATCCTAGCCTACGCTGGATTCAGACTGCGCGGTCCTAGCCTACGCTGGGACTATACTCGAAGCACACAGGCCCACAGCTGCCTGTGTTTAGGGAGAGGCGTGCTCATCAGCACACTGATGGACCCCCCCAAGATCTTACTGCTCAGGCTGTGCATCCTCAGATGTGCTTGCATAGGGCTAGCATGGCACATTGGAGCCCCAGGGGTATCGGGGACGACATAAAAAGCAAGTACTTTGAGAACTTTTTTTTTTGTCAGATTCTCTTCCACACATACCCCGCCCGCAATAAACACCTTCCTTTTAACACCTGCAGCCTTCGCAGCTTCAAAACATATTTTCCCAATGGGAAGCGAAGCAGTCTGCTGTTTCCTGCATATTAAGCAGACATCTGTTTGTACTACCAGCCAGTCTCAAGGAAATTCTGTTTTCCTAGGGTGTTGGTTTATATGACTTAGAAATTCAGTGCATCTGGGAAATTGATTCAAACGTGAGGCTTACTCAGTTTCTCTCACTGCCTCTGGCCAGGCTGGGCCTTTACTCACTTCCTGGCTCCTTGGCTCCACAAGTCAGACGTCCTCTGGGTTCTCAGCCTCCAGAGAGAAAGACGCCTCCACCCTCCTCCTCCTCGTCCCCTCTCAGAAGTTTTCCAGCAGATTCCATACTATCATCTCAGCATCTCTACCTTCCGCAAAGGGATTGCCCTGCATCACGCCAGGTGACAAATCGGTTCGATTTATCATTATTTGCATTTTTAATTTGAGGTATTTTAGGCCCAGAGAATTTTTTTTTTAAATGGGTCTCAAACCGACAGCACAAACATCGATACATAATTCATCATCTGCTTTTTCGTAATACGTGTGGTTAAGGATCCACTGATGCACAGAAAGGTCATCAGCACTCTAAACAAAGATGAGGTTCCGGTTTGCTCTTCTTGCCCCTTACTCTCCCCTTCCGAGCTCCAGGTTGTGAAGCACAGGATGCCTCCGAGCTGCCCCCATACCAACGGGAGAAGCCTCCTCAGTGACGCCTCTGCTCACCTTCAGGACAGCCAAACGTTAAGCAACAGATACACCGACAGGCTTCCTCCCTCCCTGACGAAGGCACATAGATGCTCCTAAATGGTAGCGTAGTGTGAAGGAACATGACCGATCCTGGCATCTGCCTCCCTTCAAGTCCCCATTGCTCCTCACCCCGTCAGGCAACACTGTCTCCAAGTCCAACTTTAAGTAACACCAGGAAAACACACACATACACATGCACACACACACACACACACACACACACACACGCACACACACATTTTGTCTTCCACACACCACACAGCATATAATCAGTCCCCAGTTATTTAGTGTCTGGGCTTCATTCCTCCACCGAGCTGGCTGGTTAGTTGTTATCAACACGGCACAAATGGGAAAAGCTGGGAAGACAGAAACCTCAGCTGAAGAATGGTGTCCTCCAGCTTGGCATGTCTGGAGGGCATTTTCTAGATTGATGATTGGTGTGGGAGAGTCTGGCACACTGTGAGTGACAGCATCCATCCTGGGCTGTATAAGAGAGGCAGCTAAGCAAGCCAGGGAGAGAAAGCCAGAAGCAACATTCCCCTGTGGTCTCTGCTTCAGTTACCGACCCAGGTTCCTGCCTGGAGTTTCTGTCTTGGCTTCCCCTCAGAGATAGAGTGTGACCAGTCAGGGGACACAAACCCTTTTGACATGAGCTCTTTTCTCCTCAGATTGCTTTTGGTCATAGTGTTTATCTCAGGAACAGAAAGTAAACTAGAATAACCACCAAGCGGGTAGCCTTCTTTTGAATTTTCCCAATTTCCCAAATGATGCACATTAAATGCCTCCATTCAACAATGCACATGTGTAAGGAGGCTAAGCCACGTACTGAGTCACACTTGCCTCAGAAGCTGCAGTGCTTTCCCTTTGGGGCATGCCTTCATTCTCTTCACCAAGTGTTTCCAGAATGCCCACTGACTTCCTAGGTTCCATTTGAAGCACCAGAAAGAGCCTTTCTGGTGACCACAGCACATTTTAATACCTTCCTAGACCCAAGACAATTAGACCTAAGGCAGCCCTTGAGTGCCTATAATAATGGCTTGCATCTGACTTCAGCTACAAGTTACCTGAGGCCTTGACATTGGTTAGACTTCTCATTGATGGCTATACTTGACTCTGATAATAAATTACGATGACTCCAAAAACAGCAGCCCAGGCAACTGGATTCAGGCTTGTTGTGTATAATATTTCCTGCCCAGGAATAGTCTCCCTAGAATGTTTAAAAGAACATGAAGGGTGACATCTGACATATTTCCAGAGATCCTTTGGTATCTCTATGAAACTGACAGCATCTGGTCATCCACATAATGTGGCTACCTAAATGGCAATGTGTAGTCCCTTGCAAACAGAGCAACCTTATCGAGCACTTTGCAGAATGTGTCCATGTGTGCTTTAGCCTCCTGTTGCAATCTGACTTCCTGCAAAGCTGTTCTCAGAGACTCACAACATCGGGATGCACATGCAGAGATCCTTGAATAAGCAGTCATTCCTAAAGGATCAGGTGGGTTGGTTTAGAGTCAACCATGTATTCACATCCTAAGACTACCTCAGCTCCCTAGGAAGGTGTTAATAGTCAGCAAATGTCCTCAAGCCAGTTTTCACTCTAAGCCAATCAATGCTTGGTAGAAAATATTTCTTGCCACATGTGTAGCCTTCTTAATTGTCCACAATTCTCATAATTTACTTTTGAATTTAAATATTCTATTTGCTTTTCAAAGATGCTTTCAAAAGCCTTCCAGAGTTAGAGATGGCATACACTAAAGTATGACGGACCTTCAGGTTTTACTAATGGAAACTGATGCCTCAGAGGGATTTCCAAATGTCAATCTAGCATTGTTTTATTTAGGTTGGCTTACTTTCAGGTGGGAGAAAAGTGGAGAATCACACAATCATCCAGATGGCCTGGTCCAGTAACATTTTCTTTTTTTTTCTTTTTTTCTTTTTTTCTTTTTTTTGCCTGCTCTTCCCTCCCCCCACCTCTCAGCCTGATTACTGTCTGAATGAACTGGCTTAGCCATTCCTGCCACACAGCTCTTACAGATCCCCTGAACACTGGGCAATGAGCAAAGCTTCACTGACATTGGCTGGGACATCCTTGGCCTCAGGAGACGAGGTTATTATACTATACAGACAAGGGAAGAAGCCACACCTGTTTCCTGGGAACTCCTATGAGCTATTCTGCACCTCCACCTAAGTGAGGCCAGGAACAATACAGGGATCTTGGGAGGAGCTCGGGTCAGTGGGCAGAGCTGAATTGGAACAGACAGAATAAAATAAGTATAATTACAAATTTCCTTTCTCACAGCCTGTGGCCTTGCACCCTCCTGTTGGCCAAGCTCAGCTACCCCTGGCTTGTGGGCAAGCTTCTCCAATGGGACAGGCATCTGTGGTCTCATATTACGTAACCAAATTACCTCTGTATCTAGACCCAGCTTGCATCCTCAAATTCATCTTACTTTCCTGTCAAACGAATTTCCACTTCTCTGTCATTACCGTAGTCCCTTAACCACAAGTTTTTAGTGGACCTTCATTTCCTACAGGATAACGTTTGAAGTGCTCAGACTGGTGAGCAGGGTCCCCTGGGCTCTGCTCCCCTCCCCACTCATCCCCACATCCCAGAAAGTGCTGTCGTAGTCACACAGAGCTGCTTCTCTGTCTGTACTGGCTGGTTTTGTGTGTCAACTTGACACAGGCTGGAGTTATCCCAGAGAAGGGAGTTTCAGTTGGGGAAGCACCTCCATGAGATCCAGCTGTGGAGCATTTTCTCAATTAGTGATCAAGGGGGTAGGGCTTCTTATGGGTGGTGCCATCCCTGGGCTGGAAGTATTAGGTTCTATAAGAGAGCAGGCTGAGCAAGCCAGGGGAAGCAAGCCAGTAAAGAACATCTCTCCATGGCCTCTGCGTCAGTTCCTGCTTCCTGACCTGCTTGAGTTCCAGTCCTGACTTCCTCTGGTGATCAACAGCAATGTGGAAGTAAGCTAAATAAACCCTTTCCTCCCAACTTGCTTCTTGGTCATGATGTTTGTGCAGGAATAGAAACCCTGACTAGTACACTGTCTCTCCCTACCTTGGGCTGTTGTGGGTCTCCACTTCACCTGTCTCATCTAGGCCCAGCCCTATCTGAGCTCCTCCTTTGAATCCTGCCTGAGAAGCTTGGCCAAAGGCCTCCTGGCTGTGAGGCAGGACTCACCATTGACCCCATGCAGGGATTCATCCTACACAGACATCTTCTCTGGACAATGAATTATTCACTTGTAGGTAACATCTGATCACCAGCTCTGTGTGAGACACCATTTTGTATTTCCATGGTATCCAGCACACAGCAGTTTCTTAGCAAGTGTCAAGATGAGAAATACCAGAGTCTAGCTGTGGTTTCTACTCTCCTGGCCACACCCCCGGCCACGCCCCCTTCACTCATTAGCTGGTGGGATTAAACATGGACTCTGGGGGCTGGTTCCTTAGCTGTGTGCTTTCAGCTCTGTGCTATCATGCAAACTGGGGGGTGTTGTAACCTTGACACATGGTTGTTGAGATTAAGTAAGATCTCACAGGTAAGCCGGGTAACTGGCACACAGCAAGTACCTAATCAATGTTTGCGCTTCTTACTAAACACCCTGTCAAGAGAGATTCCTTCTTACATCTGGGCCCAGTCTTCTCTTTCAAAGCAAATGTCAGTTGACAGAGAAAGCAAAAGTAGTCTCCAGGAAGAGCCCTTGGGGTGGGTCTCCAGACTTTGGAGCTGGCCTGGTAGGTCAAGGTGTTCTCAAGCTGGGTGAATTCTGGGACAACCCTGAGCCTTATTCACTGGAGTGGCAAACCCAACCCTATTTAAGAAGAGTTTGGCCACTGGGTCTAAGGAAGACTGGCCTTGCCTTGTATGGGACCCCCTAGTCCTAGAGAGACTGAGGCCGGAGAATTACAAGTTTGAGTCAAGCTTGGTATCCATAGCAAGATCCTATCTCAAATTTTTTTTTGAAAAGCCAAACTTCTTTTCATGGTCATTCTGAAGCCGACCTGTACTGCCAGCAATCCAGAATGTGAATGTGTCAGTCAGAGCCACACAATGAAACACTACCACCAATCTAAGTTCCAGGCTGGACATCACCTCGTATTGCTGGGTTTTGGAACTTTCGGAGTTTCTAGGGGCCAGAGCAGAGTCTCTGATAGCTTGTCTCTCTCTTCCTGCCTCTTCCTTCGCTAACCCTATGTAGTTTAAAACATCCCTGTTCTAGGCTGCTTTTCCCCAGGCCTACACCTGACAAAATAACCCGATCCACTCTCTCCCTACGATGAACCCCCAAAGACAAGAGCCCAAAGTCTTTCACTCTGCCTTTGATAGGCGCACAACCCATTTGCTCTTACGTACACGCGGGAGGGCCCCTGGGCCAACCGCCCGCAGGATGGCGAGTGGAGGGTTACCTTAAATTCAGTCTCAATGTTGGCCAGTCTGGCTAACTCATTGCTTAGCTCCAGCGCAGTGAGGACAGGGTCTTCACTGGATAGGGACAGGTAGGCGGCACTGGCCAGTCCTTTGTAGGCATTCATCCGCGAGCGCGAGTGGCTGAAGGAGTCCTTGCGCTGCTTCTCGGTGCACTCGTTGCACTTGCAGAAGTAGTCATGGGGCCGCTCGATGCGCGCACCCTTGAGCAGCAGGATGTGCACAATCTCGTACTCCTGGCAGTGGGCAGCCAGGATGATGGGTGTGATGTCGTGGGAGAAGCGCGTGCCATCCTCGTCGTAGGCATAGAAGTCATCGTCCCGCAACTCCTGCTCCAGTGGGCTGAGAGTCAGGCGCTGGCCCTGCGCGAAGGCCGGATGGCTGAGGATGGCCTCCACAATGCGCACGTAGCCCTTGCTGATGGCCAGCAGCAGTGCATCGCCCACCCGCGCCAAATTCTCCTTCTTCAGCAACAGTTCGGTGACCTCCAGGTGCTCGTTGCCCACAGCCAGCTGCAGCGCGTTCTGCCCCATGTAGTCCACGCAGTTGAAATTGAGGGTCTTGGATTCCTCCAGCATTTTCCTGACCACTGGTATGTTGCCATACTCAGCCGAGTCCAGGAAGCGCTCCTCCTCAGGGGTCAAGCTGGTACCCTTCTCGTTGAACATGTAGGCAGGACCCCGGATGGCCTGACGGCGCCCCTTCTCCCTCAAGGTGGTGTGCCGGCGCTGCATGTTTTTGAAGGTGTTGCTCCCCAACCTGAAGGACAATGGCAAAGATGCTTGGTTACTTTTTGGGGGGCTGTGGACTGTTCAGAAGGACAAAGAAAATCTCATATATAAGAATATCGCGATTGGGATCCTGCTAGACACTGTCAATACTAGCTGGATCGCTTGGAATTCTGTTTTTTTGTTTTGTTTTGCTGTTGTTTTGTTTTTGTTTTTTTTTCAATCGGAAGAATGCTGACTTACTGTCTGCTGTCCCTAAGTTTAGAGGGGTGGGGCAGAACCGAAAGGCAGCTCGAGGTGCCCTGTGACAGTGGAGGGGATGGGGTAGGGCTGCGGGAAAACAGGCAAGGGGATGTGTTTTATTTCCTTCTGTGTAAGACTGAGCAGGTTCCCCCAACCTCGCTGCATTCTTGCTTTCTTAGCCTTACAGCGGTGCACAGAGTTTTTTGGTTTTGGCTTTTTGTTTATTTGTATGTTTTGCATGTGTGTGTGTGTGTGTGTGTGTGTGTGTGTGTGTGTGTCACAGTGTGGGTTCAAGATGCAGGTAGAAGCTAGAGATATTTAATGTTGGTTTCATCTCTCCCTTCCTGTCCAGTGCTATACCCAGTCTCCATGGAGGGTACAGTGCAACCTTTGGTTCTCACTTCTCCCTCTCTACTGAGTTCTGACACTCTGGTCTTGCCGCACTAGGCTGCAAGCATGGCCACACAGAACTACTCCTACAGTTGGTGCCATTCTCTATGTGGGTCACATCCCCTGGGCCTCAGGCAAATCAGGCACCTCCTGGAGTCAAGATGTGGCCAGGAACCGACTGGAGGACTGCCTCTTACAGAGAACAGGCATTGACCTCCTAGGGGACTCATCCTCATCTCCCTATGGCTAGATCCAGTTAAGCCTGTCTTCGGTCTTCTTGGTAGAAGAAATAGCCCATGCTGTGCTCACTTCCAACTTGTTACTCTTTCCTGTATATACTGGCATAGAGTAGAAGTTAATACTGATCTTCTAATAGCAGCAGTTAGTGTTTACGGAGACCCTGCTGTGTCCCAGGTGCAGTGCTAAGAGCTCTGGGCTCACCAGCTTGTGCAGTTCCTCTGGCAAACCAACAGAGAAAGGTATTTTATCCTCATCCTTGCTGCTAGAAAAGCACTTGATCACCAGCCCTTGAAAGCCACATGGCACTGGCAGTCTTGAGGCTTCTTGGCTTTGCCAAGTCACCTATGAGTTTGCCAAGGGTTTGTTGTTGTTTTTTTTTTTTTTCCTCAAAATTTTCTTTCCTTTTTATCTATTTATGTGCATTTGTATGTGCTTGAGAGAGCACATGTGGAGGTCAGAGGGTAACCTGCAAGATTGGGTTTTTTTCCTCCCACCATGTGGGTCCCACACACCAAACTCTGAAGTTATCAGGCTTGTTGATAAGAGCCATAACGGCTGAGCCACCTCATCGACCCTTGACCAAAATTTAAGATGTCACACAAGAAAAAGGCAGCCATAATGGAATCTGAACTCAAACCAGTCCTTCCCAGCTAGCCTTAAAGCCTTGTGCATGCCTAGTTCCTTGGTCCCAGGTTACAGTTGTAAAAGAGAGGGGCTAGCCCAGGTGTACCCCAGGCTACCCCAAACTTGGACTTCTTTGATCTCACTGTTTCCCCAGTTGTTCCTACCTAGATTTCCTCCTCCTGTTTTCTTTCACCCACGCTATCTAAATGATTCAGGATGGCACAACCTGAACCCAGAGAGCGTCTGCTTCACTGTGAGTACTGAAGCTCATTCTAAGTCTTTCCCATGGTCTCAGAGAACTGGCTTACTGTTCCTGATTGTGTCTGTGGCCTGCAGAACGCCTGGCACTTCACTCAAACCGACTGAAGAAATAAGGTGCACCAATTATCCACATTAGAGCTTTCTCATCAAGCCTGGTGTTTGCGATGGTGTAGACTTTGGAACTCGAGTTTTCATGCTCATTTAACCTTTGACCTGGTCCAGCTCCTCGGAGGCCCAGTCTCTGCTATAGATCAGAGCTGGGTACTCTAAATCCTGACCGGAGCTGAGTCACACTTCCCTTGGGAAAGCCCTCTATGGCAAAGTGGAGCAGCTCCTTCTGCAAAAACTAAAAGCAGGAGCCATGGGAACCCCCTCCAAGCCAGCTCCAGGTGACAAATCCTGACGTCGAGCCCTGCTGATGTAGGAAGAGAATCCAAACCGCCACCCATTCTAAAGTGTGCCTTGATAGAAAATTGCAGGGGAGAGCTTCCAGTTCAAGTTCACCGAGGGTTGTCACTTCACAGGGAAGCTAGTCCCTCCTGTACAAGGCAGATCCCAGATGGGGATCCCATGGCAATGGTTCTACCATGGAGGGAGGCCCAAACAGTGTGGGTTCATTAGGAGGCACTTCCGAAGGAGGTGGAAGCTGGACCCTCATTGGTATCCCCCTCCCCCTCATCTCAGAGCTTGAGTGAGCCTACTTTCCAGGCCTGTTATCTGGGCACATAAAGACACAGAAATTGTGGAAATTTGAAACCACAGAAGAATAATTTTCCTCATGGAATTACTCAGGCCATTCTAAGATACGTTGCTCTTTCTGGACTTAGTCATCACAACTAAACCCTGGGAAGAGCAGCTTCCCTCAAGAGCATGCGAGCTGTGTCAGGCATGGAGCAGCAGCTGTCTTCAGAGACGTGGGCTCCATTCTCTCCCCTTTCCATCCCAAGGCTGTCTAAGAGGGACAGTGGTTCAGACCACAAGGTCAAGGATGCCAAGCTATTACATAGCAAGAAGCCTTGGGGAGTAAATTCAAAGGAAATAGAATAACCACTGAACCAAGTCAGAGCAGAGAATGCTTTGCAGGGAACACAGAAATACCCAATCTAAATTCAAACTCCACATGAGTATCGTAGACATCAAAGCCTGCAAAATGAAGCAATACTCACATCATTTGTTAATTTTCCACATGACCCAAAGAAAAGAAAAAAATCAGGATATTAGCATGTTCATCTTTTAAGTGAGCAAACTGAAAAGTCTAAATCTTAGGGCAGGGAGGAATGGTGCCATGTGATATTTCTGTAATAATGATACCATGGGGGGGGGCGGAGCATGCATGTGCACATTGTGGGACTGCATGGCTGTGACTTCTCAGAGGGGAACTATCCTCACTGGCTGCACATTCTTCTGAGTGACCTTGAAGGCAGATGGAAGACGAAGTAAACATGCTGGTCTTCAGAGCCTTTAATCTCTCAGCTCTGGGATAGATTTGGATGCTCAAAAATGACCAGCTCTCTCTCCTCCTCTTCTAGCCGAACTTGGAATTAAAATGAAATCGCCATAAGGCTTCAGCTTGTGTGTGGCTGGCAGTCTATAAAACGGGATGTGCCATTCAGTGGGGTTACGTCCCAGGAGGTCTACACAGCAGACCCAGAAAGGATTCAAATGCTGAAGTAGAACTTCAGCCTCGCTGTGGGATTCTTGTCCGAGCCAACAGCCCCCTCCTGGCATTCTTCTGATGACGGCATTGTAAACACATGTGTACACCAATGTATATATTTTACTACCATGTCTCTGCCATTTAATCTTAATAACAAGAGTATCATATTTGGGACATGGATGTCACATGGGTTGGATGGAATCCACAAGACAGCCTATGGAAAAATCACTCAACCTACAGTAGCTGGCAGTCGGGCTCATGCCTGGGAACTCAGTGTGGTACCCTGCTGGACCCCATGCAAGCTGCAGGGCTGGTGAGGAGAAGGATCATGCCGAAGTGCAACTGGCATTTGGTCATCTTTACTTCCACATTTTCCTTTCTGATGAACTTTGAACATGGATCCTTCTATCTCCATGTCATTGAGATGAGTGATCAAACTGTCCTTCTCATCTAAGACACGGTGGTTTCTATTCTCCAGAATGCTTACTCTGAACCGATGTCACCGAGAAGCACTCCAGTGCAGACAAAACCATCTGAGAGGAGGAGGGACTGGAAAACTCCCTCTCCGTTCCTCTGGATGCTATTTTTATCAAGCTTCTCTTACCAGTGCATCAGCCAGGCTGAAGCCAGATGTGAATAAGCCATGAAAGCAGCAATCCTGAGCCCTAAGTCCAGCTCCGCCTGTGGTGAGTTTGGACTTAGGGTTCTGCTTAATTATCAACGAAGCAAAGGTCACTTAAGAATCTCTTTTGAGAGATATGTTGTCTTTTTTTTTCTTCCCTTCTTCTAAAATTGCAACATGCATCAAAGGTCTCTGTGGAGAGCATCCAAGCCTGAAATCAATTCAGTCTGTAACATTCCCCAGCTGGACAGAGAACCAAACGATCCAGAATTCAGATCAGGCACCCATGAAAACCCAGCCCGGTTCTCTGCTTCATCTCCCATGGGAATAGATTCTGAGTTTTAGTCCACAAAGTGAGGAAAGAACCAAGGGATCGGTAGTCTTCCCCCAACACCTCAGTGACTTTGTCACTATTCACTGAAGATTGAAAGTGTCCTAGACACTTTAGAGATAGTGATGACCAAAATCTGATGCACAGGGACACTTAAATATGTCCTTGTTTCTGTCGATTCAGATTGTGTTCCGCGCTGATAGACTCGGGTATTATTTCTAATGACTGTGACAACAGAGATGGTTGGAACACATGCATTTACTGTGTTCCAATTACTATGTTAAGTGCTTCATATAAATTACTGTTGTAAATTATCATATGATAAGCTTAACTATCTTCCCAAATGACTATTCAATTATATCAATTAATACGTATCACACATCAACCACGTGTCAGCCTTCAGACTGAGCATTGACATTTTAAGTTAAAGAAAATACAACGTCATGTAGGTGCTAGTTCCATTCCCAAGTAGCAGACAAAGAAATGGGACTCTGGTACGTTAGTCACATTTCCCAAGATACTCAAGGCATGGTCCGGGCACCCTCTGGTAGCTGTGTGCTCTGCCGGATTACAAAGCCTTGCATCTGGCCGGTTTGCTGTTGACACCCCTCTTACTCTTGCCTAGTCCACAAACATTCCCTCTAGAGTGCAGAATCCTTGTGGGTAAGGCGATTACTTGTTTATACTGCATCCATACACAGCATCTAGAGCTCTTGATGTTCAGGTTGTGGTACGTAGTCAAATAGTATTCTCAAATACTTGATCTGGATTGGTCTTTTTTTTTTTTTTAATGATAAAACTCTGGTATTGATTATTACAAGTATCTCCTTTCTCACAAAGAGAGGCCCCAGACAGTCCTGCAGCTATTATTTCTTGTTTCTGACTGACAACTTCAAAACTAAGGTATCAGTTCTGAAGTAAAATCAGCTCCAAGGGAATAGCTCTGCTGTAAGCCACACAGGGCTTTGGCAGAGGAAGCAGCTTTCAGAGGGCCAATCTGTCAAGTCCCTGAAGGACTGGAACAGAAAACTGAAACATTTGCATTTTTTCCCATCATACTCCTGAATTTCTGGTGGATTCCCAAAGGTATCCCATTTATTTCTGAGTTTTATCTTCCCAGCATGTTGAAAGTGAGGTGAAATAATGCATGTAAACTCTTTTGTAGTTAGTAAATATTATTGCATCATCTAGCATCACTAAAGTCATTTGAATTGTGGATCTAAGGCATTTGGGTTTTGACCCAAGTTAGTGAGCATGTGTTTGTATATTGAGTAAAAGAAAACAGATACCTGGTTAGCTACTCCACTGTGAGTGTAAGGTCCTACGAGAAGCAAATCGCCCTGAGCTGTTCATGTTACTTATAGTAGGATACACTCTTCAGGCAGTTCTGCTTAAGTGGGGTGTGGTTCCATTTCATCTTGGATTGTAAATTATCATCTATTATTCCTCCATGCCATATGTGTCTATCAGTCATTTATTTTCTCATACACACACACACAACACACACACACACACACACACAACATCATCTAGGAAAGAAGTTATTTTTAGTGTTTACAAATTGTTGTATGGTTTAGCAATCCAAATTAACTAGCACTTTGCCTGCTGTCTTTGTTTCTGATTTTTTTAAATCCTCATTTGCTTATTTAGACCACAGTCGACACGAAGCTGGGTGTTTGTGTCTCATCTTTTATATAGTTCCAGATAGAGCTTAAACAGCCAGCTTAAATAGTTACATTAAAATTAGTCTTGGAATAAAACGACTGTGGGCAACCCTGTGTGCTTCCTCTGCCTCTGTGATGAGAGTCAGGAATGAGCTGAGAGGGATCCCGTGGCCTGCTGAGTGCTTACCAGAGGGGATGATTGCTTGTCCTGAGCAAGGGCTCCTGCTACTTCTCATCCACGATGCCACATGAATTCCGCAATTAGCCACAGTGAGGCACCACACAGTTCTGTTTTTTTCTGGGTTAATTACTGCCTAAAGGAGTTGGCCAGTCTACATACTTTTAAGCTGAAGAGCAAGTGTTTGGGGAAATCAATGTGAAATTCCACTTGGGACATAGAAGCCTAGGGAACTGCTGTGCAGTCAACCCCAGGTAGCAGATCTGTATGCTATCCATAATGCATATTCCGGATTTTATGTGAATTCATTCATTCATAAATTTGATGTGTGCCTAATGCCTTAGGAAGGGGACCCACCAGCAGGTGGCATTCTGAGGCAAAATTTTACTGAGTGAGATCAGATGGGGTCAATCATTATTGCCTTTTTGCAAACCTACCCTGGATCCATTAAATGACAGTGAATGGCACAGCGTCTTGGTTGTATCCACTCAGCCTTACATAAGTGAATTTACAGTGAGAACTTGAGAGACTCTGTCATCTCTAGTGTCAAACCAAAGCCCTGCTAAGGTTTACATCTCTTTTATTAAAAGCATGTTCAGCATTTAATGGCTAAAGGAAACATATACCCAGGACCTTATTTTCAACAAGGAAAAAAAGAAATAAAAAAAGAAAAACATAAAGAAAACTAAAAAAAAAAAATAGCCTTTTATCGCCACCTGTAGTTCTTTAATGGTGTAATTTCTTATACTGTAGCTATGGTTCTCTTCCTAACTCCATATTTATATTAAAATCAAACCAGAGAAGCTCTCAGCAGTGCAGAAGCTGAGCTAACACACATGCTCTCTTCTAGGAATAAAACTGCACTACTCCAGCATGGAATGCACAGGATACAGGCTGAGTTTCCTATTTCTACATGGCTTGTAAACTTAGACATTCAACAAAAGGGGGAAAATATCCTACCAACTCAGTAGATAAGATTTCAGTTCCAGACTTGGATCCCCAAATCTAAGCAGTGCCTGTGAAAGGGCTAATAAATAAAAGTTCAATTCCATATTTCAGGGATAAGGCAGTCGCTACTGGGAAAAAATCAATATAAACCAACCATCAAAGCCACTTACATCGAGAGTAGAATACACAGGCTTGTCCCTCTTCTAGATGACCCGAATCCTGCGCGGAGTCGCGGGGATCTGGCTCCCCATGGGTGGCCGAGACGGAGGTGCCGCTCTCCGTGGTGCTGAAGTCGAAATCTGCTCCAGAGAACGGAGTTGCGATTGTGTGGAGGTGCGCTCTGCTTTCCTTTGTGGGTAATGGTGAAAACTCGCCTTTTGTGGCCGACTTGTCTTCCTTTCCTTTTCCTAATCTGGGGGAAATTTCCCAGAGAATGTGAAGGAGAAGCATCCGTGTGTGAGACTGGCATGCAGCGTGATGATGGGCTGGTATAGTCCCCACCCCTCTTCCAGACGTAGCTTTGAAAGGGAGAGAACAACTCTGCTTTTCTACCAGACCCCTCAGGATTTCTTCCTGCCCCTCCCCCTAGAATAGTGTGTGTGCACCACGCACGCACACACACACACACACACACACACACACACAGAGCGAGAGAGAGAGAGAGAGAGAGAGAGAGAGAGAAAGAGAAAGAGAGAGAGAGAGAGGAACACACACACTCGCATACACTCATACACACACTCACATAGACACACACATACATACACACACACACATGCAAACACACACACTTCAATTATATAAAGCAATATGAAGAGTCTTCATGAGTTTAAACAAGTGCAAAGTGGGGAATGGGCTGATTTCTTACTTGTTGGTTGGTAGGTGTTTGGGGAGAGGAACAAACAGTGGGGGGAGTGACTAACCAGAAGATAGAGTGACCGTAATAAGCTCTTTTTGTGATCCTACAGCCATACTCACTTTCTCTTTTGAGAGGGTTGCTTTTTCTAACTTGACCTTTGTTTATGATCTGCTAGTATTGCCTAGGATCATCTGACTTTGGTAGAAGAGACTTTATAATGATTAACTCTATATGTAACTTTTCATATTTTGAAAGGAAACTTCTTGGGTCCAAATTCATGTCTCCAACAGCCCCCTCTCCCATTTTCCCCAGTCAGTATGTTATAGTATGGGGCATAAGTCTTAAACACCAAGATATCTTGACGACATCATGGAAGAGAAATATCCTTAACTGAAACACTGGCTATATAAGAAAAGCCATGATGGCTTCCAGGATCTATTTGGGCTGCTGAATTAGAGCACTTATTCTCTGAAACCAACTCAAGGATCAATAGTTACTGGCACCCTGTAAAAACTGTGTCCATGAGCAAATCTAACGCATGAGATTAAAAAGTTGGCTTGTAATGGATTTCGCACAGTTCTAGTTTTATATGCGAATCCGGTGGCACTGACTCATCAATATGCTTGTAGCGTTTTCTTTGGAGATGTGTGGAGAAAGACCCTTGGATATTAATTTACTTATTAACTATGTGACCTTGAAAATAATAAATAGTTAACTTTTCTGAATCTCAGCTCCTTCATATGCAAATGGTGGGCAATAGTGGGGTTCATGGTACCCTTTATCAATTGTTATGGTGACAATTACCTGAAATATGCAAAGCTCCCAAGAGGGTTGGCATTTCCTGCAGTAGTACATTCATTTAAATATTTTCTCTCCCTCTTTTGTTCAAAAGAAGTTAGGGAATTCCTCTAGTTAAAAACCTTCTAAGAAGATTGATGACAAAATTAATTTTATTCCATAAGCCTCCACACAAGCTTTCCAATATTAAAATTGTGTTTTGCTGAATAAAATACTTTCCCTAAAAGAAATTTTTCTTAAAATTAACATTTTTCTCTTTAAAATATTTATGGTTCTAAAGGATATAGGATTTTAATTTTTCATTAGACTCAAACAAATAGGCTTGCTCACTTGAATAAAATGTTAATTTTTATGAACTCTTTAGTATTACTGGAGCATAGTAGAATATATAGGAAGCTAGCAGAAATGTCTTGCACAACCATAAAGTGAGACACTTCACTGCTACTGAAAATATCCCGTGATTGCGTCCTCATCATCATAATTAGTGAATCAATATAGAACAAGACTTTCTTAATTATAAAACACTTTCTCAAGATACTGACTTATGACTGTAGCTGCTATTGATAGAGATGGTTGTTTTTTAAATAAATAGCCAATGGTATATTTTTGTGAAATTCTGAGATAAGCTGTCCTTGTTTCTATCCATAATAATCTCATTGAAAAGCACATTAGATGAAGCCTATGTAATATATATGCTTCATATATATATATATATATATATATACGCACACACATACACACACACATACTCACACACACACACTCACACACACACACACTCACACACACTCACACGCACTCACACACACTCACACACACTCACACACACACACACTCACACACACTCACACACACTCACACACTCACTCACACACACTCACACACACTCACACTCACACACACTCACACACACATCTCTGAAAGGAAGCAGAGGAATAAGAGCAGAGAGAAATAGGATTGGATTGATTACAGAAATCAGATGATTTCTGATTTCTGTACACTTGATAGAGGAGCCAGTCTTCAGAGGCCTTCTTATCAGAGCCCCTTAGTATTTATAGAGGCTATACATACATAAACGGGCATTTGGTCAACAGGCAGCTCCTTACCACTTGGAAAATGTCATACCCATGTGAAAGCACGAGTTTTTAGTAAGCAGAAAAGTGAAGTAATGGGTCTTTGCTATCCATACTTAAGATTGACTGGGCTATCAGCTCTCGTACTGGGGTGTGTCTCTGGTCTGGCATAAGATCTTTCTGTCAGCTCAACCTACAGGTTTCCCATGGAGTCGAGAGCACATGACCTCTCACCGAACATCTCGTGTTTGTATCTTTGGTTCCCTGAGTGCACCCTTCAGTCTCACCACCTAGAAGATGGAAACGACAATGGCTGTGCTTGTTCATAGAGTTGCCCTGACACTGGAGCAGAGTAGGTCACACTGAGAGCTTCTAACAGGGCCTGGTATAGAGCTGAACTTCTGCTATTGCATCAATGAGCAGTGAGCATCTTCAACTGTCTGTGTTCCACATAGCCTAGTCAGCTTGTTAAAAACAGAAATAATAACAACCCCTGCTGCCCTTTCCTAGTGAATTGCCCTCTTGTCCCCGAGAACCTCACAGATGACTCACAAATCATCCTTGGAGGTGACATTTCTTGATCTCTTTTAGAAATTGTAGCCACAATCATGAAAGTCTTTTTGAATATTCTTAAACAGTCAGTGCTATTTGATTGGACACTAGCTTGATGAAACTCTTCCTCCTGTATTCTAATATACTGAGCAAACTCTTTAGAGTGAGCACCATGTAAATTCTATTGTCTAGGGTCTTCTCAGGTCATGAAATATTGTGTTTTTATTCAGAAATAATTAGAAAGTAACTGGTAACTGGAAATAACAGTGTCTTAATGATTATAGTATGGTGCTAAATTAATTATATTTCTCTTTATCTTTTATGAAAAATTGTGGCTCATCTAATTTGGCATGCATATTGAGATTTCAAAGTTCGTATTAGAATTGTATAAGGTAAAAAAAAAATCAGCCCTTGAATTATTAAGGTTTTTTTTTTCAAGAAAACAGAAACTAATATGAAATACTTTCTAGAAATCAGCATATGAATTAATAGATTTTACTGTGAAAATTTCATAAACATATAATGTACTTTCCTCAGGTTAATATCTCTGTTCACCCTCTGGCATTTTTTTTTCTTTTCTCTCTTGATTGTCCTTTTTCTTCTTCCAAGTAATATGAAATATTTATTTATGTTCTACCTTGAAAGAGATCTGAAATAATCTGGTAGTCATGGGGATTTCCCTTTAGTAAAGGATTTGTTCAGTATCGGAGGGCTTCTGGTGTTCATGCCCATCAGCATTTCCTGTAGCTGGAAAGACCTCTCCTACCCCAGCTCACACCCTTTTTATGTCAGTAGATCATCGAAGAGGGAAGCTGCTCTGGAGACACGCTCATTGGTGCTTCTCCTTCTAGGGATTACTGCTATGTTGGACAAACTATCACAATTTGACTCCCCCTTCTACCCATTCCTCTCCAAAGACACTGATCTCTAGTGAATATTTTCACTTCAGAGTCCATATCAACATTGACGCCTGGAAAATGGACCCTGTTTTAATTGGTACCAGGAATAAATTAAGAATGTAGAAAAAGGGGTTTTGAATTGGTTCGCTTCCATACAGTAGGTAATATGGAGCCCCATTGCTAGTCATAAATGGCATACAGATGGCTTATGGAACAAGGGGATGCTCTGGGGGTTAAATTTTCACTTGCAGAAATGAGAAGTTAGAGGAGTCTACAGTAGTGAGATGTATCATGGATTGACATATAGGAGAAGTAATGGCTGACAAGAATGGTATTAGATAGTTGTTGTTAACTACTGATGTCTGGTGGAAAGATAATGATGAAGTTGCATAAGAAAACACTGGAATCTGGGTGTAAAAGGCAAAGGACCCTTGTTGCATATACAGAAGCGCCTTTACGGTTTAGGGGAAGCCAATGTGTGAGTCACAGAATCTGTATTCAGAGTAATGGAATTTCACAGATGACTAAAGGCTCAGCCAAGGCAGACCTGCCAAGGTTAACATCCGGGACTCTGGTGGGATGAGGGTATGTAGATCATGAAATAACTTTAGCTCCAAAGTTACCTCCGAACCTTCTAGGGCTTGAAGGAATGACTTACTCCTTTTCACTAAGAGCCCGGCATCACCAGGCTGTGGATGTGGCTTGGCGGTACAACACTCATCTGGTTTGCTGGATGCACATGTCTGATCCTTAGAATGGAAAGGAAAAAGAGCTGGGACTTCGTATCTCTCACCAGCAGCTCTGGATGTTATGAAGGCCTCACCCGTGTGAGATACCTGGTGCCCGAGGACTCACCCACCATCCTTCTTCCCACTCTGCCTGCATTAAGGTTAAGGTGTACACAGTGTCTAGGTTGGTATTGACATAAATAGATTCCCAATGCAGAGGAAGCTTTGAGTAAAAGACTGGAAAAATGAACCCTCCAAAAGAGCCACAAGAACTAGCTACTACGTACCAGAAAGGGCTAAGGGACTGATGTCTCGAGAGCAAAGGGGCCTAAGGAAAAGATTGGACAGCAAAGAGTTGATTAATTTTAAGTGGTTGTTGTTTTGTCTTCTTGAATTTTAGTGCCTAACAGTTTGACAGTGATAGGGTCCTATGAGCTGATGTTAGAGTGACCCCTGAGAACATGAAGGAACAATGGTCTACGTTGTTCAAAGTTGAAATGGCAGAATGACCATTGTAGAAGGTGGAGGATGTGCGTAAAAGAGTCTCACAAGCAGGGGGATCCTATAGTCAGGATGCTTTTTTTTTTTTTTGACTAGACTTTGTGATGCAGAATTGTGACTTTTATTTTAGTAAAATATATATACTTATATTTTATATATATTTAGTAAAATATATATACTTATACTTATATTCTTATATACCAGTTGTCAGTCAGTAAATAGTTTTTTAAAATTTTATTCATTCATTCATTCATTCATTCACTCATTCATTCATTTATTTACTGTCTATGTTTGTATGTGGGATTATGTGTGTATGGAGGCCAGAAGAGGGCTGTGGATCCCCAGAGCTGGAATACAGGCAGTCTTGAGCCACCTTATGTGGGTGATAGAAACCAAACTTGAATATTCTCGAAAAGTCATACATGCTCTTAACTACTGAACTATCTCTCTGGCCCCACATTAACTTTTCTATTAATAAACAAGGGCCCTGAAGGTGTAAGCATGTGCTGCTGGCCTGGAGCTGCACCAGGATCATGTAGCCTTTTAGCAGCAGGGTTTCTTGGTAGAGCAGTGCATTATGGGCATAGTTACATAGTTACAGAACTTGGCTCACTGATGACTATGTGTAAGATGGAACATGGAGCAGTAGAGGTTGGGGGCTGATGCTTAAATATCCTGGGCAAGGTTTTTACAGTTCCCATAATGACCAGCAAAATTGGAGAGGCAGCTGAAAGAGCATAATCCACAGAAATATAGAGCAAGTTACTGGCACATAGCCTTCCCATAGACAGAGCAGGTAGGCAGTTTCCTAAGATATTAGTTTGTGATTGTATAAATGATTTTTCAAAGGATAACATGTTACTATGTTAAAAGGCTATGATTCTAGATCACACATGTGTATTATGACATGAAAGAAAATCTGTGTGGGAAAGTAACGAATTGTATAATTCCAGCTATCACACATTTCTGGAAGAGGCTGAACTATGAGTCTGGTGACCAGACCAGTGTTTAGCAGAACTGAGGAGGAGGGGGACCGAATGGGCAGAGCACAGAGGATGTATAGGGCCGAGAAACACTTCCACACATATGGGAAAGGAAGATGTTACACATTCTTCAAATGTTGGAACATGGACAAGAACGAGAGCAAACCCTGAAGCCAGGTGTGGCCTTTTGTCCAAGTGAGGCTCTAAGTAGGGATACTTGTCGTAGCGATCATTCCATTTATATGCTGTTGATAATGGGAGAATCTGTGTATGTGGAGGCAGGGTGTATGTGAGAACAATTTCTACTTTTCAGATGACTTTATTGTGAACCCAAGTACTCTGAAACCTCGGGTTTTGTTGTTGTTTGCTTGCTTGTTTGCTCTGTGTGTGTGCATGGTTGGGTGGGTAGGTGGGTGGATGGATGGATGATGATGATGATAATAATGATGATGATGATGATTTCTCTTCCATTGTCTGGATCTGAGCCAGTGTTTAGATCTGAACCTGGATAGATGAACCCAACCTTGAGGGAAGAGCTGTAGGTTCTTTTCAGAGTTGTGATTCCCTTGGTTCTTCTGCAGACCTCTGGGTGCTCTGTCTTCTGGCCAGGTACCTGATTGATCTTTCACTGTGGAAAAGAGAAAGGAGACCATGGAGACATTGGGAACTCCCCTGAACACGAAATCGGAGCTGAAATTAATATTCGGAGGCCCAGCATCTTGTCATGGTCTCCTTGTTAGAACAGAGCCAAGCAGTAAACAAAATTCTGGCAGAGAAGAGCATCCAGGAAGTCTACCGAGCCTGGGGATCCTCCCGAGGACCATTGCCTGCGAGTGAGTCTGAATTTTTTGGCATTTGGACCTCCACATCCAGTCCTAGCCACAGCAGTTCTAGTCACAGCGAGGATAACTGAGCGCTTCTCACACACCATGTCCCATGATGGTAAAATTAGAAACTTCACAGCATCGAAGAGAAAGAAAGTGTTAGTGATCAGCGAATGAGTGAATCCTTCATTCATCTGTGGTCTAAGCATTTCATGCACAGAGTGGTGATGGCTCCTAACATCCTTTCATTTAACCTGCCAGCTTGCCACCGTTGGAGCCAATGGACTTAGGGTGGTGACTAGTGATGGCTACAAGTTAGTAGGTCATTACAGTCATTATGTTAGGTGTGATATCTTTGCATAGGTGAAGAGGCCTCAGGTACATTGTCATTATTTTGAAAAGTGACTTTGTCTCCTAAATTATAAGAGAGACTCAGATATAATCCACATCCAGGTGAAATCAACTGCAATATACAGGTATGGTCTTGCCAAAGGGCTACGCTCACTTCCTTCCCTCTGTCATAAGAGAGTACGACCTGATGTGGATTATCTTAGCATACTGCAGAATGCCTCGGTGGCTTATATGTTGACGATATTATAATACCTCAGTTGGCTAGATGAGCAAGAGGTGGTTGGCATGTCAGAAGTCACAGTGAGATGCGCTTGCTCCAGAGGCTGGGGTAAAAGGGACACATTGCTGTGTGTTTTAGTCTCCAAGCCAGAGAAAGGAACAAAGACTGGTAATCCTCTATGCGACAAGGAGGCAGTACATCCTACCTCTGGGAATTCTGCTCCCGCTCATATTTGGGAAGCATGAAAGGCTGACTGCAGCCCAGAGCAGGAAGTGACTCTACAGTAGATCCAAACTCAAGTTAGCCACATGAGTCATATAACCCAGCGAACCCAAACTAACTGGAGGTCATCGGTGGTAGACATGTTAGACATCGACCATAGCGTACACTGTTCAGTTACCTCAGTGGCTGCTCCCCCATCCTCTCATCTTGGCAGCATCACTGGGGAGGGATGGCCTGGGGCTGGTGACAGGCATCTTGTCACTGTTAATGACAGTGATTACTCCAGAACGCCCCCACTAGAGTGACAAGGTTTGGATCATCAGGCTTGTGTCCTCCTCTCTGTCTAATCTCACTTTGTCCTCTCCATCAGAATTGGTGAACAAAACCCACCTTGTTCCTTAGACTGTTCCTCTACATCTTCTCCCAGATCTCTCAGGCTGCACAAGAAGGCTTTCTAGGGATATGTACAACAACTTCACAGTAGGTAAAAAGGAAACAGGCCAATCAGGACAGCGATGGTAGAACCACCTGGTTTAGTTACTATGTGTCCCTGAGCCTCATCCAACGCCTATGGGTAGTCTCTGTGTTCTAGAAACCAGGGTAAAATAAAATGAGCCAGGTAACAGTGAAAACCATGCCAACAGGGAAAGGACAATTCCTCATTCTACGACAGAAAATAACTTTTCAAAGAAAGGACATTAATGAACACCCTTAACGATCACATTGATGCTGTATAAAGCTAGCTAGGCCTACCATTTGGTACATTTGTCTCAACAGGAATTGTGTTCAATTGCATTTGTTTAAGCAGCTTTGTTGCTTGTTGATCCCCGCCTTAGCTCTGGATCGGTGGGCAGTAGTCCCAGGAACCAGTTGTCTGAGGTGCTTAGATAAAATGGCTTGGCTTGGGAATGGAAGATGTAGAACAGTGGAGGATCGACTACGCACCCCCACCCTCACCCTCAACCCCAAGAATGTTTTCTTCATTTCATTCCCCTGAGGACCAGGTGTTTGTGTTTGAGCTGATATTCCCTGTCCGGCTCCCTCTTCCTTTTGCCTCTTTATCTAAATGATGGATTGGTTAGCACAAAGGGTGGCATTACAAGGAGAAAGGTGGGCGGGGCAGGGGTAGGGGAGAAGAGAAGGGGGGGGAACCTTGAGGTCCCCTCCTGCTGGATAGTCTCCTCCTGAATGATCAGCTGTGATAGGAAGTGTTGTAAGTGTTCCTTACAAGAGAAGGTTCTTGTCTTGTTGGACTGCTTGAGAACAAATCATTCCTCACCCCCCTCCCCAAAAAACCAAACTGTTTTATATTTTTTATATCAGCTAAAAATTCTTCAAAATTGAGATTATCATTAGACTTTGCTAGATTAAGATATATTAATAGTTAGCTAATGTATTTCTCATTGTTTAGAATTGTATGCTAGCTTTATTAAGTGTTCTTATTTATAAAAGCATTACATAAAACCACAGCATATAGAGAAAGATAAAGGATAAAAGGGAATTCTTTTGCTGGGTATGTGTCTCTTGCCTATAGTCCCAGCTCCCAGGAGGCTGATGTGAGGAGATCAAACATTTTGGGCCAGCCTGGGTTATATACACTCTATCTCAAAGAATTATGTCAGAGAAAGAGAAGAAAAGAGAACAAGGAGGAAACAGAGAAAGGGAAGAGGGGGACTGGAGGGAAGGAGGAATCGAGGAGGGAGGGGGTAGGAAGGAAGAACCCGAGCTTTCTCCAAGCTTCTAAATTCCTGTATTTATTGTGCAGGCTCATTATTTTTAATTAATTCTGTTGTATCCAACTTACTTTTTAAAAATAAATTTGTCTTGTTATTTAATCTTTTCAGTTTGATATTACTTCCTAGTTCTATCATTATGTTCTTAATCCCTGTCATTCATTCAAGACATATCTATAGTTAAAAATCTTGTTGACTCAAATTATTTCGAGGAAAAATGATTTGAACCAATAAGAATATTGCTGTTACAGACCGTCTCTAAACAAGTATCTAGCTCTTAAAATAATATGTAGAGATTGGTTCCTGGTGTGTTAATAAGTTGCTTGATACCTTTTGGGGATTGTCTGAATGAAGATACATTTTATACTTTGGTCAAGTGTTACACCGGTCCTTGGCCCCTGCAAAATTCACTGCTCTATTCCCCTCTAGCCCTCTTCTGTTTGCAAAGGTGTTAACAGAGATGTAGGATCCATCTCCCAGGCTCTTAGAAAGCTTAGTTTCTATCTGGTTTGGCCCATGGGAATCATTGAAAGGAGATCAATGAGTAGAAAGAGGCATTTCTAGAACTTTCCATGAATGGACGTTATTTTTCCTTAGAATTTTAACATTTAGCTGGTGACCTAATTAAATCCTTAGAGACATTTTCTTTTGGATTTGATAGTTTAGTCTTGGGATGGGGGTGGCATCTTGCTATTGACAATTTTTTGAGTGATCTTGTTCTGTTTCTCAGCTCATGTGTCACTCAGGTTTCTAAATCCATCTTCCAATTCCCTCTGTTTGGGGAAATATATACATGAAAGTAGATAATATTAGGACAATTTGATATTCATCTAGATCAAAATAGTTTCACATTTCATACCAGTCACCAGAACAGTTTCTGTGTTGACTGGAGACCTAAGTGTGAAAACGTATTAAAAAAATAAAAAACAACCCATGTAAGCAACCCATGGCAACCTATGGCAACCCATGGCAGAAGAAGACATGAATTATTTCACTTAGGTAGAGGAGAAGTTTCAAACTGAACCCCAAATCCGGATATAACAAGAGAATAGCCTGACAGTATCCATTGCACAAAAATAATTTTTTTCTTTATATAGCAAAACAATCCATGCAGGCGAAGGACAAATGATGACCAGGAAGACTTAGAGAGGAGAAGGTTTCCTCGATAAACAACTCATCCCAAAAGCTGGGAGACAGTTGTGGGCTTTGAAAGTGGCTGAGGGCTGGGCGGTGGTGGCGCACGCCTTTAATCCCAGCACTTGGGAGGCAGAGGCAGGTG
>NW_022196913.1:61551003-61602344 GCF_008632895.1 Mastomys coucha
AAAAAAAAAAAAAAAAAAAAAAAAAAAAGAAAGTGGCTGAGGAAGAAGACCATAATGGTTGCCTCTTCCGAAACAGGAGGAGGTAGGAAACATAGTCACAAGAAATGTGTAGAAAGTTCGTGGAGAGACTGTTTCCTGTTCTGTAATTTTTACCCCCAATAAACTCATGTAAACACGCATACACTCCAGTTATTATATTTATATGCTATAAGCCTAGATTGGGCAGCTCTATCACTACATCAACCTATTCCCAGCTAGGAGACCCTTGCTACTTGCAATTTCTCTGGGCCATGTGGTTCTGCTCCATCTTCTCTTCCTCCTCCTCTTTCCTCTCCCCTCTTTCTCTTCCTCTATTCCTCTCTCTCAGACTTCCCATCCCACCTTTACTTCCCCTGCCCAATCACAGGCTCTAGCCTTTATTTGATCAGTAAAAATGGGCAAGAGATTCACATGATATCACCCAAGTACATAAGCGACTGCTTCCTCCTGAGGGAGCAAAATTAACATCAGAAAACAGTATCAGTGCAACCCACCACACTTCCCCCTTTTTGTCCAGTAAAAAGGGCCTCTCTCCCTCAGATATAAACTGGGCACAACCATAACAATTATGTAAATTATGAAATAGGATAAACACATAACATCTAGTCCATGATAGTTATCAGTTTAGATAAAGCACTCTACCATCTATCCTAACTTAAAGAGTTTACAATTCTGTACCGAATTGTGTTCTGATTTCAGCCTGCATCACCACCTGAAAACCATCCTTTTAACTCTTTACCATCTATTTCATTTCTAAGCAACTTGAGTTTGATTGTGAGACTATAACTAGTTTTCAATCCCGTCAGAAATCTAAGAACAAATTAAATATTACCTGGATATTTAGGAAGCACAAAACATAGCTTCCAAAACTTAAACAGATTGTAGAGCCAGCTGACTACCTGGACAGTCCCCTAGTCCTCAAGACGTCGGAGCATCTGCCTTCAGCCTTCAGCTTCCCACCTCCTGATTGATCAAAAACACATAGTATAGATAACGCACTTGATGAGGCCATGGAAATTCAAATATTTTCATATAATTCTAGTAGGAATGCAAAGTAACATTGTTCCTCTCGAGGAGATCTGAAAAGTTCTTCCATTTACTCTTTGACCCAGAAAAATCCACTTAAAAATTTCCCCTGAAGACCTGCCTCCACAGATAGGAGACAGCATGTGTGCACAGTTGCTCATTAAGGAATAGTTTGTGGCGTCTAATACTGCATTGAGCACTATGCTACGGTGCTTCTAAAGGACTACCCAGAGGCTAGTGTGGTGGATGCAGCATTGCGTGTGAGGGCTCCTGCACAGCCAAAGAACAAGAAAGAGGAAACTGCATGATCCCAGCAGATAGTAATGAAATAGAGCTAATTCCAGTGGAGTTTGTACAATAGGCTACAGACGACAGACAAAAAGGTATTTATTCTTACATAATGAAATGAGAAATTAAAAACCAGAAATTCACGAACCTGTTTACTTACAGCAAGTTCAAGGGAGGTGAAAGGATATGTAGAAGATTTATCTTAGTAAACTCTCTATATAGTTTTAGTTTTGAATGAAGTGGATAGTTTATTTAAATTTTTAATGTATGTATACATTTTATGTCTATCGATTCTTTGGTGGCATGTATGGCTGTGTATCATCTATGAGGCCAGATTCCTTGGGACTGGAGTTGCTGATGGTTGTGAGCCACTGTGTAGGTGCTGGGAATCAAATCTGGGTCCTCTAAAGGAACATCCAGCACTCTTAACCACGGAGCCATCTCTCCAGCCTCACTGTGGATAGTTAAAATGTTCAAAATCATAAGAAGATGAAAAGACACGTACTAAGTTTAAAATATAACTCCAAACCAAACCAAACCAAAAAAACAAAACAAACAAATAAAAAACCACAACCAGCTCCGTGTTAAGCTGAAAATAGTCAAACAGTGAAAAGCAACTTTTGAACAGTGTTCTGACTTTTGACCGCACCATAAACAGAATACGTTATAAAGTGGGAAAGAACCTCAGGGATGGGAGCAGCTCTACGGAGTGCGCTTGCCCAGCCAAGGCCTTAGTACAACTCTGCCCCAGATCAAGACAAGGCAAAGAGCACAAAACCTGCTGGTCACTTTGCAGATCTGTGTAGTTCTATTTGTGTGTTCATTTGTTCCTTTTTTGAAACAATCTTATGTAGCTTAGGCTAGCTTGCCCTCTGTGGCAGGATTTTCCCTGTCTAATCTATTTAAATATTAGTGTATCAGGAGGCCTGTAATTGGACAGAGAAAAGAGATGTAGAGCTAAGAGTTGTGGTGGCAGAGAGAATGGAGGAGAGAGGAGGAGCCAAGATGGAGGCAGACAGACAGGCAGACCAGCCTGGCTTTAAACAGCCACAGGTAGATATGTTATATGTATGGATAGACTAATTGGGGTAACTTGTCTAATCTAGGTGGGCAGCTTGTACCATTATCAATTGGCCCTGAAATTATTGTGTGGGCATCTTGTGAACTGAGAATTTATTGATATATAAATCTGACTGGTTAGTTAAAAGCTTCAAGAGCTTTGATTTTACCAGGTTACTGGGTATTGTGATATCTAACCTAGAGATGGGCGGTCATTGCATGAGGCTAGCCGTGGAGGCAGTGAAGTTGGTGGGTAGACAGTAGCTGGATGGAGTGTAGGAACTTGCCCGTTCGGTTTGATTATTCCCCACAGTCTACCAACTAATCCGTATCCCCAATTCCAGGTTTCTTCTTGGTAGTGGTATCACTTGCTAGTATACTTAGAAACTATTGTATGTGTTTAATAAGATAAAATGAATGTGTAAATAAATCCATTGAAATTTGGGGGAAGCAGAGTATTATGTTTTAATGGACAAGCTGTACAGAGTTAGATTTTAGTCTCCATCATCAGCATAGACCGACACATATGCATAGACCCATGGATAGAGGGCATTGCCAGGCTTGCCCTTCTGGAAAGACTTATAAGATCCCTTTGACAGCAAGGAGCACCCCAGCACTGGGTGTGGATTCCTCATTCCTGTCAGCACTAAGCAACTCCATGAAAAGTGACCGACCATTGCTAGACCCAGAGCTGGAAAGTTAAACCCTAGAAACCTGATCTCCAGCACCAGGCGACTTCACAGAGACTAGCACACTCGTTACAAAGAAAATTACAAAAGCCTGCTCGGGACGAATGACACTTCAAAAAGAATGATTATAATTGATCATAATGTGCACCGTAAAAACTGAACTCAGGAATTCATAATGGTGCTGAGAAGGGTGACGCTCTTTGTAATCAATGAGCTGAACTCAGGCGACCAGATGATTAGCACCTCAATTCAGTGTAGCCGTTGATTCAAGCCAAGCAGAGCAGTGCATGCTGGGACCATCCAGGGAAACAGGCCAGGGGACAGTGCATGCTGGGAAACAAGCATCCTGGGAAACAGGCCCGGGGACAGGTTAGTTAGGTGTCTCCAAGAATCACCCCAGCCATTAGGAGGGTAGGGGGAAATCATCCTTGTGTACTAGATGGTTCTGGTGCCCCACACCTTAGTTAAGTAGACAGTCCCGTATCTCTAGAGCAATGTTTCTCGGTAGCCAGCTCTGTGTCTTTAGACAACATTTTTTCAACCTGGGAGTTAGGACCTCTTTGGGGGTCCAATGACCCTTTCAAAAGGGTCGCCTAAGACTCGCAGAAAAAATATATATAATTGTATCACAGTTCAAAACAATAGTGAAATCACAGTTATGAAGCAGCAATAAAAATAATGTTGTGATTGGGGTCACCACAACATGAGGGACTGTATTAAAGGGTCACAGTGTCAAGAAAGTTGGAGATCAATGTTTTAGGGTGAGCGCAGTGAAATCAGACGCCATCTACAGACACTGGCTAAAAATAGTTCGCATCTTAGTCTTGGGTCAGTTTTGGTAAATTGTGTTTTATGAGAAAAATGTTCATCTATGTCATCAGACTTATTGGCTTGTGTTCTATGATTCTCTGTTATCCTGTAACACAGGTGGTATAGTGGATTTTATTTATAGTTATGTCTTTATTCTCCTTGACCAGTTGCGGTGATTATTTACCAATTTCATTAATTTTTTTTCAAGGAATTTTTTGATTGTTGACTGTCTTCTTTGACTTCAGTTTGGGAAGGAAAAATACTGTTTTCCCGTGGATAACTCTTAGCCAGTACACCAATTATTACATACACATCTTAGCCAATTATATATGTATTCTTCTCCAGCCACTGTTAACCTTGGGTTTATTTTGTAGTTTAGGATGTTGATTTGGGCCTTTTCTTATTTGTATTATGTACGTTGATAAGGTCATAAGTTTATATTGGATAGTGTTTACCCAGGAATTATGAGGTCTCTGTGTTCCCATTATCATTCAATAAAAGTCCCCTGTTTCTTATACTTGATTCTTTGACATACAGGTTGCTCAAATTCTGGTGTGGTTAGAGGATGCCTCTATAACGTTTCAATCCTCTGACTTAGAAATATTATTATTTTATATGTGTGAGAGAGTGTGGGTGTGCGCTTGCCACAGGATGAATGCGGAGGTCAGCGGATAACCTTCAGGAGTTGGTAGCCTCCTTACACCATATGGATTGTGCAGATTCAACTCAGGCCCTCAGGCTGTGTGGCAAGCACTTTTACCCATCCAGCCATTTCTCTGGCATCCTCTGCCCCTGGAAAATCTGGCAAGCTCCATGTTGGGTACCATATGTTATCAGGAAAATCGGGGTTCTCTTTCTGAAGAATCTTGTTTTGTAAACGAGAAACGGTCTTCTTAATAAAAGATTTTAAAAAACAGAGAAGGAAGGAAGCTCCACGATAATTTTATTAGGGTTTGAAAGAGAAACAAAAGGGCGGGCAAGCTGTGAATCTTGGCAGCTGAGCCAAGGAGGAAGATGGAGGGGAGGAAGAGCGAACCCCCTGCCATGTGTAAGCAGCCGTGGCTGCGCAGAAGAGGAAGTAGTTTAGAGTGAGAACAGCTAAGGCTGCATCTGAGGCCCGGCTTAAAAAAAAAAAAAAAGTTGCTAGTCAGAAGCACAGAACCAATCCACTGGGCCTGTCAATCACCTGGCTGTGGGCTAAGGCTCCACCCCTCAGGAAGGCAGACTCTAGAGAGAGGGAGATAATATGGCGTCCTTCTCAGAAGGCCCACCCCATAGAGTGCTGCAGAGCTGCCCTGAGGCTTCACCTCCACCACCTTTCTAACGGTTGGTTTCCTTTTCCTTCTCTTCTGCCTCTTAGTTTTGGCCGCTAGCCAGCGTCTGTGCCTTCTTGGCTGCTTGGGCCTTTGCTTGCACTCTCGCCAGCCCTCTCTGACGTGGGGCCGCCCACAGATGGCTCGATCTTCTCTCCCTTCCTCTTCTCCATCTCTCTCCTCTGGAGAGCCGTTGAGTTTTGCCATTTGGTCGCCCTGGGTTTTCCTTTTAAACCCTAACAAAATGGTCCTTGATCTTTCTTCTGAGTTCTTTCTTAAATTCTTCTATTAATGAAACTAAGCATCTCCAGGAGAAACCCCTGTTCCCCGGTATTGTGGTACCCCAGGGTACTACCAAGTTTCTAGTAACACTAGTTAAACTCTATTCATCTAAGTCTCTGGCACAAGTTAATTCTCAATGTAATCAGCCCTTTTATTTCCTTTCCCATCTCAGCATGCCATAGAGAAAAATAAAGTTATGTAATATTCCCTGGGTCATGTGAATAGTAGCTTAGAGATCTGCCCTTGAACTGGAGTCTGGTTCACCCCAAAAGCCTGCACCTACATCTTTGTTCTGTTTTTCTCTGTTTAGTCCTCTAAATGTTTCCCAGCTTTCTGCTCCTTGATGCTAATGTCTTTCTTTGCACAGTGACTGTTTTCCCCAGAAGCACACCAGGTAAATACCTGCCTTTTCCACACCGGGCTCACTACTGCCAAAGTTGCTCCAGGCAAAGTGTGGGTGAGAAAGAGCTCAGTCAAGTTGTCACAATAAGGAAGAAAAGGCCCATGCAACTTAGCTTTGACCCTCTCTGTGCTGAAGCACAGAGCTGGAGAGCTAAGAGGTCAGAGGTGCAGATTGGCACCCGTGTTTGCTAATTGGCTTTACCCAGAAGAAAAATGAAGTTTCTGAATCTCTTGAGCAGGGTGGGTATGAAACCTAAGCTCCTATCTTTCCAGGGAAACTGAGGGACAAGACCTATGCTCCTTGGTGTTTACATTCTAAAGGGAGTGACTCACTGAGCCTGGAGAAATTGTAAAACTCAGTTTGTCCTGGTTTGCTTTTTGTTTGTTTGTTTGTTTGTTTGATCAGTTTGACACATGCTAGAGTCTTTTACTTTGAAGGAAATTTACTGGCATATCTTGATTTCTGAACTCGTAAAAAGATTATTGCTGGCAAACCCATCAGCCTTGAATCAGTCACAGGAAATGAGTTTGGTGGGTGTCTCAGTTAGGGTTTTACTGCTGTGAACAGACACCATGACCAAGGCAACTCTTATAAGGACAACATTTAATCGGGGCTCGCTTACAGGTTCAGATGTTCAGTCCATTATCATCAAGGCAGGAACATGGCAGCATCCAGACAGGCATGGTGCAGGAGGAACTGAGAGTTCTACATCTTCATCTGAAGGCTGCTAGGAGAAGACTGGCTTCCAGGCAGCTAGGATGAGGGTCTTAAAGCCCATACCCACAGTGACACACTTCTTCCAACAAGGTCATACCTACTCCAACAGGGCCACACCTTCAAATAGTGCCACTCCCTGGGCCAAGCATAGTCAAACTACTACAGTAGGATCTGTAGTAGTTGATCCTACTGATGCTGATCTATGGTCTCTTTTCCTGGCATAACTCAGTGAAAGACTATTTCCTACTGAGCAAGGAATGGGGCTATGACTGGGCCTTCAAGTTCTCCCTCTTGGGGAGTATATGCATTTTTTTTTCTTTTTCATAGTTCTAACTTCTTTCAGGATGATACCTCCACACCGTCACAAATCATGAGCTTTAGTGATGCCTTTGCTGCTGCGATGGCAGGGGATCGCATGACTCTGGTAATTCCTATACAGGCATTGAGTGACTTACAGGGTCAGCACATCCCACACTGCCAATTTTTAGATTTCTGAACATAGCATGCAGAATTAATACCTTTCAAAAGAAAATATCTTTGATATCAAATATAATGCAAAAATGTCAATGGAAAGAAGAGCTAAGGACAGTCGACCACAGTCATTGGCAGCTTGGAGTCATTGGGAAGCGTGTCTGAGCTCAGAGTCGATGTGATCTGGTGGTCTCTCAGTCTCTCTGGGTCTCAGTTCCCTCCACTGTAGACTCAGACACAGTTAGGGGTTTGCGTTAACAAGACAGTGCATGTAAATCACGTACATGGAACACAGGCAGAAATGTTGCTTAGCTTGGGCCAGACTCTCCTTTAGCAAGAAAAACTCATTTCTCTAGTTTGTGAGTTCAGTGACCTTGTCTGACTAACACTGGGCAACTGTATTAGCTTGCTTTCAGTCCATGAGATTAAAAAAAAAAAAGAAAAAAAACAAAACAAAACAAAAAAAAAAAAAACAAAAAACACTTTGACCACATAGCCCAGAAAAGAAAAGGGTTTATTTAGTTTACACTTTTGGGCCACAGTCTGTCATTGCAAGCCGTCAGAGCAGGAACTCAAGCAGGAACTGAAAAAAACCGCAGGTGCTGCTTTCATCTTGCTCATTGGCTTGCTCTCTGGCTCTTATTCTCAGGCCACCTTCTTACACAGAGCAGGTCCAGCTCTTTAGGAATGGTGCCACAACAACGGGCTGAGCCCCTCCCACATTAATCATCGATCAAGAGACAGCCACACACATTAATCATCGATCAAGAGACAGCCACAGTTGGAGTTTCTCCTTTCCAGTTGTGGCAGTCTATGAATCTAAACAGCATGGTCCTTTGATTCTTGGAGGTAAATGCTCCAGTGTCCCTCCAGGTTTACCCTTAATATGGCTTATCCTAAAGTTATTGTTTACCTACTGGGGCTCACAGGTGAGTCTGGCCCTAGAAACAGCCTTGGCTCACAGCCTCTGGCAATGATGAGGTCCACACATTATAACATCCAAATGATTGGTCCATGTGGGAGTCCAAAGACTGGGGCCCCTGTCTCAGGAACTACAGGGCAGTTCTGAAGAGCAATGCCTCGGGGCTCCAGCTGGGGTCCGCTGCTCTGTGTGCGCCCCGAGGTGTCTCCCCTCACTGGTCCTGCTGTTCTCGGTACCGTGCAGGTGTCATTCATGAGAGCACTCTGAGAGACTCCCAACATCTCTGCACCACATAGCCTGTGTGGAGGTACAGCAGGTGCCCACTGTGGCATGATAGATATATCAATATCCTCGTGGTCATTGATAGTGAAGGGATAATAGGGATCATCAAACCCATCACATTGCTTGCTTGAATAATTGCAGTTTACTCTAAATTAATTATACTTCAATAATGCTGTTAAAGCAAAAGGCTAGAGACAGTGGTTGCATTCACTGTGGGTGTGCCTAACGTAGTGTGCAGGCTCTCTCACAGTGACCTGCGGGTTCCTTTTCACTTCTCCCTGGACTGGTATTTTCATACCCTCATTCATCCTCGCTGACAGACATTCGTCACACACCCTTTAAGGCCAGGTCCTATCCTAGGGTCTTGGCATGAAAACAAAAATTAGATGTAGCCCTTCTTGCCTGTGAGTTCGTGGTTCTAGAGGCAAGTCTGAACCACAGAGTATTAGTGTTTAGCCTGGACAGTCACAGCGTCCACTGTCGGGCCTCAGCCTCGGATGCTGTATGTAGCACATAGGGTGGCATGGATGGCTTAGAATATGAGACACCAGTGTCAGCCCCTGAGGTTGAACATTTATCACACTTACCACAAGTTTCTTTCCAGATTACCAAATTATGCAAGACACGATTCACAACAGCCAAGCTACAGTTAGTTCAATGTAGTCCAGGGTATTGGGTTTAACAGTTCCTCCATGTGGTGTCTCCTCGGCCTTTCCTCGTGTCACTTTGGCACTCTTGGTAGGGTGCCTGGAAGAACCCAGCAGGACATCGGGGGACCCAGCTTCCCAGACCCTCTCCGTTCTCTGCATCTATGATTATTTGGGCTTGTGGTCAACTCTTCCCACATCTTCGTGACCTTCATATCAAGGCCCTGCTTCCTCCGTTCGTTCCCTCCTTCATCACAGTCCTATGATGCAGTGTGAAGGGAGCATGGGTGGCTTGGAGGGCCTCAGGACAGAGGCAAGACTGGTGACGGCCTGCAGCCAGGTCAGTATTTCCTGGGAACAGGGATCTATTTCTCCTGGGTCACAGTGTGACTACATTAGGTACTGCTGGATTTCTAACCAAGCCACTTGGTTCTAGATCAACGGTGCTCAACCTTTCCAATGCTGCAACCCTCCTATAAAGTCCCTCATGTTGAGGTGACCCCGACTGTAAAATTATTTCCTTGCTGATTCATAACTGTAATTTTGCTATTGTTATGAATCATAATGTAAATGTCTGACATGCAGGATGTCATGACCCACGGGTTGGGTTCCAGATGGTCATCATTTTCAGGTAGCCACAGTCCAACACTTTAAAGGAAGACAGTACAGGATAAGAGAGAGAGAGAGAGAGAGAGAGAGAGAGAGAGAGAGAGAGAGAGAGAGAGAGAGAGAGGGGCCAAACCCAAACCCAGCCAAAACAACAACAAAACGCATTAGTCCATCTTGTTGGTAAGAACTGGTCAAGTTTTACGAATGTCTTTGGATATTTTAAATAGGGAATTGGCAAGGACCCTACACTAGAACCCCCTGTAGCCCCCGCCCCAACCCTTCCCCCCTTTCCCTAGCAGCACCCAGAGAGCCAAGTGGGAGACTTTCATGACAGTGGCATCTTTGACTCGGGTCTGTAATTCAGATTTGGAATTCCCTGTGCTGGGATAATGTGCCAAATAGAGACTATATTGCAGTCCTGTAAATCCAATGTTAGTATGATAATCAACACAAGCAAATTAAAAAGCCAAATCAAAATCCTAAACACAAGTAATGGCTGTATCCGCAGAGCCCCGCCAGGTGTGGTGTATCATCTCACTTAACATCCCCACAATCTTGCTTCTAGATGTCACTGAAAGGCTGTGTCTGAGGTCACCGGCAGGCAGTGCCGTTCTGCTCCCCTAGGGCCCACCTCCCTCCACAGCCCTTTTCCTTACTCTCAGTGGAGAGGTCCAGTGGAGAGGTCATCTGCTGGGTCACCCTTCAAGGGCTCAGCAAGATGTGAAAAATCTTGCAAGTGCGGTTTTGCTATTGATTTCTAATTTCATTGCCTTCTGGTTACAGAATTCAGTGTTGTGGTATTGATCTCTTGGTACGAGCTTCTTTTGTGTCCCAGAATATTGTCAGTTTTTGCAAATTAGCCATATGTACTGGAGGAGACCATGTTTGCTCTCTCCAAAGGATATCTGTCAGATCGATACTGCTTATTTTGTTGTTGATTTTTTTTAATTGTCATACATTTCTCGTTCACTTGAGCTATCAGTTCTGAGAGGCATATGTTGAACTACTTTGTGGTGATTGCTTGATCAATTTCTCTCCTTTCTTGAAGTGTTCGGAGGTGGCTATGGTGGCGTTTATACTCAATTAGAGTGGTTATACTTTTCTGCTGAAATTTTCTTTCATTGACTCTTTATTTTATCCTTAAAGATGCAATTCACTTTAGAATAATTTATTAAGCCTGTCACACCACCTTTCCATTAGCATGTTCTTCCCGTATCTGTCTTCACTAAACTTAAAATAAAACCAAACCACTGTGGGGCTGGAGAATGGCTTGGTGGTTAGGACTGCAGAGTGCTCTTGCTTGAAGATCAACTTTGGTTCCCAGAACTCAAACTGGGCAGCTTACAATATCTTATAACTCCGGCTCCAGGGGACCCAACATCTCTTCTAGCCTCTGCAGACTCCTGTACTTATATGCGCACACACACACACACACACACACACACACACACACACAGAGAGAGAGAGAGAGAGAGAGAGAGTTAAAATATTAAAAATATGTTAAAGAAATTATACAGTTCCCCCCCAACTTTTGCACCTTTTGGAGTGAGGTGGAGGAATAGGCTTTGTCTGGTTTGGTGAGAGAAGCTAATTCTAAAATATGTGAGGAACAGCAAAGCCCTTGATAGCCAACATTCCCCAGGGGAATATATGGTGCAGGGATCGGACTGGCAGATATCAGGATTTATTTTTAAGCTATCAGAGATAATAATGAGGTGCTCATATACAGACAGAAAGTAAGTTAACAAATCTAAATAAGTACGTGTTTGGCATACGTGAGCACACATATGTAGAATTTCACATTTTATGAACAATTCGTGTTATTTTTTGACCTAGTAGTTCCACTCCTAGATATATAATGGAACTTAATCCTCTGAGTCAGGAGACTTGTTTAAGTTTTTTTTTTTTTTTTATAGCAGAAGTGTCTGTATTGCTGGGGATTAGGAACAATCCTATGCCTGTCAACTGGGGAATTGACAGGTAAAAGCTGGCATAATTATATCTGGATGCACTGATCAGAGAGCTCCCCTAGTCTCTTCTGGCTGCAGCTCCTGTGTCCTATGTCCCTGTCAAGGTTACCTCCCAGATACCATGTCCCTCAGTGGCTGCACTCTTTCTTTCTGACCCTGGATTCCTGTGTGGCTTTAAGAACCCCACTTCCCAGGTCCTAGAACCTATTATCTGTTCCCATATCTGTTTGGACCCCCACAGCAGCAGCTTCACCTGCTCCACTTTGTGAAGATGTTTTTGCACCCATGGCTTTCAGTGCATAGCAGAAAGAGGCTTAGCCGCCTGGGTAGAAGCAGCTATTTTGTGTGCCCCCTGCATCAAACTCCCACAATTCAGGATTCAGGGAGCTACCCAAGCCATATAACGTTGCCTGACTTCAGCTGCTGCCAATTAACAATGCGTTCTTCCTTAAACTCTTTTACAGTTTTCTTTGTGTATACCATTTTTCTCTTAGTCAGGAAAGAGAAAGAAGATCCCATAATTCTAAAACTCTTCTCTCTTTAGATGTATCTGTCATGCCCACTCTGTGTGGCCATGCTGAAGGCTTCTTTAGAAATGTATTCTCAGGGCGGCTCTCTGGACCCAGCTGAGGAATTATTTACAGCTATCTGAAGATCTGGATGTAGACTTGTGGAGGAGACCGAGGATGAGAGTGGAGACTTTCCGAAGCCACCTGTGTAAATCAGCTATGGTGGGAAGCAGCCTGACCTGAGCACGTGACCTGCGACTCCTCCTGTTCCTCCTCCTCCTCTTCTTCGTCCCCGCTTCCATGTCCTACTTTTTCATCCTCTCTCTCTATCCTCCTCTCTTCTCAGTTAAGGTTCTTTTAACACGCTGTACCGTTCTTAACTGAAGTTTTACGTGCAGTTTAGGGTGTCTGGATACATCCCACTTCCTGTTCTCTTTCTGGAGCCTCCCCCATTTCCGTACACCCGTGTGTTTCTTCTAGTCTGTTTTTTTTCTTTTTCCATGAAACACATAAAAAACACCTTGAAGTATCTCTTATTAGTAGAAGCCTACCTAAGGTCTGACACTGTCCACAGGTCTGTCTGCCGAGTTCTGCCTTTGATTCAGGCCTCTGGTCATGGATGGCTAGCAGGGCGATCCCCAGTTTGGCATTTGATGCAATGCAGACCATTCCTCCATGTGAAACTCCAGATGAAGCTTTCTCATCAGAGCATGGGATGGTCAGGAATCCAAGAAACAATGCAAGCACGAAAAACAGAGATTCAGCAATAGCGCGAAACATGATAATCTGAGTTCCCAAAGCCAGAAATGAACAGAAAACTTGACGACAGAGGAAAATAAGACATCAATATGATCGACCAGAGCTGATTTAGAGTAACAAAATTAGTGCCAGCCTGGATTGCTTCACCTGCTAAAAGTAGTCTCCTAAAGTGACAGCAAAATTACGACATTCCCAGTCATATGGAAGCTATGAGAATTTATCACCAGCTGACCTGCATGGCGAGGAATGTCAAAGGAAACCCCTCAGATGGAAAGATAGCAATTCTGCTGTAAGTCCTAATCACACACAGGAAGAGAGAGTGTGCAACGAATTACTAAGGACAGATTTGCACATCTTTAAAATGCAATCTGATAGTTATTTCTCCTCAGCCAATTCAAGCCAGATTAGAATATATTAAAGGCATGTATATTGGGAAGCTACTCTCCAGCTAGTTCACTGGCCCCAAGGACTTCCCCTGGGAAGTCACCATGGGGAGAGAGAAGGGGATGGAGGTGGGAGAGAAAGAAAGGTCCTTCCTACACACAGAGAGAAAAGACAAGAGGGAGAGAGAGGGAGGGAGGGAGAGTTTGAGACCAAAATGTCTGGATTATAAAGGGAAGAGCCTCTGGTAGGGGGGTTGGGGGGAGGGCAGCCCTTCAGGGTTGGGGGCAGGAGGTGCCAGGTAAGGACTCAGGAATTCTGGGAGAACCTGGAGGCCAGGTCTGCTTCCATAAGTAAAATATGCACCTCAGTCCCTTGTTCCAGAGTCTAAAAACACATAGAGAGAACCTCACCCCCAATGTAGTTGAAAGTTGAACACACATGGAAGTTATTTGTACAAATATGGAAGTGATAGGTGAGAGGTGAGAAACCGGTGTGAGCCATTGTCCCTGTGCCTGCAGGAAGTGGAGCAGTGAACAGGTGCGAACCATTGTCCCTGTGTTCTGCAGACTGGCAGCTGAACGAAAAGCACAAAGTAGGGGTTGCTGCAGCCACAGCACCCCTGAAATAACAGTTATGCAGCTAATAACTGAACGAAGGAATGGAATGAACCCACAAAATACAAGACAAGGCACACAAGAGGAAAAGGAAGAACTGGGGTAGATGGGAAGCAAACAACACACACACACACACACACACACACACACACACACACAGACACACACACACTGAGGAGATGAATTAAATCTGGTATGTTAGTTATTTTAAATGTTACTTTTTTTCCCCTCTAGGATTTCACAGAGCTCAGGTTGGCTTCTGGCCACCACAGCCTTGTGTGCTGGTACTGCCAGTGCCCAGCCCTGCCCAGCCAGACACTGAGTTTTAGTGAAAATGTTCTCTATGAAGTCCATGCTCAGTGACTTTCTAGTAAAGTCTAGCAAATGTCAAAAAAACAAACAAACAAACAAACAAACAAACAAAAACATTAAACCAATTTTGCATAAGTTCCTGGAGCTTAGGAAGAGGACCCTACTGTCTTACAATTTGTGTGAGGTCAGTGGTAAGTCAAGAGTGAAACTAGAGGAAAAAAATCATACAGGGTCATTCCAGGAAAGAAAAACTACATGCTGCTGTCCCTCATGAATATGCATGCAGTTTATACAAAATTTATATCAAATCATACTCACAGTGTTTAGAAGGAAAACTCTATATTGTGAGCAGGATCTTTATCTTTTTGAAGCTGATTTACTGTCAAAAAAAATCCATGTGCAGACTGGAGGGATTCTCAGTGATTGACAGTGCTTGTTGCTCTCACGGAGGATCTAAATTCAGCCCTTAACTCCCGTGGCAGATGGCTCACAACTGTCTGTGATTCTGAATTCCACGGGATCCAACACACTTTTTCACCATCCTCAGGTTCTATGTGTGTGTGTGTGTGTGTGTGTGTGTGTGTGTGTGGTGACAGAAGTGCCAAGGCAGTCCACTAGAGGCACAGTCATCTTTTCAACAGAAACTTTACAAAACCCCCATTACCCAAGCCTTCTCTCACACAACTGATGGAAGTAAAACAGTCTTGTAGACCCATGTGCAAAGCCTGGCAAAACCATTCCCAGGGTAGAAGGTAGTTTCACTGAAGGAAAAATACCCACGTTTGTATAGATTGCTATTAAACTAGGCTCCAACTCTACTTTTGATGCCAAACTTTTGTCCCTATTGCCTAATTTCTTGATATCTTTGGATTCTAGCCATGATCTCTTAAAAGGAAGGAAGGAAAGAAAGGAAGAAGGAAAAAGAGGTAAGATAGGAAGGAGGGACGGAGGGATACAGGATAGCTACCTTTAAGCCTTGAGAATTTTCCTGAAAGAATGCCTGGGAAATTCCCTAGGGGACATCACAATTCTCCTGACCAGTGCCAGGCAACTGGACACCCTGCTCGGTGTCCCTGAGGCTGTGAGCATTTTTTTCTCACATAACTATTAATATTCTTTCAGTGTGTTTCTAGAATGTGAGCATGTGAATAGAGCCTTTAGCTTAAAAACATGAGAGCAAATTGTCACACTTCACTAATGAAGGACTAACATTTCCCTCAAATACAATGTACTCACTGAGTGCCTTTACTGGTACTGTCCTGTTTATCCTGCAAGATGCTAAGAGGCAGTTTTTGGCACCATCACTGTTTGTAAAACACAGGAAGAAAGTGAAACTCCATTCAATACCTTACTTTCCCCAAGTAGCTTATGTTGCAAGTTGAAGGATACATCAACAAAAGAAGAAAGTGAAACTGCATTCCAAAGAAACTTAAGTCACAAGTTGAAGGATACATCAGGAATAAAACTTTGTCCAATTCCGGAATATGCTTCTGTTGGGAGCCTTGCAGCATTTCAAGGGTTGTTCAAACAGCTTTGGGTATGAAGCTATTCTAGCTGGGTCTGACTCTGGCTCTGACTCCAGCTGACTCTGATTCTAGCTCCTGGCTTTCACAGTGAAAGTTTATTGGTTTTCCCAAACCCTAACAATCTCCAAATGAATCTCCACCAGCCTGAGAAGACACCATAGGCTCCCCAGGAGGAGACCCGTGACACTGGCTTGATTAAGGAACCTCGGTGAGGAGAGGTGAGACAGAAGTGGCCCGTGGGGATGACTGATTTTCATCAGTGCCAGGATGCATTAGGGAACAGAGCTGAGGGACAGCCTCTCTGGCAGTGGGTAGAAAACGGTGCCAGCACTTCCCAAATGCCTCCTGTGCACCCTCTGCACTGAGTAGGTCTCCAATTACAGGAAAAATGGGAGAGCTTCTTCCTTCATCTCTTCTCTCAGGAGCCCGGATCCCACAGCAGCTGTCCCCTGCTGTTTCCAAAATTGAATCCAATTTCTCAAACATTAAAACACCGAATGTCACCACAATTGATAATTAGTATCACTCCTCATAGCTTTGATATGAAGTGTCTCTCAAAGGACTCCCATATTCAAGACTTAGTCACGGGCCAATGGCACCAGCAGGAGGTGGGAAACCCGGCAGGGCATGAGTGGTACATACCTTTGAAGCAGATACCAGGACTCTGAAACCTTCTTCTTTGTCTCCATTGGCTTCTGGGTAGAGAGTTTTTCTCCGTTAAACCATCCAGCTACAGTGTCCTGCCTCACCAACAGCCCAAAGTGAAGGAGACAGACAGCTTTGGGCAGAAATCTCAAACCCCGAACTTGTCCCTTTTAAGTTGTTTGTTTCCAGTACTGGTGATAGTGTCAGGAAGCTGACTAACCACACTGAAAGAGTAAAACACTTTTGTTGGAAGTGCTGCAGGCCATGATGTTTCAATTACCTGATGTAGGACAAGAAATGTCCCCTCAAACTTTGTGTTGGCATTATTAGTTGGATTTGAGCTCATTAAAGTTTCGTTTTTATTATTTCAGTTTATGTGTATGCATCTGTGTGTCTGTGTGAGTGGCAACAGCCAGAGAGGGCATGGCGTCCCCTAGAGTTGTGGAGTTGAAGGCCGTTGTGAGTCTTCGAATGTGGATGCTGGGAAGTGAGCCCCACCCTCTGCAAGAACAGCAGGCACTCTGTTCTTCTGCTCCTTCTAGTTCCTCCCCTCTTGCCCTCCCTTCATACCCACTCCCCTTCTGTCTCTCATTAGAAAAGAACAGATTTCTAAGAGATAATAACCAAATTTGACAAAATAAAATATAACAAGATAAAATGAAAACCATCATATGGAGATTGGACAAGGCCACCCAACTGAAGAAAAGAAGCCTCAAGAGCAGGCACCTGATGCCAGTCCACCCGTAAAGTCTATATCCCTTACCAGGGGATCTATGTGCCTCCCCCAAGGCCCTTTCTCCAAACCTAACCTCTTTGGGTCTATGGACCGTAGGTTGGTTATCATTTATTTATTTAATGGCTACATACCATATTTATCTCTCTCTTGATGTGGGTTACCTCACTCAGGATGACTTTTTCTAGTTTCATCTTTGTGTCTGTCAATTTCATGATGTAATTTTTTAACAGCTGAGTAACACTCCACTGTGTAAATGTACCACATTTTCTTTATCCATGCTTCTGCTGAGAGACATCTAGTATGTTTCCAATTTCTGGTAACATGTTCCTGGGTATCATGAATAGAGCAGCAGTGGACACTGACTAAGTATCCTTGTGGTAGGATGAACCATCTTTTGGGCATATGCCTAACAGCATAGCTGGACCTTGAGGTGTATTGGTTGCCATCTTCTTGAGAAAAGGCCACATTGATTTCAATAGTGGTCGTACATGTTTTAAGTTTACCAGCAATAGGTGAGTTTTTTCCTTACTCCCTATCCTCACCAGCATGAGCTGTCACTTGTGTTATTGATCTTATCCATTCTATCAAATGTAAGATGGAATCTCAAAGTAATTTCAATTTGCATTTCCCTAGTGGCTAATTATTTTGAACATTTAAGTATTTATCAGCCATTTCAGTTTCCATTATTGAAACTGAAATAGTATTAGATCTGTGCTCCATTTTGAATTGGACTATTGGTTTTTTGATATCTAGTTTCTTGATATATATGATATTAGTCTCTATTGGATGTGGATTTGGTAAAAATTATTTACCATTCTGTAGGCTGCCATTTTGTTTGAATGATGGTGTTCTTTGCCTTATAGAAGCTCTTTAGTTTCACGAGGTCACAAGGTTGATCTTAGTGCCTGTGTTATTGGTGTTCTGTTCAGTAAATCTTCCCCTGTGTCAATGTGTTCAAGGCTATTCTCCACTTTCTATCAGGTTTAGTGTATCTGGTTTTATGTTGAGGTCTTTGATCCACTTGGACTTGAGTTTTGTGCAGGGTGATAAATGTGGATGTAAATGTATTTGCATTCTTCTACATGCAGCTGTCCAGTTAGACCACCACCATTTGTTGAAGATGCTGTCTTTTTTCCAGTGTGTATTTCTGGATTCTTTATAAAAAAGATCAGGTGTTTTTAAGTGGATTTATGTCTGGGCATTCATGTACCCCCGTGATCTCCTTCAGTTATGTTATTGCTCTAGCTAAGATTTTGAGTTCTATGTTGAATAGACGTAGAGAGAGTAGACAATCTTGTCCCTGATTTTAGTGGATTTCCTTGGTGTCTGTTGTTATACCCCCTTTTGTTTTCTGATCTTGTTAATTTGGATCTCTGCCTTTTCGTTTTGATTTTGTTTGTTTGTCCTGTTGATTTTCTCAAAGAACCAACTCTTTGTTCCACTGGTTCTTTGTTTTGTTCTCTTTGTTTCTACTTTATTGATTTCAGCCCTGTGTTTGATTATTTCTTGCTGTCTACTCCTCTTGCTGTTACTCCCTCTTTTTTGTTCTAGGGCTTTCAGGTGTGCTGTTAAGTTGCTACTATGAGATTTCTCCAGTTTGTTATGTAGACACTATGAACTTGTCTCTCAGAACTGCTTTCACTGTGTTCCATAAGCTTGGGTATGCTGTGCATTCACTTTCATTGAATTCTAGAAAGTATTTAATTTCTTTATTTGTTTCTACCTTGACCCAGTTCTCATCCAGTAGGGAGTTTTTCAGTTTCCATGAGTTTGTGAGCTTTCTATCATTTCTGTTGTTGTTGATCTCCAGCTTTAATTCACAGTGGTCGGATAAGATGCAGGGAGTGACTTCAATTTTCTCTTGTCTGTTGAGACTTGCTTTGTCTGAGCATGTAGTCAGTTGGTGCAGAACAGAAGGTATATTCTTATTCTTTTTGTGTTTGGGTAAAATGTTCTATAAATATCTGTTATATCCATTTGGTTTATAGCATTTGTTAGCTCCAGCATTTAGCCCCTGTTTACTTTTTTCTCAGTGACCTGCTCATGGGTGATAATGGGGTATTGAAGTCTCCCAGTATGTAAAGGTTAATATGTAATTTAAGTTGTAGTAGTGTCTCTTTTACAAATGTGGGTGTCTTGCATTTGGGGCATAGATGTTAAGAACTCAAATGCCATCTTGGTGGACTTTTTCTTTCATAAATATATAGTGTCCTTCCTTATTTCTTTTGATTGGTTTTAGTTTGAAGTATATTTTATTAGATATTATAATGGCTACAACAGCTTGATTTTAGGTCCATTTGCTTGGAATATCATGTTTTTTTTTAACTCTTTACCCTGAGGTAATGTCTATTCTTGATGTTGAGGTGTGTTTCTTGGATGTAACAGAAGGATGGATTCTGGTTTTGCATCCATTCTGTTAGTCTGTGTCTTTTTCTAAAAAAATATTTCTTTTGAGTTTTCCTTTTCTTTTTTTTTTTAAGTTTTTTATTGGTTCTTTGTGCATTTCACATAATGGACCCCAATCCCACTAATTTCCCCTTCCCCTCATATCTGCCTTCTACCTTTGCAAGCTCCCCCCTCAACAGAGAAACATAAACTTGTTGTGAAAAATGTAATGTGTCACAGTGTGCCCCACAGCACAGCCCTTTGCCCACACCTCTTTACTTGCAAGTGTTTATTGCAATGACTCTTTGGTCTGGTATGAGGCCTTTGGCTTCTGCTACTTTATCAGTCCTGGAACCTCACGGGGACTCCTCTCAGATATCCCGTTGTTGCCCTGTGTTATGGAGATCCTGTAGTTCTGGATTTGGAGGACCAGTCCCTTCATGCACTCCAGCAGTTCATCAATGGGGTAGATGTTGGGCTGAGACATTCAAAGCCCTGGATCTGGGTTTGAGAGGATATGAGCTGGTCAGACTACTGACTCTCCAGCTCTTATTTCCTCAGGGCTGGCTCACCAGCAACCCCTGCTAACAGGGCCAGCTCTATCCTGCTGCTCAGGAAAGATGCAGGGCCAGCTCTCCTGAATGCTCCAGCTGGTGAGGGGCAGGGTCAGTTCTCCTACTCTTATCACCCTGGGGCCAGCTCTCCTGCCTGCCATAGATGGTAAAGGGTGAAGGAGGGAGGAGAGTGTCTCTCCCTCATTCACACTACCATCCAGTAGGCAAGAAGCAGGGCCAACTCTTCCATACCCTTGCCCTCAGGAATGGCTCACCTTCAACACCCACATCCAGCACCAGCTCTACTACGCTGCTCAGGAGAGGCACAGGGTTAGCTCTCCTGAGCGCTGCAGCAGGTGAGGGTCAGTTCTGACGACCTTGGGGCTAGCTCTTTTGATTGCTGTAAGTGATAGTGTGTGCGTGGGGGGGGGGTGCATGTGTATTTGTGTGTGTGTGTGTGTGTGTGTGTGTGTGCAAGCCATCACATGGCATGGTAGTGGGGCAGCTCTTATGTGCTTATGCCCTTGGGGTAGCTTGCCTAAGCCCCTGTCACCAGGGTGAGCTCCACTGTGGTGCTCAGGTATGGTTCAGGGCCTTCTTTCCTGAGTGCTGCAGCTAGTGAAGGGCAGGGTCAGCTCTCCTGCTCTTATGACTCCCCAGGGACAGGTCTCCTGCTTTCAGCAGGTAGTGAGTGGCTCTCATGAGTACTGCAGCTGGCTAGGGGTAGGGGTAGGGGCAGATTTCTTGTTCTCATGCCTACAGAGCCAGATCTCCCATGATGTCTAGGTGAGGGATGAACCAGTTCTGCATAGCCCTCAGGTATTAATATGTTCCTGAGTGGAAGGCCACCCCCAGAATGTCTGCCCAGTCTTTGGTGGTAATAGATCCCTGCTGTTGCAGGGCCACAGACCCATATATGAACCCTGGTTACAGCACAGGCCAGAATCCCACCGTGGCCCCAGGTTGCATCACTGGCTACTCATATCAGGCTGTTCCTCCAGTTCTGTCTCTCTTCATTGTGCCCACATCTTTCTGTTTCTCTTTCTCTTCCATTTCTCCACCACTTACTCCTCTTAGTAGTGTCCAGGTACTCTGGCTGTCTTGGATTGTCTCTGAAGTGGTCTCATGAGTGCTATGCCCTGCTCATGGCATTGTGGCACTGGTCATTGGTCACTTCCACATGCTCTGATACGTCCCATCTTCGGCCTGCATGGCACTGTACTGGTGGTCATTTCAGACTACATCCCTGTCTGGGCCCCACAGTGCCTATCTGGTATTTATCTCTAGTTTGCTCCTTGAGCAGGACTGAAGGTTCCAGGTGGGGTTCTTCTAGACTCTGGCTTGCTCCTCGTCCTGGCAGCCAGTCAGGGCCTGCCTGGTGCTAGACTGGTGGTCATCTCAGGCTTACTCTTCTCAGGGAATATTAGATTACTAATATTCAGATGTTCCTACATCAGAACACTAAGCATAGACATAGCCTCTCCTCTCTGCCACCTACTGACAAACATGTGACATAGCAGCCAAACATGCTATGCCTCTAGGGGTGTTGTTTTTTTATTGGTGAATTGTGGTTTTTTTTTTTTTCTGATGAATTGAGACCATTGATATTGAGAGAGATGAGTGACCAGGGATTGTTGATTCTTGTCATTTTTTAGTTGTTGTTGTTGTTGTTGGTGGTGGTGGTGTGTGTGTGTGTTTCTCTTCTTTGATTTTGCTGGTATGAGACTATGTATTCCTTGTGTTTTCATGCAAGCAGTTTACCTCTTCAATTGTAATTTTCCTCCTAGCCCCTTCTGTAGGGCTGCATTTATAGATACATATTACCTAAATTTGTTGTCTTCATGAAGTGTTTTAATTTCTCAATATGTGGTTATTGAAAGTTTTGCTGGGTATGGTAGTCTAGGATGGCATCTGAGGTCTCTTGAGTCTGCAGTCCATCTGTCCAGACCCTTCTGATAGTTAATGTCTCCACGGAGAGCTCAGCTGTGATTTGATAGGTCTGTCTTTATATGTGACTTGGTCCTTTTCCCTTTCAGCGTTTAATATTCTCACACTGTTCTTCATGTTTAGTGTTTTGATTATTATGTGTCAAGTGGACTTTCTCTTCTGATACAATCTATTTGGTTCTCTTTACGCTTTTGGTACCTGTGTAGGCCCTCCTCCTTTAGGTTAGAAAAATTTTCTATGGTTTTGTTGAAAATATTTTCTGGGTCTTTGAACTGAGCTGCTGCTGCTGTTTCTTCTTCTCCCCCTCCTCCCCCTCCTCCTCCTCCCTCCCCCTTTCCCCTACTTCCCCCACTTTTCCCTCTCCTCCCCCTACTCCTTCTCCTCCCCCTCCTCCCCCCATCCCCCCTCCTTCTCCTTCTTTCCCTCCTTTTCCTTCTCCCCCTCCTTTTCCTCCTTCTCTATACATATTGTTCTTAGGTTTGGCATTTTTATATCATTCCAGATTTCCTGGATGCTATGTGTCAGGAGAGTTTTATATTTAACATTTTCTTTGACTGATTTGCCCATTTCTTCTATGGTGTCTTCAGTGCCTGAGATTCTCTCTCCCATCTCTTGTATTCTGTTGGTCAAGCACGCCTCTCTGCAGTTCCTATTTACATTCCTAATTTTTCATTTCCAGAATTCCCACAGTCTGGGAACTTATTGACTTATTGGACTATTGAGAATTTATTGACTCTATTTCCATTTTCAGGTCTTGACAGGGATATTCGTTTCCTTATGCTCTTGTGTTTTGCTGGACTTCCGTAAGGAATATGTCACTTTCCGCTTTAAGGATCCCCATCATCTTAATGCAGGTGCTTTCAAGTTGTGTTTGTTTGTTTGTTTTGTGTTTCCTCTATGTCAGAATATTCAGGGCTTGCTTGGTAGGATAGATGGGCTCTAGTGGAGACACATTGTCCCGAGTGTTATAATGTTCTTATGCTGGTGTCTAGGCCCCTGGGATTGGTGTGATTATAGGTGTAGGCACTTGAGTCCTGAATTTGTCTTTGTTGGGTGGTTGTTTTATTCCTTGGCTTCTCTTTCCTTTCTGGGCATTCCCAAGAGTATGATGGTTGTATGTTGCCTAGTAAGAAATTTTCTCTAGCTGTGACCACTGGGGGTTCCAGGTAAAATGTGTTTCCGGGTATTGGGATCCGGCACTTAGGAACGGGGATAGGTAAAAGTCTGAAGAGTTTACAGGAGGGAGGAAATCAGAATGTTCAGTGAGGACCTGCTCATTTTGTCTCTTTGGATTAGGGCAGACAGTGAAGAGAGGTCACCCTACAGGGTCTGGTATAGAACTGGGGATGAGACCTGGGGTTGGATCTAGAAGAGCATAAGGAGAGGGGGGAAATCTATAGGCAGCCTGCCTACTTCCCTTATAGGAGTGGTCTGTGGGTCAGTAGGGAGTGCCTGCCAGAGTTGGGGGCTGGGATAAAGCAACAGGCTGGGAGGGAGAGGTTAGCAGGGGAAGCTCTGTGGGATTCATAGGAGATGTGGGCAGATGGAGAAGGAAGGTTGCAGCAGATGTTCTGTTGCAGAGCCAGGGATAAGGCTGGGGGATTGGATCTGGGGAAACAGAGCAGCAAGCACTCTTAACTGCCAAGCCATCGCCTCAGTCCCGAGGTCCACATATTTTATGAAAGACAAAATTCAATATTCTTTGTGTTAATTCAGATAGATCTTACACTTTTATTTATACCATTTATTCGCAGTGATGTAATCACTCTGACTCATTTGTTGAACATTCTGGTGGTACCTCCCTGTACACTTCAGCATCTTTTGAAATCAGAAGCAAATCTTGGTGCTATTTTTGGCAGCATCGTGCCCAATGCTCTGTGACATGGTATGAAGTGGATAGGGCTCACTGGTTTGAAGAAGGGCCCAGTCCTGTGACTGAAGAATCCAGAAGAGGATTTGGGGAGACCTTGATTAGGTTGAGTCTTAGAGGCGATGGAGGATTTATGAGTGAAAGAGGCGGGGCCCACCTGGGCCATCGGCCTCCTTTGTGCCCATGGGTGGGCCCCTGGCCCTTTGTGTTCTTGTGAGGCATCTCACTTGAAAACCCTGAGCCTCTTCAGGTGGCATTCCAGAACTTACTTATCTTGGTCTGCCGTCCTCTCTGTATGTTAGCAAGGGTCAGTCAATGTTTGTTTGATTCATAGGGTCCCAGATGACACAGAAGGTCTCAGAGTGTGGGATAAGAGATTTATTTCTTTCAAAGTCCAAACAAGTCTTGACGGAAGACCCTGTCCTAGTTTACCAAGACAATGAGCATCCCCAGGGATGCAGTGCCCAGTCTCCAGGGATGCAGTGCCTAGTCTCCAGGGATGCAGTGCCCAGTCTCCAGGGATGCAGTGCCTAGTCCCCAGGGATGCAGTGCCTAGTCTCCATGGATGCAGTGCCCAGTCTCCAGGGATGCAGTGCCTAGTCCCCAGGGATGCAGTGCCTAGTCCCCAGGAATGCAGTGCCTAGTCTCCAGGGATGCAGTGCCCAGTCTCCAGGGATGCAGTGCCTAGTCCCCAGGGATGAAGTGCCTAGTCCCCAGGGATGCAGTGCCTAGTCTCCAGGGATGCAGTGCCTAGTCTCCAGGGATGCAGTGCCCAGTCCCTAGGGATGCAGTGCCTAGTCCCCAGGGATGCAGTGCCCAGTCCCTAGGGATGCAGTGCCTAGTCCCCAGTGTATATATGTTTGTGTATGTGTGTATGTGTGTGTGCATATATGTGTGTGTATGAGTGTGCGTGTATGTGTGTGTATGTGTGCGTGCGTACGTATATGTGTGTATGTGTGTGTGAGTGTGTGTGTATGTGTATGTGTGTGTATGTGAGTGTGTATGTGTGTGTGTGTGCGCGTGCATTCACAGAAGTTTGTGCACATATGCATGCATGCATGTATATGTGATCCTTGCATGCTTCTTCATTATTCTCCCAGGACTATCCAAAGGTCTCTGGTTTCTACCATATCTGGTGTGCATTTCTCTATGCAATCAACCCATACCTAGACGTGGGTGCTGGGTTGGTGCTGTGGTACCTCAGCCCCAATGAGAGCTGCAAGCTCGCCAGCCGCAAGGCAGGCAGGCATATGGATAATTTCACACAATCCGTTTCACTACAGTAAGGGAGCAATGACAGGCATGTCTTGATTAATTGTCAAGTGAGTTATGCTGACTACCAGTGCTCTGGAGGTGCAAAAGAGGAAGGCAGGGAAGGATCTGTAGAGAATGTGGGAACTGCAGAGGGGTTTGGAGCCTGGAAGGATGTTGCACTACCTGAAAGGAAGCCAGAGAATGCACACAGCCTGAGGAAAAGCTCGGAACTGATGATGCCAATGCTCATGGCTAGCAGGCTTTAGGGAAAGAGGCTTGGTGTGAGAGGGACTTTCCCTCACCAAGGGTTGAAGTTCAGACATCATTAACATCAGGGATAATAGCGGCACCGTGACACCAAACAGTTATTGAACACAAAATCCCAGCTGAATACGGAGCTGAGCTCATGCTAATCATCATCTCAGTTAATCCTCACAAAGCTTCACACAGCACTGCTAGGCCCTACAGGGGCTTCAGAGATTGAACAAACAGAATCCCCCAGGGTAAACATTACCTTCTGTGAGCACAGCGTGGGGTGACAGAGTGACTAAGAACATTGCTCAATTGCCCAACTATACCTGGCAAGGGTAGCTATTGTATACATTTACCAGGTATAAGCTATGGTTCAAGTTCTGCACTGGTGTGTAATGTATGCATTGACTTTCTTTTTTCTGAATGTTTTTTTTTCTCATTTTTTGTGTATTTGTGTTTTGGCTTCATGTAAGTCTGAGGTACCATGTGTGAACAATGTCTATGAAGGCCAAAAGAAAGCACTGTACCCCTAGAACTAGAGTTAGGAGGGTTGTGTCGAGAAATAAACCTTGATCCTCTGGAAAAGCATCCAGTGCTCTTAACCACTGAGTCATCTCCCCAGCCCTGCATTAACTTTTCTTGCTTCTTCTAGCTACCCCATGGGCTATCTCCTGCTCATTCTCCCATTCTCCACAACTTCAGTTTTTCGGAGATGATAGAAAAGCAAGCTAGAGATAAATTGTGAAGGGCTTTGAATGCTAAATACGGGAAACACACTTTATTCTGTAGGCCTATGAGATTTCTACCCTGGTCACTCACCGAGTTATAACAGAGTCCTCCCACCCAGCCCAGGGCAGAGGCCCTCACACCTCCAACAAGTAGCCCAACATGCAATCCCATCCTCCACGTCGTCGATCTGAATGTCAACCTGTAGTCTCCCTCTCCCTCAGTATTGCAGTCAATCCAGCTTCTTTGGATTCCCCCCCATCCAAGCCTGGAGCCCTCTGGCGACTGTACACCTGAGCTCCGTACAGATGGCAACAGTGTTGCTTGTTTGACCCTCAGCACTGGGCGGCCACAGTTCTTTTATTTAGCACAGCTGTGAGCTCCTCCCACACAGCGGGAGCTCCTCCCACACAGCGGGAGCTCCTCCCACACAGCGGGAGCTCCTCCCACACAGCCCTCCTGCTTCTGTTCACGTAGCCCAGCTGGCATGCCCTCCCTGGACTCTAGCGCGTTTTGTCTTCGTCTTAGTATTTTTTTTCCACAGCAGAGCCTTCAACGCCCACACTGGCCACTCCCACTGTGTCTCACCTGCTACTGAGATGGTTCCATGGCTTGAGCCATCGTTGGACCTCAGATGACCACCACTGGTTCAGTCATGTTAAACTCAGCATACCTAGGCTGACATCCCAAGTTGCCTGCCCAAGATGGGCCTTGGCACTTTCTGACAGGATTATAGCTGTAGTTGGTCCCTCTGCTTGATGGTAAATAGCCCTGTCCCATGCCCTTCTGAGGTGCCCTGCCATGTAGTCTGCCCTGGCCTGTTCCCTGAGATGTCCTGGACTCCCCTATACTTAGCAAACTTGAGAGTTAGTGTTGAGTGTGACTCGAGGCTTCAGACTCTGCTCCAGCTGTAAGAACTCATCCTCATCCGATCTCTTCGTCTTGCCCAGAACCACATAGGTTGTTGGGTATGGTGACTCACGCTGTGGTGTCTAGACCAGGAAGAGCCCAGCCTCCCCCAATGCCAGGCTCATTAGCACAGTGGGAGTGTTTTCATCAGAGGGAAGAGACTGCAGTGTCTCTGCAGGGAAATGGAGAGCTGAGCATTTACTGGGTGCTCGCTCTTAACCAAGTACTAAGCCTAGTGCCTGCTGGTAACACTTTGTCTTACACAAAAGCCTCTGTAAGGTCTCTCGTGGTATCCCACCCGGTTTGTTCTTAAAAAAAAAAAAAAGAAAAGAAAAGAAAGAAAACGGAGGTTCTTCAGAGGATGAGAACTTATCAGAGAAGGACAGGTATTAAAACCAGAATTTGGACACAGGCTGGTCTGGCTGCCCATGTATGTCCTGTTCCCAAACAGCCATCTCCTCTTCAGCCAGCCCGGCATCTTCAGACGCTGGAAGGTCCCCTGATCAGCTGATCCCTTGAATTCTGAGATGACATTTGGCTCCAGCTTGCTTCTCAGGAGACTTTAGAAGGATGAGTCCCTCTGTGCTCCTCTGCATAACATAATGACATCCCTTTGTAGTTCTTGATCGGAGTAGATCACTTAAAGTAGCACCCACATGAATTATTCCTTTTCGTGTTTACCTTCCCCCACCTTTGTGCTTTTCCTGTTCTGTCTCTCCAGAGGATACGGAGGTGGGTTTTACTTTCTCAAGGATGGTTCAAGCTCACCCTGTGACTTGCCTTGCAAGGAGGAAACAATGGAAGTGTATTCTGGAACAGCTTAGGCCCTTTAGAGGCCTTCTGAGTTTGTTCTCTATGTACAGAACTAGTCACTTTGTGCAGAGGTGTATATGGTCCTACTCAGAGAGACTGCCTGGAGAACAGGAGCCAGCTCATGCTAATAATTAGCTCCAGACAGTCATCCAAACCTCTCGGTCTTCTCCGGCTGGGTTAGACACCTCCAGTGACTTCAGTTGGGGCAGCATGACTCCGCCAGGAAAGCCACAGAGTCAGGAGCAAAGCCAGAGAGTTCTGGGTGATGTGCACAGCAGTGAATAAAGACTAGATGTTATCAAGAGTCCAGTCCTGTGCTGGAGAGATGGCTCTGTGGGCGGAGAACTTGCCTTCTAAGCACAAAGAAGTTCAGGCCCCAGCATCTCTGTTAATGATGGACTTGTGTGGTAGGCTGCCTTTGCCTCTGAGTCCAGAACTCCCCCCACTGGCAAGCTAGTGAGCTCTAGTTCTGGTTCAAGTGAGAGAGCCTGCCTGCCTCAATAGATAAAGCAAAGAGTGACTGAGGAGGACCTCTAACATCAACCTGGCCTCCGCACACATGTAAACAAACATGCATGCATACCTCCCCAACACATACACACAAGCATGCATACTCACCCCAACACACACACACACACACACACACACACACACACACACACACACAGCTAGGGTGGTGGTGGAGCAAAGCCTGAAAAGTTATTTATAATTGTTCATTGGTTCGTTGCTCTTTTAGATCATAGATTGACTTAAGAACAACCTGGAGCCTTGCCGGGTGGCACACTCCTTTAATACCAGCACTGGGGAGGCAGAGGCAGTTGGATTTCTGTGAGTTCAAGGGCAGCCTGATCTACATAAAAGAGACCCTGTCTCCAAAAATAAAAAGAACAGTCCTGTTTCTTGGTTTTTAGACTGAGGGAAAAACAATCTGCAGACAGGAAGAGCTTTTTAAAAATTCAAAGGAAACCAAAGCGAAGCCTTCTTATCATGACATTATCAGCAAACGTCGGGCGACAGCACGATCAGAATACATGGCAGGAAAGACCGCAAAATGGTCTTCTTCATCTAGATATCTCCTTGGAAGTGTGTGGTCGCAGGGTGGTGGTGGCACACACCTTTAATCCCAGCGCTTGGGAGGCAGAGGTAGGTGGATTTCTGAGTTCGAGGCCAGACTGGTCTACAGAGTGAGTTCCAGGACAGCCAGGGCTACACAGAGAAACCCTGTCTCGAAAAACCAAAAAAAAAAAAAAAAAAAAAAAAAAAAAAAAAAAAAAAAAAGGAAGTGTGTGGTCTTGTACCTTCTTGGTTCCACCCAGGGAACATGTCTGCAGAGAAGCAGATTGCTCCCTGAGCAAATGCCGCAACATGAGCACCCGCGGACCAAATGTGTGTGTAAGGCAAGCACCTCTCTTTCCTTGCTTACAACAGGCTTGAAACATCAGCCTATATGAAGCATAAGCAGACACGCAGGCTGTACACACCAAAGGACATCTGAAATAATTAAATTAATTAAATTCAGCAAGGAACTATGAACTCCTGCTCTAACATTCTGAGAGACAATCTAGGTAAATTCGATTTTCAAGTACTCCAACCAGGACCAAATAGTGAATCTCTACCTTCTTAGAACCACTAAACAGTTCTACTTGTCGTCTGGCTCAAGTCTCTAGAATAAGTTTATCTTAACAAACTCTGCCTAGTAGGCTTTCTGTGTACCTACTGGATGGATGGATGGATGATGAATGAAAAGCTGAGCAAAGGTTGCCTAAAAGAAGGCAATTCAGCAGAGCAATGAGGTTCTGAGAGGCAGGGAGGAGCATTCCAAAGTGCCATAATCCATCTTGGGCTGAGAGGTAGCTAAGCCCTCCTCAGTCCCAGGAAGCCCTCCCCTTGCTCAGAGCCCTCCTCAGTCCCAGGAAGCCCTCCCCTTACTCAGAGCCTCCTCAGTGGGAAGGGGAGCCGAGCTGAGAGGGTGAAAGAAAATTAGCTAGTGTGGTGTGGTTTCCACTCCTGCTGCAAGACATGGCAGGGGTGGCCTCTGACATGGACAGGGGATGAGATCGGGAGCAAGAGGAGACAAGAAAGCATGTGCCTAGGAGCAAGCACAGGATAAAAAAATTGAAGTTTGTGTGATGTCTAGTGGTCCTGTCCTTGTCAAAACTGATCAACCCTAAATTGGGAAGGAACCCCCCACTCAAAGACCCTTAAAACCCTCTCCCTCCTCCCCAAAGATAGAGAGGTTCCAGCTCTGCAGGGAGTCTTTCTCTGTGTGCTTGTGTCCCCCCTCCGAGTGTGTGTGTGTGTGTGTGTGTGTGTGTGTCCTCATCTTTAGTAAAGCCCCCTTTCACCAGCTGATTCCGTCTGCTATGTTTGAGAATTTCTCTGTTGCTGCCTGTCATGGTCAAGGTTTTTCTGCCTTTTAAATCTTTAACTGACAAGAGACAAGGAACCCGGTAAGACCCCTTGACTGGATCATTAGTGCCTCCCATCCCATCCCGGGGTTGATTGAAGACGAAAGCAGCTTTGTACCCACCCAGGGTTGTGCAGGTACACGGAGGACACACAAATGCCAGCCTCATCCTTGCTACCAGAGGGACAAGAGCCATCCGCCCGAGAGTCGGCTCGCCCTCTCTCCTTTTACAAGGACAGGGTAGAAAATTTCTTTTATAGGTAACTACTGGTTTGGTCCTCATAGCAATCATGAATGACACACAGGATTGATCAACACTGTTATCCCCGGGACAGTCTTAGGTCACTCTGTGACTTAGTAAGGGAAAAGAGAGAGTCCTGGCCTGGTCTTGAAACGTCCCACAGATGTTTCCAGCACCCAATTGCCTTTCCCCAGGCTCCCTGCAGGCAAGACCAGGCAGCTGCAGCTTTGGTCTGAGTTGGAGTAAGTGACTTCATTTCCACAAGCTTGGCGGTCTCCGTCTCCCAGCTCCAGGCAGGATCTGGGAGCAAAGCACCTGTGATTGTATTGCTGCATTTCCCCTCTAAATAAACCACTGGGGCTGGGGGTGTCACACAAGGGCAGAGGAGAGCTGAGCATGCGCAAGGCCCTGGGCTGACTGACAGTATGGAAACAAACAGTGACTCCTGGAGGGAAATACTGAACGGACAAAGGAGGTTACCTTCTGGCATGCAGACTGCCAGAATACTGCTAAAAAAATTTCATGCCATGTACTGAAGCCATTTTGATTGACAGTTAAAAATTATGGGCCTCAGGGCAAACGCAATATGAGGCTTCTAAGCATCTCCCCGAAATCATAAGCAGTTTCCCCACATTGACCTCTAGGAACTTACCTCAGTGTGAGAGTTGATCATACAGAAAGGAAATGAGAGACCTGGTCCCAGATCTTCCTGTGGCAGATCTGATGAGGCCAGTGCCTCAGAGGCCAGGCAAGATGCTTAGTTTTTGTGACTTCCAGTCCTGGCCTGACCCCACCTGAACTGGCGAGCCTTTGCATGAGACAGTCTTCCCATCTCATAGTGGGAAAAACGAGAGGAATGCTGGTCCCTGAGTGCTTGCACTTCTTCCTAAAGATGAGAAGTAAGTTGGATAACGTATGCAAGACATTTAGCAGTGTGTTGCACAGTGACTTCTTAGGAGAGAGACATCGGTTCCTCAGTGTTCCATCCATCCACGTTAGGAGCATCCAAGGAGCTTGCCAAGCGGCTGCCTATCAGCTGTACCCCCCTTTTCTATTCAATTATGTTGTGGATTGTTTAAAATTCCAAATGCTGTGAGCAGGAACCAATCAAGCTTTGTATATTTATTTTACCAGCCTCTGCTGAGTGCTCGGGAAACATTAATGAAACAAATGAGATAATTTGTTTCCGAGAGAGCAAACCCAGAGACCCAGACAAGTTATCGTGGGCAGAAGGGTGCTCTTCCGGTGGATTTAGTGTCTCTGACTTCCCGCTTGCTTCTTCTAAACAACAACAACAACAACATCCCCAGAGCCTATGGCATATTCCCTGTGCAAATTAGAACCCCAAGACATGTTTCGCCTCAGGGAAGGGTTGCTGCAGTGTGACACAGGAGGGTGTCAATCTTGGTTTTTGACTTTCAGAAAATGCTGGAAAACATAAGACAACAAGTTTGAAAGAAAGATATTGGATTTTAAGAACTCCAAAAGCCTTTTATTTGAAACAGTCTGGATCTAGAGAGTATAAAATTCATCACAAATGTTCTCCTACCTCTTACCATAAATGTAAAGATAGTTCCTGGGCTTAGGGGTTGGGGTTGGAAGGAATACCACAGAAATAAGAAGGCTCCTGTAACTCTTAAGAGAATGGGTGCCAAGGAGGAGGGGCTAGCCAGTTACATCTGCGACAGGCTGGAATAGAGCATCCTAGGCACTTCACTTTCTGAAGATGTTTGTGACCCCCACCCCCCTTGGTGCTCAGCATTGCATGGAGGACAGGAGGTGGCTCCTGTGCACAAGGAGGCTTGCTCAGACACAGCCACGTCATATTGGACTTGGACAGGCAGATTCTGGAACAGCTCAAGACCTTTGTACGAGAGGACCAGAGCAGGTGAGCCACATCTCAGCATGCCAGAACTAGCGAGTGGTAACAGCTGAGGAATAGTTGCCCTTCCTGTCTCCCTGCCTTCTCAAACCCATGGGAAATTAAGTTCAGTATCGAGTAACAAAGGGAAGGTGGGTTTTCTTGTGCATAGTGTATGTTGTACACAGAAATGCTTACTTTTTGTACAAACCATCCCAGTTCAGTGTGATGTGATGTGATCCCTGATTGAGCAAAGCTGGAAAGGCCGGGAACTCTAGAAACTTCTGAAAGGTCACCTGACATACCCTGGCTGGGGTAGCAGGGTATGTTAGGAGAGGCTTCTGGAGAAAGTGATGCTTGGATGTAGAAAAGAGAAGCAAGGCAGGGCCTTCTACAGAAGTAATGCCAGCGTGTGAATAATCGTCTCAGGAAGAAGTGTTAGCTACATGGGGTGTGCCATGCTGGGGAGGACGGAGAGGTGAGGGAAGATTAGTTTGCTGAAATGAGGAATACACACAGCACTGTGGAGGTTTTGAGAACACCCCAAAGATGGTAGCGGTGAGTGTTACAGTCACTGGTACCTTCCGTCATCCATTCTCAGCCAACTCATAATGGCCAATTCTTGGCTAACTGCTCCGTCTGCTCCAGCACTATTGTAACAACCTTGGGAGATAGATGTTGCTATTTTCTCAATTCCTTTGATTTAAAAAACAAAATCATCAAGGTATAGTGAGGACAGGCATCTTGTCTGACACCATAGAATCTGATTGTAGGCCAGCAGGAATCAGCTCCAGCCCCTTAGCCACGCCCACTCAACCCCGGAGCATTCTGGGAAACACGAGCAAAGGATTATCGGCTCCAGCAAGGAGGAGGTGACTAAACCTTCTATGGTTTTCTCAGTTGAGAGGCTATTTTGAACGTCTTCCCCAGGCCCTGGTTAATTCCTATTTCCCAGGATCCACCAGTCACTATGAGATAGACTATAGAGCTGAGCTGGACCATAGTGTTGGGAACAGTTGTCACAGGGGCTCCCACTATGCCTTACCTCAGCACCCCCAGGAAAGCCTTGGGCCGATTCTCCTCTCCGTGCAGAGCTGCTTCAGGAAGGGTAGAGGAATCCACAATGGAAGTAAAGATTGTGCATGAGCGAGCAGAGGGTGTGAGCAGACCAAAGACTTCTCTCTCTCTCTGGGCCCAGGGCCTACAGCAAGGGACAGATGGCCCACTGAGTATATTTGTGTCACAGTGAAAAATTGCTTGAGAGAGGTAGACTCCAGGACAGCAGGATCCTACCCGACTGTTGAGCTGACCAAGCAGTTGCCCCAAGGAGGATTACTATAGGCTCAGACTTGGCACATATAAAAACGACCTCTGAAATGCTATCTGCATGGTCAGACATACTCTGGAGGATTCTTGGGCAGTTTGAACGAGACCAATGAGAGATGAGATGGGTTGGAGGTGGGGAGGACAAGCAACACGGGTTGGAGCTATAGCATCAAAAAAGACGCTGGTGCATGGTTCCCTTATGGCTTCTTCATCTAGGTATCATGAAGCCTGAGGGGAAGGACTTACAGACTTAAGAGCAAGAGACCTGAGCCTCTTGCCCCACTGCGTCATTCCCCCAGCTGTGGACACTTTCACAAGTGACTTTTCCCTTCTGAGTTTCATGTTTGAGGAATGGGTTCTTAACAACCACGGAGGGCTGTAATGTACAATTTACAAACTGACATGCATGTACATTGCTCAGGGTTACATCCTACATGCTTCCACCGCTGAAGTTCTCATCAACTTCAGTTCCCATGATCACAATCACCTCCCCCCCCCTTCTGCCTCTCCTGCTTAGGGTGGATCCTTGCACTCTGCTGTGGGTTCGGTTGGAGAATCTTGTTGCTAAGCCTTCGTGGTGAGCTTTTCTCAGAATCAGTGTGGAGGATGGCTGGCCAGGGAACAGGCCCTTGGGGTGTGATATTTTCTTGCTCACCTGCAGACAGGCACCAGGAATACTTGACTAGGGAGGAACCATTGAGAGTGAGGTGGCTGGAAAGGGACATTGTTTCGGCACAAGTGACATTACTGGGCACTCCTTGGGGCTTATGCTATTCATTAGGTAATGGGTTCTAGTCAAGATTAGGATCCTGCAACGAGCCAGGGAGAGTCTGCTTCCCTGGTTATAAAATGGAGGTATTTTAAGCTCCTGCCTTTGGGGGCTAGTTCTTGGTATTACCTAAATGCACATTAAATGTTGCTTAAAATGATAAGACTGTTTAACGAACACATCATAATTAACCAGGCGCCATTCTGAGCAATTTGTAGAACTTGCCTCATTTTAACTTTTTTTAAAAATTATTTATTTATCTTATGTATTCTGCAGCTATAGGCTGTACATTGTAACTATCTTCAGACACACCAGAAGAGGGCATCAGATGTGATAACAGATGGTTGTGAGCCACCATGTGGTTGCTGGGACTTGAACTCAGGACCTCTGGAAGAGCAGTCAGTGCTCTTAACCACCGAGCCATCTCTCCAGCCCTTCATTTTAACTTTTAGAAGTGGAAACCCAGACACACAGAGAGGACACATACCTTGTTCAGGCCCTCACGGCGAGCCTGTGGGTCAGACTTGAGAGGCTGAAGCTGCACTGGCCTTATTCTCAGAAGGAAATCCCACAGAGGACCCTGCCAAAGTGCCATGGAGATACAGAGATGCCTGCCCTGCAGAAGACCTAGGCCTCAGCCTCGGTTCCTCTCATGACATAATTACTGGCGATCTCTGGTGACCACGTGGCTAACACCACAAAAATCTTTCTGCCTCTTCTCTCCCAAGCTGTTTTTCTAGAGTGGTCTGGAAAATGGAGCACACAGGCTTGGTCTTTTCCCCCCCCTACAGTTCATTTAGTTTTCAGAATCATTTGCTCATGGCAAGGCTGACAGAGTACACCTTTAACCCCTCTTCCATAGCTAGAACTCTTCTGGGTCTGGAGCAGCCTAGAAACCTGAAGTCCACAGTGCAGAGACCACATTGGTTCCAGCAACCGAGTGCCTGCTTGGCTTTGGAGCAAAGCCTACACTTCTGCAGCCTCCCTGTGCACACTTTATCCTCGCTAGCACAGTGGCTTGGAAGGATGCTGCTGTTAAATAAAGTGTTGTGAGAATTTCTGCGGGAAGAGCGGTCGCAGGAGGGAGGCATACGCTTCCACAGGATTCCTCCCCGCATGTTGAGGGAGAGCTGGGCTATGAAGCTGTTGGGTCTTCCAGCTTTCCTGGAAGGCCCAGGAGGAGGTTCGAGTCCAACAGAATCCCAGGTTGCAAACTCAGGGTGCAGAGGAGGAAAGATGGCCTTGAAAGTAGCTCCCTGGGGAAGGGAGGCTGAGGGTAGCAGTCTCAGAGCCTTGGGAGGAGAGTAAACAATGTGAGTGAGAAGCTAGGTTCCTTTGGGCACTCTTACGGAAATCGGAGGTGAGAATTGTGGGTTTAAAAATAAGATTTATTCTTTATTTTTAACTATGCATGTATAAGGGATATATATATGTGCATATGAATACTGACGTCAGAGAGGCCAGAGACTTGGGATCCCCTGAAACTGGAGTGACAGGCAGTTGGGAACCACCCTGTGTGGATATTGGAAACTTAGGTCTTCTGTAAGAGCTCTCAAAACCTCAGACCCGCATCTCCAGCCCTAGAACTGCATTTTAATGGCTTCTAATCGGACACACTTCCTTGACTGCATGCTCAGACAGCTGTGCCAGGTCCCTGGGTTTATTTGGCTAATTCCTGCCCTTCTTGTTCCATTAATTCACGCAAGACAAGAAGTGTCCTTTTCCCATCCCCGTGTCCTTAGCAGTGGGGGCCCCAGCAGAGTGTTGCACTTGCATTGGCCTGAAGGGTGATGGCAAATCCATCCTTTGCTCATTACTGTCCAGTATCCAGCACTGAAAACCCAATGTTCCCAGAAGTCTAGCATTCCAGACACAGAGGCAGTTGCAGCTTGGGGCCGAACCTCTGATCCTAGCCTGCTGTTCTTTCTTTAGCACTGACAAGCTTGGAGGAGGCTATGTAGCTCTGGGGATCCAGTCCCACCACTGGTCAAAGCCTCTGGGAAGGCTGCGCAAGGCATGTGAAGGAGTCTTCTTCTTGAATGGGGTACTCCACAGAGGCACATATCCAAGGACGGCCTCTGGGCCAGACCAGGCTGCTGGTCTCCCTTAAGGTCACTGAGCACCCCTCTCCTGGCAGTTCTCTCCTCCATGGCTAGAGACCCATACCATGACTTTTCCACGAACAAGGAAAGCACACACAAGCACACATACACACTACCACCACCAAAATCAAATAACAGGAATTATCAGTCCCTGGTCATTAATATCTCTCAATATCAATGGACTCGATTCCCCAATAAAAAGACACAGGCTAGCAGAATGGATGTGAAAACAGGGTCCATCCTTCTGCTGCCTACAAGAAACACACCTCGGCAATAAATACAGAATTACCTCAGTGTAAAGGGCTAGAAAAAGTTTTCTAAGCATATGCACCCAAGATGCTGGGGTAGCCTTTCTAATATCTAATAAAATAGACTTTCAACTAAAAGTAATAAAAAGAGACAGGGAAGGACACTCATCAAAGGAAGAAAAGTCTACCAAGATGATATCTTAATTCTGAACATCTATGCCCCAAACACAAGAGCACCCACATTTGTAAAAGAAACATTGCTGAAGTTTAAATTGCACATCAAACCCTATACATTAATAGTAGGAGACTTCAACACCCTACTCTCACCAATTGACAGGTCATCTAGACAAAAACTAAACAGAAATAATAAAACTAACAGACATTATGAATCAAATGGACCTTATAAACATCTATAGAATATTTCACCCAAACACAAAAGAATATATCTTCTTCTAAGCACCTCATAGTTCCTGCTCCAAAACTGACCATGCAGTCAGTCACAAGGCAAGCCTCAACAGATTCAAGGAAATTGAAATAACACTTTGTAACTTATCAGACCACAATGGATTAAAGCTGAACTTCAACAACAACAAAACCACCAGAAAGTCTACACACTCGTGGAAACTGAACAACTCTTTACTCAATGATCTCTAGGTCATGGAAGAAATTAAGAAAGAAACTAAAGACTTTCTAGAATTCAATAAAAATGAAGGCACAACATACCCAAACTTATGGGACACAATGAAAGCAGGGTTAAGAGGAACATTCACAGCATGCCTTCATAAAGAAATTAGAAAGCCTTCATACCAGCAATTTAAAAGTATACCTGAAAGCTCTAGAAAAAAAGAAGCAAGCATACTGAAGAGGAGCAAAAAGCAGAAAGTGATAAAATCAAAACAAAACAAAACAAAAAAACAAAAACAACTTAGGGCTGAAATCAATCAGTTAGAAACTAAGAAAACAATACAAAGAATCAATGAAACCAAAAGCTGGTTCTTTGAGAAAATCCAGAAGATAGACAAACCCTTAGCCAAACTAACCAAAAGACAGAGAGATACTATACAAATAAACAAAATCAGAAATGAAAAGGGAAACATAATAACAGACCACTGAGGAAATTCAAAGAATCATCAGGTCTTACTTCAAAAGCCTGTACTTCACAAAATCAGAAAATCTCAATGAAATGGATGACTTTCTAGACAGATACCAATTACCAGAGTTAAATTAAGGTCAGGTGAAAGATATACACAACTCTCTCTATACCTCCTAGGAAATAAAAATAGTCATTAAAAGTCTCCCAACACCCCCCCACACCAAAAAAACCAAGCCCAGGACCAAATAGTTTAATGCAGAATTCTTCAAAGAAGAGCTGATACCAATACTCCTCAAACTATTCCACAAAATAGAAACAGAAGGAACATTGCCAAACTCATTCACCCTGATACCCAAGCCACACAAAGAGCTTGTTAGAGCCTGGTGGTGTCCAGCAAACTTGGAAACCTTATGGTAATTCTTCAGTGAGTGATAATACACTGTCCCTAGAATTCACATGTCCAGAACACTGTGACCTTTTAATACAGTTTCCTCATGGGTGGCGACCCCCAAACCATGAAATTATTTTCCTTGCTACTTTGTAACTGTAACTTTGCTACTGTTATTGTAATGTAAAGATATACAGGATATCTGGTATGTCAACCCCATGGAAGAGTCATTCTACCCCCAAAGGATCATGGCCCATGGCTTGAGAACCACTACCCTAGAGTAATAGGGAAGTTCCAAATTTATTTTCTAATGGGTCTACAAAGTGGGTAATTTCTGTCTCTGGACTCAGACCTTTCAGCATCTAGTGAGGCTGGAGGACAACTCTGCAGAGTCATGATTTCAGCATCTAGTGAGGCTGGAGGACTACTCTGCAGAGTCATGATTTCAGCATCCATTGAGGCTGGAGGACTCCTCTGCAGAGTCATGATTTCAGCATCCAGTGAGGCTGGAGGACGACTCTGCAGAGTCATGATTTCAGCATCCATTGAGGCTGGAGGACTCCTCTGCAGAGTCATGATTTCAGCATCCATTGAGGCTGGAGGACTCCTCTGCAGAGTCATGATTTCAGCATCCAGTGAGGCTGGAGGACTCCTCTGCAGAGTCATGGTTTTCATAAGATCAAAATAAAAGATACAGGCTTAATGGGGGCCAATTATATTCACTAAGAGAACATGCAATTAGAAGTTTTCATTATAGTCAGATATATGCATCTTCCCTCAGGTCTGTATATAGACTTATCCTGTTATCAGTGCCACGATACCATTAATTTACCTGTGGACAGCTGTCTACACTGTAGATGAAATGTGTACTCTCCCCTTTTTGTTTTATTTTAAAGGTCATAGTTTCATCACAATTACACCCCTCCCCATTCTCCTTTAAATTCATGGCCTCTTTTCTCATTATTTGTGTGTGTGTGTGTGTGTGTGTGTGTGTGTGTGTGTGTGTGTGTATGTGTGTGTGTGCATTCCTAAATATAACCCATAGAATTTATATAATGTTATTTGGCACTAGACAACCAACTGGTGTGCTCTTTCTTGGGGAGGACCGCCCCTCCTGCTCCCAGCTTTACTCAGTTTCTTTGGGGAGGACCACCCCTCCTGCTCCCAGCTTTACTCAGTGTCTTTGGGGAGGACTGCCCCTCCTGCTCCCAGCTTTACTCAGTTTCTTTGGGGAGGACCGCCCCTCCTGCTCCCAGCTTTACTCAGTGTCTTTGGGGAGGACCACCCCTCCTGCTCCCAGCTTTACTCAGTTTCTTTGGGGAGGACCACCCCTCCTGCTCCCAGCTTTACTCAGTGTCTTTGGGGAGGACCACCCCTCCTGCTCCCAGCTTTACTCAGTGTCTTTGGGGAGGACTGCCCCTCCTGCTCCAAGCTTTACTCAGTTGCCTGTAGTTCTTTGTGTAGGATTGAGTCTTCATGGGCTTTTTCCCCATCCACTTTGATGTGTTCATTAGTATCTGTCTTAGAGTTTTACTGCTGTTAAGAGACACCATGACCAAAGTAACTCTTGTAAGGACAACATTTAATTGGGGCTGGCTTACAAGTTTAGAGGTTCAGTCCACTATCATCAAGGCGGGAAACATGGTTGCATCCAGGCAGTCAGGGTGCTGAGAGTTCTCCATCTTGTTCCGAAGGCAAGCAGGGGAAGACTAGCTTCCAGACAGTTAGGACAAGGGTCTTAAAGCCCATGCCCACAGGGACACACTTCCTCCAACAAGGCCACACTCCCTCCAACAAAGCTACCCCTCCTCATAGGGCAAACGTATTCAAACCACTACCATGTCCTCCTTGTTCAGCTCACGTTTGGGCAGTCATGTTGGTGAGACTATACAGGTACAGCTTCTGATGTCACTGGGAGACAGAGTCTCAGAGCAAACCCTCTAACGAAACGCATGTTTAAATCCATAAAGGTCTTAATGAAAATGGCAATGTCTTCTGTTTCCTCTTCCGGGTTCACAGCTCCTGAGTTCTAGCCAGCCTCTAGGAAGTCACTGATACACTGTGGCTAGAGCAGCCCTCTGTACCACCCACACTGAAGTCTGGAAACCTTACCCATCACACCCCTCACCACAGGCTCTGAGTCAGGCAGGGAGCGATGAGCTTCAGATGGCCTCGGTAGCCATGGCACCAGCAGATGTGTCCCTAAGATGGCAGCCTCCACAGCAGCAAAGGCTAAGGGGGGCCCAGCCTGGCAGTAGTGACCCAACGTCCCCTTACTGTGAGTCACACCATGACTCTCTTTTGCTCTCCCAAGAGCTGTGTATTTCTAATCTGCTCACTAAATCTCCCTCTGCTCAGGCACCTGGAGTGGCTTCTGCCCTTTGGGTTGAGTTATGACTCGGTCCCCACCCTGTCATTTGCTTTAATTCCAATGCTGGACTAGTGAACAGCTCTATTGTCTGTGTGTGACGTGCAGCTCAAGGGCTTTCTGTGGAAACTTGAAGTGCAGCTCATAGAAAGGTGTTCTAGGATGCGTATCTACATTGGATGGCTTCCTTTCCATTGACTCTGTTTATGTGTTACTGACTAAACTTTCAAGCCCCTTAAAAATGTCCCTGCAGGTGCTCTCCTCCTCATCCTGCTCCAGGGTCAACAAAGAATACTAACTCTGAAGGGCAACTGTCTTCATCTTACACAGAGACGAGAATATTCTACCAGACTGCAGAGCCTATGAAATGCCCAAGACAAATTCTTTAGAAAATCTTACAGATTTTCCAAGCCCTGTGAAGGCCAAATGTTTGTCACCAAGCAAGATAGAAAACTGTTAGGATGGTTCAAACAGGTCATGGTTAAGTCTGATGGAGACACAAAACAGAAACGATCCTCCATCGTAAAGGCTGACTGGAAAAATTCTGATTTACTAATAGGGAGAGAAAGTCAGGGTGGAAAAGACCTACAGATTGGAGCAGCTACTAACTGCAGACTTGCAGCATCCTGGTCTGATGAAAACCTCCATGTCTAACAAGTGGGGTCCCAGGACTGTCCCTATTGAGTGGTACCCATCTTAATGACACCCTCCTCCAGCAATGCAGTGGTTCTGAAATTGTCCGTCATGTCGACCTACCTGTCGAGTCAGATCTGGACACTAAGGTATTATTAACAGTAGCTAATTTACTTAGTGTTCCAGTGTGCCACACACCATTCCTATGTAGGATCCATTCAGCCCTGTGAGGAAGATTCTAATGGGTGTCTCCATTTCCAGGTGTTGAGACTGAGGTACAAAACTTGTCCTAGAGCTTGTTGACAGTCGAGACAATGCAGGGTGTATCCGTGGCCGGCTTCTTTGCTTGTTGACAGTCGAGACAGTGCAGGGTGTCTTGTTGACAGTCGAGACAGTGCAGGGTGTCTCCGTGGCCGGCTTCTTTGCTCTTCTCTCCTTTCATGTTCTTGGGCTTCGATCTCAAATGGTTCTATTCAGTTTTCCTACTTCAGCCAGTGTGCTAACGCCGGGCCTCAGATCTGAGTGACCACAGCTGAGTTTTCTTTTTGAAGCACAGACTTATGTTTCTAGCCAACTGCTTCAGAAATCCATTTAGTGAGCAGCTCGGATGAGAGGAGGAGGTCATGGGAGCTGTCATTTGGAATGGAATTCCTCCGTCTAGCATCTCAAGCAAGTCCTACGTCTTTGTTTGTTTGTTTCTAAGTAAGATAAGCTTTTGTTTGCCCCCCCCCCCCCCCCCCCAGTGACAGCCTCTGGCCTTGTCTGACTTCACGTGTGCTCACCTCTTTTATGGGACACACTTCCATCCTGGTAGCCGTGGGGGTCTATCAAGCTGAGAGGCCTCACCCTGGAGCCAGCTCATTCTCTCAGCGTGCTCTGATTATGAGAGGAGACTTAGGTTTGGCAGTTTAAGGATAAGTGGGCTATGGCACGGGCTCACCGCCAATGTCCTCACCAACTCAACATGCATACAGCGACCAGCTACTCACTGAGAGGCAGGCAGAGCTCGGGAGGAAAACGGAACTGAAGCTGAGCATCCCACAGCCTACGCTGTTTGCCGAGAGTTATTTGTGAAAGCACTGGACACCTCGATTTAATTTTCTTGTGTGTTCCTCCAAGGTTAAAAGTGGCCCTGTCCCAAGGCGATTTAAAGACCTTGTAAGCATGTCACAAAACAAGAGAGGATAACACCTCAGGCTCCACGGTGATAGACCTGCCACAAGTAATAACGCTTGTTCCTGACTTTCCCAAAGTGACTTGAGTGGTTTATCACCCCGATGCCAGAGTGTGAGCCGGAGATGGGACAAGGGGAACAAAGAAAGTGACAAGAAAGAAAACAGTGCCAATCTGCCCAAGTGGCCTGATACAGGAACTAACCGACAGACCACAGCAGCCTGCTAAACCTCTGAATGCCCAAAGGCCTTCAAGTCCACTCGCATTAGATCAGCTCCTTCCAGTAGAAATCCCATAGCCACCAAGCCACCCCCGGGGGCACCGTCCACATTCACAGTTTTGTGATTCCGTCCCTCTGACAACTGTTCTGGAGAATTGGTACAGACAAAGCACACGTACAAGGTGAAGACCGCAGCAGACTTGCGAACATCGCCTCTTCTGTCTCCATCACCACCCTGACATGCCTCTAACCTCGACATGCATGTGTTTCCGTGTGGTACAAAATTCTCATCCCACAGCTCAAAATCAGTTCAAGCGCAATGCGTAAGATGGTGGGTCAGAGTGGGGCTGTGGTCCTGGAAGTGATTTAGAGGCAATTCATCTCAGACAGGAACACCATCTTGGCAGAGATGGGTCTTTTCAGTAGGCCTTGCATTTTAGCTAACTGAAAAATAAAATAAGTTAGCTTTAAAAAAAAAATACCATTAGCTTAGGTCTTGGAAGCCAAGGGAAACTGGCAAGAGAAGATGTTTGGCAGGGAGCTAGATCCAACAGTGTTCAGCAGAAGAGGCAGCCTGGGAATAATTAGGGCAACAAGTGAGGTGCCCCACCCTGAGCACCCGTGTGGGTGGCCAGAGGTAACTGTGCTGATTACTCAATCACTCCATGCAGGTCTGCTTGCCCCAACTGGTAGTTATTATCTTAGAGTTTCCGTGGGTCAGGTGTCCCACCACAACTTGGAGGCCTCTGGTAATCTTGAGTGGCGTTGGCTCGGGATCTTTCCAGCCCTACTATTGGCCAGGTCTGCAGTCTCTGAAGATGGGTTGGCTCAAGGTTTGTCTTTTGAACTCACTCATGTGGCTAAGGAGAATCTCCCATTCCACACCTGTGGCCTCTCAATGGAGCTATTCACAATACTGTTCTTCCCACTGAGTGAAGGGAGGGGATGGGCCCACTGCCTTTCTCAGCTCTTAGACCTGGCCAATGGTGTGACATTTCCTGAACTTCTTCTGTATTTTCTTTGTGACAAGTGAGGGACTAACACTCGGGCCACACACAGGGATAGAATCAGGATTATGCTGAATCTCTGAGACTTGGAGAAGCAAAATGTTTGGGGGCATATTTTTAGAGTCAAGAAAGTCATGTTTGTGTTTACTGGATGTCGAAGGCATAGCTTCCCAACTGGCAGGTGGAGTCTCTAAATAAGAGCAGCACCTTCCCATATCAGATTAGCCACTGTCACATCCACACCCAGCCAGGCTGGATCTGTGTGGTACGTTGTACAGCAACATCATGAGACACAGAGTTTTTTGAAACTTACTGTGGACAGCTAGGGAGTTAGAGAGAGTGAGGGCCTCTGGTGGCTCTGTAACACTGGCTGGGCTGGACAGGAAACTTCCAGAAGTCCAGAGGCTGCAGGGCTCAGGAGCATCTGTCTTTTTCACCCCCTTTCTACTGAGCTGTTTAGCGCAGGGAGAGAGTTTCGTGAGTCTGACCCCTTGCACCATGCACCAATGGAGGCTTTCTGTGACTAGCAGTTGAAAGGGAAGCTGGCTGAGGGCACATACAGAGGCAGTTTTTCTCCATGTCCAGTTTCTGTCTGCCCACTTCCCAGAGAGCCTGGGAGAAGCTAATTGTATCCGAATGTCCCGGCCTCGGCCTGGTCAGCTGTTTCTCCTGATTCCTTTCACTTGACAAGAACATCAAGGCTAGAAATGGGACACTTTAAGGACATGGCTGTTGACAGTATGGCTTCATTCTCCTCAGGGGTCAGACATGACAGCTAAGAGGTCATCTCCAGAAGGAACCCGGGGCACTTATTTTGGATAACAGAGACCAGATTCAAAACCGAAGCAGTTCCCCGTCCCACTCAGGCCTCAGCCTTCTCACATTTAAGATGAGGAGACTAACTTAGAAAAACAGAGAGTCTCTTCAAGCACATCTGGAAGGTGAACAACTCGAAACACATGACAGAGTGGAGTGTCAAACCAGGGAAACGAAAGTGCAGCCCCAACCCTGGTATGCAGGTGAGGGACGTCTGTATCCACGTATGCGCTTGGAGTTTGTGTGCTGGCACATCTGGCTCAGCCTTTGTGTAGATGTCTATTTCCTTGTAGGCATCTGAAGGTATCAGGGTGGAGGATTGATGGCAGGGATCAGAAGGGGGACTGTGAATACCTGGTGTGACTCTGCTCAGTGCCACTCATTGCTGGGGACTTGATAGTGACATATGGATGGGGTGTTTGTCTTTGTGGAACTCCTGGCTTGGTTTCCTGGCCACACTCTGCAGTCTTGGAAGGTCCCTTTATTTCCAAGGCTAGGGCATGGAGTTCCCAGGACCTTGGGAAGAACCCTAGGCCCATGCTGTAGATGTTAATATGAAGGCAGGAGCTGCAGGGCGTAGAGGAAGTCAGTTTGCTGTCCTATCCCTGGGCTTTAGCAGAGAAGCTTCACAGCTCAGGGGTTTTGGTGCTGGGTGTGGTGTCAAAGAACATGGAAGGCGGCCTTGACTTGTCAGTGTGTTGGTTGGCTAGCATTTTATAGCTGGCATTCCCATCCCCCCTTTAGAAGGCAATATGTGGCTAAAAGCCAAACTTTCTAGTTATTCCATCAATAAATTTAGTGGTGTTGGCAAAGAGAAGCAGAGGGAGCGAGTGTTTGCTCTGCCTCAGGTCTGACCTTCACCCTCTTATCTTCTGATTCCCCAACAAGGCACATGAAGAAATATCATAAATAATAATTTAATGGTCACCATGGAGACTCTTGATTTATAGAGCCAACACATGTTCCTATATGTACTTTCTTTATTGGAAGATAATACACTTCAGCTCATTTCCTTGTCAACCCAGATAAGAATCAAAGAACACACAGAGAATACCCATTCATGAAAAGGGCAATGTTAATTCACTGAAGAGAGGGGTGAGCCCAGTTGGAGGGGTTTCTCATGTTCTAAGCAACTGCAGGCCGAGACTACCTGTACTATACCATGGGAGCATCAGTTCAAGGGAGGGAACAAACGCATTTGGAGAATGGTTTGTGATTTGTTGGGCACTCGGCTGCGCTCTACATGTAAAGGGTCTTATTGAGCCCTTCCTGAGGCAGCCACCAGGGTAAGTGTGGCTCAGGGAGAGTTAGACAAGAGGAACGAGTGGATGGGCATTTCCCAGAACCTCTTTCCAGAGTCCTAAGGAGAGCAAACCCAATAGCCAGTAGATCGACCATCCTAAAGATGAGTCCTCTGTCTCACCTACTGTCCTGAAAATCAAGTTTTAAACTTTACCCTTAAAGAGCCGTTCACTCAGCAAACAGACACCACGTTGAGATAGACCTAGGTGCTGAAACAAAGTGGACACAAAAGGCTCCCTTCATGCTGGGGTGTCACTTGCTGGTGAAACATGGTAGCTCAGTGCTCGCTGGGCCTCAGACTCCTGCCAGCATTTCTGTTCTATGGATAGGCGAGCTGATCAGAAGTCTCCCTTCACGAGAGCCAAGGGGCTTTCTGGACAGAGCTCACCCTGAAGACAGAAGGGACTGGGCGGGGAGAACACGAGACATGCGGTATGTCTCCTCCCTTGCTTACCTATTGCACGAGGCCCCTGACATGTGGTCAGGTTTTTGTGGTCTGCCAGAAGCTGAAGGTGGACCCCAAGGCAGTGATGTTTCTGCACCCCGCTAAGCACGTACAAAGCTCGCCCTTTCCACAGCCTTACTACCATTGCGCCATGTTGAGGACGTGACACTGGGCCAGATGGTGAGTCCCTCTGAGGCTATGGGTTGTCTAGCAACAGCTGGATGATGCAGAAGTAACGTTCAGTGTGCATAGGGTAGCGGTATCCCCATCAGGAGATTTCTCCACCTATGAATTTAGAAGAGTATGTGCCTTCCCGACCTAAGCGTTGTGGAATTGTGGAATTCTTCTTTCCCCCTTCTTTGGAAGTCCATGTGACTATGCAAAGGAGCTCTTGCTAATTTAGCTACAGTCCATTTTTTTTTTTTTTTAAATTGGTGTAAAGGAACTTTCAAGGAGTGGTTCAATTGGACCATCATGCTTATTACGCCATTTCCCCTTAAAGATTTTTTTTTTTTTTTTAGTTTAAAAGGCTTTAATTTGCCATGTCTGTACTTTAGTTCTTGGCCGGGTTGTATCCCCTTGTCAATTTGGGCCTTTGAAAATCACCTGCATTTCCAGCAAGCCCTTATGGATTAAGAAGCCTAGACACATTCATGAGGATCTCCGTGTGAGCAGCCCAGGCTATCAGCAAATGCAGCAGTGTGTCTGGAGAATGCTGAGTTTTTGAGGAGGCAAGGCCATTTTAGTGCTTTTTCATAAACCCTCTCATATGTCTTCTAGGGAGAGCCTCCTAAACGCCTTACTTAGCTTTTCCTGAGGCAGCCACAAATATAAGCCCAGAATTAGCAGATATGAGCTCTTAGACCCTCTCTCCAGAACCCTAAGGAAGGCAAACCCAGTAATGGACAGAAAGGGCACTGTGTCTTTGGTGGGGTGGTCCTGTCAGTCACTCAGTTGTGGCCAATGAGAAACTCTCACTTTGGCTGGGGACAGGTGTCTAGAAAATCCTTGTTCATAGCCTAGAGACAAGAGAGAAGAGTTGAAAGGCCTAGAGATGCCTTTGGTGTCCTGCAGAATCTGCTAGCTGGGTGCTGTCACCTGGGCAGGCAGAGAAGGGTGAGCAGTGGCTGCTCTGCCCAGGCAGGATAAACCAAGGCCTCGGTTGCTCTGCCCAGGCAGGATAAGCCGAGGCCGTGGGTCTTCCCAGTAGAAGCTGCAGGGAACCGCCGTTCCCCGAGGATTCATAGGTCTGCATCCTGGAACCTGTGCTGTTTGTTAACAGCTGAGCTCTTGTCTCAAGGTTGGAACAGTGTAGTCCATGCCGGTGATCGCCAGGAGGAAGTGTGCCAGCCCTGTCTCACCAGAAGGATGCCCATGAGTTTTATACTTGGACTTTGCTGGAAGTGGGGCTTGTGTGCTGGCCATTTGGTTGTTTTAAAAAAGCAATGTTGGAGAAAAAGCCAGGTTGGAGAATGTGAAGAGTTCCTGTGGATGCTTCACAACTCTCCACGGAATATTCTTTACATCTTACTCATGAAGGTCAAATGTATTGGAAATACTCTAGAATGGAAAAATGTGTGGCGTGCTGTTTGGAGTGGAAGACAAAAACGGAGAGGAGTTAGGTCAAGTTTATGCAAGGGCAGAGGAGATGACCCAGGTCTGCTCTGCAGACTCACTCTTGCTGGAGGAGGCAAGCTACTCCCGGCCACTCTGCTGCCACTGTAAACCACCATTCCTTGGGCAGCACCATGGCAGGGCTGACCATTAAGTCTTTAAAACAGGAGAGAACCCATCTGATGGCAAAGGTAAGCATGCAACTTCAGGCACACTTTGACTTTTTTGAGCTTATGAGGTATGAGGAACCAGAAAGGAAAAAGAAAAAAATGGATTCGTGAAGTTAGCTAGTGCGGAAGAGACTTGACTTCTCTGTGGCTTTGAGGACCCTACCCCACTGGATCTCAGTCCCCCCCTCCGGATGATTGGGGTGCGCCTAAGCATCTACTACAATGCTCTAGGCCAGTGGTTCTCAGCCTTCCTAATGCTGCTACCCCTTAATTCTTTATGTTGTGGTGACCCCACAACCATAAAATGATTTTTGTGGCTATTTCAGAACTGTAATTTTACTATTGTTGTGAATTGTAATGTAAATATCCGATATTTACGATGGTCTTAGGTGACCCCTGTGATAGAGTTGTTTGACCCCCCCCCCCCAAAGGGTTTATAACCCACAAGTTGAGAACCACTGCTCTAGGCCTTTGCAATAAGGAGGCTGCTTTCTAAGTCCATGTCCTAATTTAGGCTCAGAGCTCTGCACTGGGCAGTGAACTCATTGTTGACCACAGTAAAGGACCCCTGGCTTGCAGGAACCCCAGCCCTCAGAGAAAGGCCCTTATGTGTAGGTAGCCTGAACACCTGTGTTGATTGTCTCGCTGTAGCGCCCCCTAGTGCTTTTGAACTCCATATGCGGGTATCCTCCAGTTCATTTGCAGAAGAGCAGCAACCTATTATATAACACAGGGAACTCATGAAGATGGGGTCGGGATCAGACTGGCAGGTCATTTCCCTCTGCTCCGGTTTGTGCACCAGATAATAGTATCAAAATGCTAATCTTCCCCCCTCCCCTCCCCCGGCCCTGAGAAGACACACAGCACACATAGCAGCAAAGTTGACATTCGAATCCCCGTTCCATTCCAGAGCAAGGGCGGGGCTGACAGCGAAGCGTGCAGCTCAAGGACCGGAAGTCCTGTCTGTCTCTAGAAAAGGAACTATTTTCTATCAGCTTTAAATTAAAAGTATGTTCTGTGCAGCCCTTGTTCTTATCACCCCCTGTAGTGCGTGTGTGACCCGGGCGGGACAGCTAGAGCTTCTTGAGCTTGCCATGGGGCAGGTTCTCCTACACTGTCTGAGACCATGATCATTATCAGGATCTGCATATTTAACATGGTGGCCTATACAACATGTGAGATCAATCTGCTGAATTTCCAGCAACACGGTCACCCAGGACAAAGTCCTTCTGAGCTACCAGCAGCTACCAAACCCAAGCTCTGCCTCCCCGGGCCCATGACCGGCATCTCTGCCTGCGAGGATGCTTTCGGGGATCCCAGAAAGCAGTTCTCTTGGTTCCCTCTCACTTCCTTTACGCCTCAGAAACTCATTTCTTCTTCCAGGTCCCTAGTATCTTAAACTCCCAAAGTCTGACTTTGGCCTGTACTCTGGAAACTTGCACTAGCCAATCAGGGAAGGTGAGGTGCCCGTCAGCAGAGTGTGTTCACGTGCACAGACGGGGTCTAATCTGGTTTCTTGTCCGTTCATCTCATTCTCATGGACCAGCACTGGTCTTCTTTGGCTTTCAGGCCCTCATTTCAATAGGGCCCCTCAGTGTATCAGTTACTGTTCTTGTGCTGTGATAAGGCTCCACCGCCAGAAGCGACTTATAAAGGGGTTTCTTTGGCTTCCAGTTCCAGAGGGCTGGAGTCCATGACAGGAAGGTATAGCTCAGTGCCAACAGGAAGGTGAGAGATCACATCTCAGTCACACACGGGGAAACAGAGAGAGTGAAGGAAGTGGGGAGAGGTTATAAACCCTCAAATCCCTCCTCCACCGATGATGCACTTCCTCCAGGAAGGCCCCACCCTCTAAAGGTCCCAAACCTGCCCAAACTGTGCCACCATCTGCCGATGTGATGGTCATCAGTGTGTGAGCCCAGGGAAGCATTTCTTGTTCAGTCACCGCGGTCCTAGTTGGTCCTTTTATTTTTCATGTTTACAAGGCCACGAACACACTTCCAAGCCAGCTGCTCTCGTCTGTTACTTTCCTTTAACAGCTTTTCTAGACACAGAAACATTGGCACCTCAGTCGACTTCGTCTTTTCTGTTTGCTTTGTTCTCACACATCACACTTATGAAAAAAAAAAAGTAACTGTTACTTTAACAAGGTCTGTGCAAGACATAGGCAAGAATGAACTTTTAAACCCATCTATGTATTTTGAAGTGTCTTGGCATTTCATCCGATAGAAGTGACTCTGTCATGTAATTCTTACGGGTAAAACAGATCCAGAGAGGTCAACACCATTTCCCAAAGCTAACCAGACACTAGGTGAGGGGAATTAATCCAAGGCTGCCTTTTAAAAACCTATGGTTTTTTACTATGAGGCTCTGCTGGCATCGGGGCTATTTATCTATCTTAAGCTTGGCTCTTGTGTGTCCCTCTGAGCCAGGTGAGTTCTTGGTACACTGACAAGAACAGGACTCTAAGCTGTGACTTTGTAGTGGTACCATGGACCATAGCACAGTTCTGAAGGAGTCTCTCAAGGTCGGTGCCTCTCATTGACATCACCGTGCCACCATAGAGCATATGCCTTGGCTTTCATCTTGATTTCCCCATGTAAAATTGAGCTCATCTTCCTCTGCTTTGGTGACGGGAGTCCCCATGAGAAAGACCAAACAGGAATTTTAAAACAATACTGTTCTTTTTTGTTCTTTCTTAGGTTGGATTTTACTTAATTTTTGTGTATGTGTTTGTGGTATGTATGTTTGTGTCTGTGTGCATGCATATGCACATGTTAATGAGCACACAGGGAAGACAGCTTTAAGACACCTTTTCTTTTGAGACAGGGACTCTCATTGACCACCAAGTAGGCTAGACTGGCTGGCCAGAGATCCAAGAGGACCTGGCTGTCTCTGTGTCCTCAGCACTGGGTCACACCCATATTCCACCATGTCTGGATTTTTTTTTTAAAGGTAGGTCCTGGAAATCAAACTCAGGTATCCATTGCAAGGCAAACACTTTAATGGCTAAGCTATCTCCCCAGATACCCTTAAATTGAAATTTCCTTTGGGTGCTATAAACTTACTGCATTTGCAAGAGCTCATAATGAGAATCCCAAATGCTGTATACTTGATTTCTTCCAGTGGTAACATCTTGCACTCTAATTTCTAAGCTACCAAAAAATTGAACTAGCATATTTTCTTAGTTATAGAGTCATACCAAGCACACAGAAGCAAACAGTGGCTCTATCTCTCTCCTCCTGGCTCTCTCCTCATTCGTAAAAGTCAGTTGTGCCTCCCTCTTCTGTGCCTCCTCATTCTGTCCTCCCCACTCTGTCTTCCTCACTCTGTCCTCCCCACTCTGTCCTCCCTACTCTGTCTTCCTTACTCTGTCCTCCCCACTTTGTCCTCCCCACTCTGTCTTCCTCACTCTGTCCTCCCCACTCTATTCTCC
>NW_022196913.1:61602865-61606558 GCF_008632895.1 Mastomys coucha
TCTGTCCTCCCCACTCTATCCCCCCATTTTATCCTCCCCACGCTGTCCTCCCCACTCTGTCCTCTCCACTCTATTCTCCCCACTCTGTCATCCTAACTCTGTCCTCCTCACTCTGTCCTCCCCACTCCGTTCTCCCCACTCTGTCTTCCTCATTCTGTCCTCCCCACTCTGTCTTCCCCACTCTGTCCTCCCCACTTTCTCCTCCTTGATCTCTCCTTCCCGCTCTGTGATATTCTTTTCTTATTACAGTGGAATTCCAGGGTTTTTTTCTTGACACTCTGGAAAGCCTTCCTTCTGATTGGCATCAGCAGCAATTAGTCCCACCTCTTTCTCTAGTTGTCTGGCTTCTCAGTTCTTTGTGTATATTTTTTCTTGGCATACCAGTCAGAGATAAGTAGTGTGTATGTGTTGTTTTCTATATATTATAGTATTAAATATTGACACCATTTTATATTTTGTTATGCCAGGCCCTGTTTGAACACTTTATAAATATTAATTAATTGAATCCTTATGGTTACTCTATGAAGATACAATTGTGTGTGTGTGTGTGTGTGTGTGTGTGTATGCATGTGTGCACACACAGAAGCACCTGCATGTTCAGATCAGCTATTGATGTTAGGTGTCTATTTCTATAGCTGCCCACCTGATCTTTTGAGATAGAGCTCTTCACTGACCCCAGCCCTCACCATTTGGCTAGACTGGATGGTCCATGAGTACAAGGGACCTGTGTGACTCTGGGCCGTGCACTAGGGTTGAATATATGCACAACCACACCTGGCTTTTGTATGGGCTCTGGGGATGTGAACTCTGGTTCTCATGTTCACACTCAGGCCCTTGACCAGCCGAGCCATCTCCCATCCCACAGGAAGACGCCAACCTGGTTTTCATTTTGTAGGTTATGTGACAACAGAAAGGTTCATCATATTGCCTGACGTTATCCCATGAATGACCAACAGCCCAGGTGCAAACTCATTGGTCTGACTCAGAGTCAGAGCTCCAGACGATGTATGTAATTCACTGAGAAATGGACAACTCACCAACTTCCTTAATACTTACACATTTCCCCTTATATTGGTCTCTATGGTGCAGGCTGATTGTCTGTGTCTGATTTTTGAGATAAGCCTATCTCCAATTCTCTCCATCCCTTCACCTTTATCTCCAGCCCTGGCCATCACTTCCTTTCCTCTATGCATTTGCTTGAGCTTTCATAGATTCTCTTACAGGTGCTGTCTCTATGTTCTCTGCTAATTCCCTTGGGCCATAAATGGAATCTTCTCCGGCATCAACAAGACATCCATTGCCTTTATCTCTCCACATATCATGTGAATAATTACATCAATATGGTTCCTGATGGGAACCTTCTGACGCCAACACTGGTTCTTGCTCTTTTAAACTCAGTGCTGGATTCTATTTGGTAATATTTTATTTATGACTCTGGTTAGCATCAGATGGACAACTATTTCCTTAAAGCCCAGGAGAGCCTAGGAAGTTCTTTCTAGTCTGTTTAATTTCCAGGTTAATTTATAGGGTCCGCTTCCTTAAAGAAATAGCTTTAATCTCTCTGTGTCCTTGTCTTCCCCTGGGGAAATTAAAAGAGAAACAAATGTACTTTCTGATTATTACTCAGTAGTAACATGAGACAATAGCTTTGCACTGGGGTATGCATTAGGAAAGCTAGACCAATTTGATTGCCTTGTATATGAGGTTAAGCTCCGAATCCCCAGGAAATACAGATTGGCCATAGGTGTGGCACTATTATTGAGGAGACATGAACAAACATCTCACCCTATATAGGGAATCAACCACAGACCAAAATAAGATGCTACCAAAGTCAGACTTAAAGGGCCAATGAGTTTCCTTAGAGTAGTTTACAGGAATATGGCTGGGGTTACTTGTAGGAGCACAAATGACTCAAAGCCCAGTTTACAAAGTTCACAAAGGCAGAATTACTTGCGCTCCATAGCTTGGCGAGTGTTCCAGCTGGTCTAGTCTAAGAGAGCTTCGCATCAGTCATTACTGCTTAGATGTGCTCGGAGAGGGAGGGGATAGCCTCTCTGGTCAGTTTCAGGGACTTCCTGAAGCTTTTGTGTTGTTTACTCCCTGAGTTTAAGAAACTTCCCTGCAGGGTGGAACGCTTCACCTCCTTTTAGAATATCCTGTGCCATGAACAGGCTTCCCTCCAAGATGGGAAATTACTCTCTAGTGGGTAGGAGAAGCATTCTCTTTGGAGAGGAGCTAGAATAACCATCACAGCAGTAACGACATTAAACTAATGAGGAAGGACAGTTGTAACTCTTTCAGGACCAACATGATGTCAGTCATTGGGCCTGAACACATTACCTGTGCTATTTACCAGAATGTAGTCTGGGAGAGCGAGAGTATGTGCAGGGTGAAAACCAAAGTCATGAGTCTGTGACATCGGAATTGCTGTTGTCCATTGCAGAGAGGAGATGCTCTTAGAGGTGAAGCTGATGCCTTAGGCTCATCCACAGAGACATGAGGGTTGGCTGTCACTGGGTTCTGGTAAAAACTGGCCATGGTGTTAACCTGGTGCCAGCAATGACACCAGGACCTTTTATTGCTGGCTTTCCCTGTGCCCCAGCTCTCTGGTCACTTGCGGCTTGCACTTTGTGGGCTCCTTCCTCATCTGGCTCATCTAGAGACCACTCACCTGGCTTCTGCTTCCCACAGGGTTTATTGAGGCATCCCTTCTTCCTTTCACTGCTTTTTCTTTGCTCCAAAGGCTGTGATAAGTACTTGTTCACACACCACTCTGCAGTTTCTCTCTTGGCATTTAGCATCTTCAAGATCTTCTAGAACCTTGCCTGTCTCCTGAACCATGCAGGATACTCATCGGATCCCTGTTGGGATCAAGGCCCCAGACCACGAAAAATGAGTTTTCTGAGTGAAAAAGGGTTGAGAGCATCATTTTGGCTCCTCAACACTCTGAGCTTAGTCTGGTGGCTGCTGGCAGTGATGGCTAAGCATCATGTTCAACCCTGTGGCCAAGGGAGGTCTTGGACCTCAAAGATCCGTAGTTGTCTGGGAATCCAACCATGTTTCAGAAGCATCACATGTCTCAGAACATGCTTCAATAGCGTTAATAAAATACCTGACGCTGTGTACTTCATAAATAAAAGATACTTTGTAGCACTCAGTTCTAGATTTTCAGGGTCACGGCTCTGGCTTAGCTTTGTGTAATCATACCTCATGGTATAAGGCCTCATAGAGGAGTTTCTGAGACTGGAGCAGCCAGCCAGGAGGCACAGGCCCCACGAGTCCCAGGGGAGCCGCAGGGTAGCAGGGACAGGATCCTCTCAGCTTCTGAGTGACAGAGGAGGATCAGCATCTTTCTCTGCCCCTTCCCTGCAAGTGGAGGGCCTACCTCTAGGGAACGCTTTAAGCCAGAGACTCGGGCGAGAGCCACCATTTTCTCTCTGGTGAGTTTCTGAGACCTGAGCAGCCAGCCGGGAGGCACAGGACCCATGAGTCGCAGAGGACTTGCAGGGCGGCAGGGACAGGACAAGCTCTAGTCAGAGACACTAAGAACATCTAACACCAAAAAGCAAGAGATGGCGAAAGGCAAACGCAAGAATCCTATCAACAGAAACCAAGACTACATGAATTCATCAGAACCTAGAACTCCCACTGCAGCAAGTCCTGGATATCCCAAAACACTGGAAAAGCAAGAAT
>NW_022196913.1:61610369-61610755 GCF_008632895.1 Mastomys coucha
CTATGGTCACTTAATCTTTGACAAAGGAGCTAAAACCATCCAGTGGAAAAAAGACAGCATTTTCAAAACAGATGGTGCTGGCTCAACAGGAGGTTAACATGTAGAAAAATGCAAATCGATCCATTCCTTTCTCTTGTACAAAGCTCAAGTCCAAGTGGATCAGGGACCTCCACATCAAAACAGATACATTGAAAGTAATAGAAGAGAAAGTGGGGAAGAACCTCGAGCAAATAGGCACAGGGGAAAATTTCCTGAATAGAACGCCAATAGCTTCTGCTCTAAGATCAAGAATTGACAAATGGGACCTCCTAAAGTTGCAAGTTTCTGTAAGGCAAAAGACACTGTCAATAGGACAAAACGGCAACCAACAAATTGGGAAAAGATCT
>NW_022196913.1:61611777-61695911 GCF_008632895.1 Mastomys coucha
CTGCACATGGATGGGTCTGATTGTTCTGGCAGCATGTGTATAGTAGAGGATTGCAATTTGATCATCAACAGGAGGAGAAGTGCTCGGCCCTGTGAAGGTTCTGTGCCCCAGTGTAGGGGAATGCCAGGGTCAATAAGTGGAAGAGGGTGGGGTGGCAGGCATGGGGAGGGGGGAGGCAACAGGGGTTTGTTTTTGGAGGGGAAACTAGGAATGGAGAAACTTACATGTAAATAAAGAAAATATCTAATAAAAAAAAAATAAGACCTCATAGCTACGAGAAAACATCCAAGATCAAGATGGAAGCAGGCAGAAGCCGGTCTTGAACCAAGAAATGTCTCCTGAAAACCTTCTGGGGCCTGAACCTCCTGGCCGGATTACTTTCCTTTAGACCCCACCCTTTAAAACTGCCACACTGAGGTCCAACCTTAGAACATAGGCCCTGAGGGTGGAGGGTGGGGAGACCAGTCACATTCAGGGACCTCTTGAGGAAAACCCCATCAGTGAGCTCACCTCAGGGCACTCCCGGAAGCCTCTTCTTTCAGCTCAGCCTCAGGGGGTTTCTGAGATACACAGGACCTTGCAGATACGGGGTCGGGGTGGGAGTGCGGGACAGAGGAACTCAGAAAGGCCATTTGAGGTGAAGACAGAAGCTGGGTGTCAGGCACAGAGGGATGAATCAGGGGCCAGCAGACTTTCTGGAGATTAAGAGTCCCTCCTCAGGGGAGGAGACTCAGGCGAGGGGAGAGGTATATTCATACGCTTGTTAGTCTCCTCCTATGATCCGGGATGTCAAAGCCTTTGGTGCAATGACTGATTCCTCTCAAACTGTGACTCTATGTTGGCACATGCCCACACATCAGGGGTTGCAGAGTCTCTGAGATGATAGTTTCCCTTCCTCACTGGGAGCATCCATCTAGCTCTGCCTGATATATCCGCGAGTCCCAAGCAGGCCACATTCCACAAGAGCAGGGTGGTGGCTGGAGTGTATTTTGGGAGGCTCTGATGAGATATCCTCTTGTGATTGTCCAGGGCCCCTCCTTCTAGTGGCCCCACAGAAGAATACAAGGCCCACAGCCCATCAGAGCTCAGCAGTGATGTCTTGGATGGCTAAATGCCTGTAAGTTGGAGGTGGGGCATCGCAGCATCCACAGAGTGCTTCTTCCTTCCTGTGGTACCCAGCAGAGGGGTGAATCTCACCCTTCTCAGTGTAGAGAGTGAGCACTGGCCTCTTCCTCCTTCTGTCTGAATACTTAAACAGATGGTGACACATGGGTGACCTCTTCCCTGCCACCAGACACCAGAGTGGTGACACATGGGTGACCTCTTACCTGCCGCCAGACACCAAACAGAGTGGCACTTTCTGCAGTCTGGATCTCATTAGGATAAAGAAAATTAGCTTGCTTTGGGAATGGAAGGTCAGGTGTAAACTCCAGGTTTATGGACAACTATCAAGTATTCAGGAGCATCTACCAACCGTGAAGAAAGACTCGGGTATTACAAGAACCTCATACCCAATACTGGAAGGCCCTTTGTACCCAAGAGTGTGGGGCAACTCTATTTTGAATTTTCTTCAGGGCTGATGGATCTAAAGGGGCATTTGAACAAATGGATGTATTAATAACAAAGACGCTCTGGTGCTTAGAACTGGCTCCATCGCTAGATATGTGAAGTAATTTCTAATAGCTGTAGGAGGTTTGGATAGCTCCAGTATCCTTTTGAGGGAGACAGTAGACTTGAACCTGTGGCCTACTTCAGGGATCTGGGCAGGTGCTATGAGACCAGCTCCACCCCTTTCCCATGATCTACCTCCATGCTGAGCCACTGGTGAAGGCTGGTAATTGTGGCTACTGTTTTAGTCAACCGTTGCCTCTGGCGTCTCTTCTTGTTCCTCTAATCCACAGGGCCTCAGTTCACCTACTCTGCCTGCTGTAACGCCCATGGGGCTTTCTGAGTTCCAACTGCTGTTCTCCTCAGAGTAATGCCTTCCACGCAGGTACCCTGGACATGGGGTAGGGTAGGGTGCCTGAATTCCTGGGCATGGCTTTTGGCCCAACCTGCCTTTGTGCAATTCCACTTTAACTCCCTTGCCTTCACCCATTTAAAGTTTTTTCCTGTATTTTCCTTTCTTAACCATGTACCTTTCCCCCATTACCAGCCCAGACATTTTTTCCTTCAGCAAATTGTTTGCCACCTCCCTTTGACACATTCCTGTTGGTGGTCACTTCTCCGTCTAGTGTTCCCATAATGCTAAGTAAGCCCTGTTACTGCATCCTCCACAAGCTAACTTCACAGCCCAGTGATGTCACTGAGAGCGAGGAATGACTTCACAGCACAGTGACATCACTGAGAGCAAGGACTGACTTCACAGTGCAGTGACATCACTGAGTGAGGACTGACTTCACAACACAGTGACATCACTGAGAGCGAGGAATGACTTTACAACACAGTGACATCACTGAGTGAGGAATGACTTCACAATGCAGTGACATCACTGAGAGCAAGGAATGACTTCACAACACAGTGACATCACTGAGAGTGAGGAATGAGTTCACAATGCAGTGACATCACTGAGTGAAGAATGACTTCACAGCCCAGTGATGTCACTGAGAGTGAGGAATGACTTCACAACACAGTGACATCACTGAGTGAGGAATGACTTCACAACGCAGTGACATCACTGAAAGCGAGGAATGACTTCACAATACAGTAACATCACTGAGTGAAGAATGACTTCACAACACAGTGACATCACTGAGTGAAGAATGACTTTACAACACAGTGACATCACTGAGTGAGGAATGACTTCAAAATGCAGTGACATCAGAGCAAGGACTGCTCTTTGATTCCCTGCCATAGGGACCTCAGACATTAGCTAGGTCCTGGGGCATAGGACATAAAGGATTTTTGTCTCTTTATCGTGAACTGCCACCATCCCCATCAGAGAGCCATGGAACCTGTCAGACATTAATTTATCAATGTTTAGTCATAATTTATGTACCGATGCATAACTGAGTAGTTTAAGTATGTGAGTCTTGAGAAATGTATTCACTTGCGGAAACACAACCCCAGTTAAGACACAGAACATTGTAAATGTTCCTAAATATTCTTACATACTTATAAAACGTTTTACTTTCTATTTTATGTGTATGGATATTTTGCTTGTATCTAGGCATGCGTACCATATGCATGCAGTGCCTTCAGAAGTCAAAAGAAGGCATTAGATCCCCTGGAACTGGAGCTATGGATGGCTGTGAGCCACCATGTAGGGACTGGACACTGAACCCTAGGCCCTCTACAAAAGCAGCCAGTGCTCTTAGCTGCTGAGCCACCTCTACAGCGTTAGCCCTCAGGTATGTTTGTAGACTCGCCACTCACTTTACTGAAGCAAACATTGATCTGTTACAGAGCAGAAAAGGGTCATTTTGCCAACCCCAAAACTCAATGTAAAAGAAATCACAAGGTGCATGTTTGCTCATAACTATCTCCTTAGGTTCAGCTGGGTGAGGCCATCTTTGCTGTAGGCACAAATAGCTTGCTCGTCCTCTCTTTGAGGAATCATGCTCTACAGTGTAGGTATAGATGGATATTTCATTCCCTTGGGGACCTTTGTGTTGTTCCAAGTGGGTAGTCATTCTGAATAAAGCAGCCACTACGACAGTTGTTGCCCAGGTCTTTTTTTGTGATGGGTCATTTTACATTTCTCAGGTGAGATGCTTGCACATGCGCATGTGGGGTCTAGAGGTTAACTTTCAGCATCTTCCTCAGTCACTCTCCATTCTATAGCATCTTCCTCAGTCACTCTCCATGCTATAGCATCTTCCTCAGACACTCTCCAGTCTGTTTTGAATCAGGATCTCTCACTGAACCTCCATCTTGCTGATTTGGTTTGGCCGTCTGGCTGGAGAGGTCCAGAGTCTTCTTGTCTCTGCATCCCCAGGGCTGAGAGTAAGGCACCCCTGCTGTGCCCAGATTTTTGGGTTTTTTGTTTTTTAACATGGGTGCCAGGAATTCAAACTTAGGTCCTCAGACTTGCATGAGAATCATTTTACTGACTGAGCCACCTTCCCAGCCCCAGAAATGCATTCATTTTTAAGAATGGGTCTTGCACTTCTTTCTTGAGCTGATTCCCACTATTTTTTTTTTTAGTTTGATGCAGTTACAAATTGTATTGCCTTAAAGAATTATTTCACAATAGTTGAGATGTCTCCCAGAATAAGGCTTTGTTGAACTTCCCTGAAGCTCACACCAGTTTCTTTTGGCACCAGCATCTTCCCTTAGACCAACACTTGTTATGATTCATAAAAACAACCGTTAGCACATTACAATTATAGTGTCATCTTTGACAAAAATATCAGGAACGCAAGATTTTATTTCTTTCCAAACTTATTTTTGAAGCACCAGTTCTAAATTACCTGTTCTAATCTTTTGTGAAGGGGGACTATCTAAACTGCATATTCTACTACACTGATATTAATGGAAATTAGATACCGTAATAATAAAGTATCTCAGAAAAGGCCATTAGTAGGTTGCAATGGAGATGACTAATGATTTGTTATTAGGATACATTAATGGGTACATTCACATGGCTGGTTTCTATAAAGAGAGGGTATGTATAATTATATATCACACAGTGGGAAGCCCATCCCTCAGGGTTCTAGCGGATTTCCTTTGTTTTCCTTCTTTCTCTCCTTCTACACTCAGTAACTGAACTCCTTTTTATCAAATCAGAGCCCTTCCTCCCTTTTGCCCATCTGCTTATTTACCTGTTTATCAGGAGCACATAGCTGTCTCTTGCATCTGTCTGTCCGTCATTTATCTTGTGGACCTAACTCCTCCAGCTTGACTCTGGGAAGCTCTCTCGGGTTGTCTTCTGTGTTTGGCTTGTTCACCTCAGGCTCTTAGAACCATTTCTGGATTTTCTGATACCCCAAGAAGTTTTAATTTCTGTATCTTCAATCCTGTATCCTTCCTACCTCAGAGGTAACCTCCTACCCAAGAGCTCTGACTTGTCTCCTTGGGAAATGCTGTTTGGAAATTAGGGCCCGGAAAGCACATTTATGGCGACTGTAGCATCATGGCTTCTAGGATGTCCCAGGAGCTCTGAGAAGCATGTGTGTATATTAGGTCATGCACAGACACAGCTAATCCTAATCTGTGTCCGTATATCTTATTTACGGCTTTTGTGCTGATTATCAATCACTGCCCGTGTAAGGTTCCTGGTAACTTGTCTTCTAGTTCCACTTCTAGTTTTGATCCTGAGCAGCCCAGTGTTACCTATATCTATTAAGCTTTCTTTAATAGGGCTGGTAAGACCGCCTTTCCATCTACCCATGAAGGGAGGCTTGATCCAAAATGGATTGAGTCTAGCCTCTCTCCTAGCAAGATAAGACAGTACGAGTGTGCTTTTGGGAATGTTCTCACACACGTGTTTCAGTAGTGGACATCCAAAAGGCTGGTGTTTGGTCCTTGTCCCGTTTCTCGTCTCCTACAGACTGCCTACCCAACCATCTCTTTGATTGCTTCCTTCCCCACCAACATAGAATCACAATCAAGTCTCCATCAACCGAGGAACGTTTCTCTTGACCTCCAGCTTCCTCCCAGTGTTCTTTCCCTCACCTGCCTTCACAGACCATCTCCTCAAGGGGCCAAAATGGATGCTGATACCTCTGCACCTGCCTTCACAGACCATCTCCTCAAGGGGCCATGCATGCTGATATCTCTGCTCTCTGGCTCCTTGGTTCACATCCTAACTTGGTGTCCAGGATTCATCCCCGCTACTCCCTAGAAACACTCTTCAGTCCTCTTCCCTCACGTGACTTGGTCTCTCAGTGGTGTGCACACAGACAATTAGAATAATCTATGATTGTTAGTGTTGACTTTCATCACCTGGCTGAGGTTGTCTGTATCAAGTTTCTATGTCCTCTGAACAACTGGATAAGAAAATGGGTGTATACACTACATCCTTGGTGCTTCTCTGTATAGTCATCTTTAACTAGAGCGGGGCAACACTGGCTTCTATCACTGTCCCTCAGTCCGACCCATCACCATATGCAATGTCATTTTACCCTCTTGTCTCTGCTTACTGCAGTGACTCACCTGGCCCTTCTACTCACCAACTATTTAATCAGTATTTTTTTTTTTTTGGTTCCAGGATGCATATGTATCAGGTACTAAGCTCTAACCCACATTCCCCTGAGAGGCAGCCCTATCAGCCAGTGCACAGTACATACACTGCTATCTTCAGGATTCCATCACTGCCTACCATCACAGAGGCTAGCTCCTTTGATGCACAATCCCTTTAACACACGGTTTCATACAGTTTGTTATTTTTCTTGTATTCCCATTTCATCTTGAGAATATCTCAATTCTCTACATGCTCTTTAAAATTTGCAAACTCTATGACTCACTTTTTGAGCTATCGTATTCTATGGGTGTTGATGACTAACTGTGTGGACTTAACACACCACAAGGAATCCTTTCCCTACCTTACAGTATCCTGAACCTCCCCTGTCTAAGCTACCCCTTCTTTGGAAACTCCACACTGCAGACCTGCCTCCCATCCCCATGGTTACACACTTATGACTTGCCTTCCATACCCATGGTGACCTGCCTCCCATCTCTATGGTGACTTTCATTCCCATGGTTACGCACTGCAGACCTGCCTCCCATCCCCATGGTTACTCACTGCAGACCTGCCTCCTATCCCCAGGGTTACGCACTGCAGACCTGCCTCCCATCCCCATGGTTACGCACTGCAGACCTGCCTCCCATCCCCATGGTTACGCACTGCAGACCTGCCTCCCATCCCCATGGTTACACACTGCAGACCTGCCTCCCATCCCCATGGTTACGCACTGCAGACCTGCCTCCTATCCCCATGGTTACGCACTGCAGACCTGCCTCCCATCCCCAGGGTTACGCACTGCAGACCTGCCTCCCATCCCCAGGGTTACGCACTGCAGACCTGCCTCCCATCCCCATGGTTACGCACTGCAGACCTGCCTCCCATCCCCAGGGTTACACACTGCAGACCTGCCTCCCATCCCCAGGGTTACACACTGCCAACCTGCCTCCTGTCCCTGGGCTTATGTATTGCTGGTTGAATCATTTATTGTGTGCCTTTACCAACTAGCTCATTTTCCTCAGCAGTATCTGCATAAGCTCCTCCCATGACTTCTCATAGCTTGGTAACACAGTTCTTTGGTATGTTTGCTCATTCTGCTGCCTATAGACATTGCAATTATTTCCAGTTTTAAGTGATTGTGCGTAGAACTACTGTGTTAGTTATGTTTGCATCACTGAAACCAAATATCTGACAGAAACAGCCCAAGGGAAGAAAGAGTAATTTTGGCTCAACATTCCAGCCCCCAGTCGCTTGGCTATGTGTCCCTAGGTGTGGAGTAAGACAGCGTGTTGTGATGATGGAAGTAAGCTGTAGAGAGAAGCACTAACTCCTGAAGTCTGAGCCCAGTGACCTACAGTCCCCAGGACCTCTCCTAACACCACCACTGCAGGACCGAGAATTTGAAACATGAGGTTGTAGAGGGATTTCATATTCAAACCATAACAACAAGTATAAATGCCCATGCATATTTTAATGGCTGTGAAAGTTTGCAAATCACTGGGTAAATTCTTAGGGGTGTTACTGCTAAATTGTATGGGCAAGCTACACTTAACTTTGTAAGCTAGGCCAAACTATTATTTTTAAAGTATACAGTTTTGATTTCTTACTAGTAATGAGTGACAGTTCCTTTCTGCTCTAACCTATAATTTTCAATTTAATTTAATAAAAAGTAAGACAGCTTTTGGAGCCACTTTACGATCTATTCTCTACCCAATTTACATAGGAATAATTGCAAATAAAATGTATGTACTTACAGTGTATGATGTTTTAATATATATCCACATTATAAAGCCATAATCATGCTGATTAACATATTCATATCTCATGCTATTTGAATTTTTAAAATATTTTCATGTGGCTGGAAAGATGGCTCAGTGATTAAGAGTCTTCCAGAGGACTAAGTTCAATTCCCAGCAATCACATGGAAGTGCCTGGAGACTTGATGCCCTGTTCTGAAGTCTGTGGGTACATAGTGAGCATACATATTTGTAGGCATGTTGTGCCTACAAATACATACATGTTGTGCTGGGTAGTTTTATGTCAACTTTACACAAGATAAACTCATCTGAGAGGAGGGAACTTTTAAGAAAAGCCTGTCAGATTCGGCGGTAGGCAAGCCTGTAGAGCACAGGCCATTGTGGGTGGGGCCATCCCTGAGTCCTGGGTTCTATAAGAAAGCAGACTGAGTAGAATGGAAACGTAAAAGGTTCTTTGGGAAGTCGGTTGGATGGGTGTTTTGCTGGGGCAAACACGTGAAGGAGTGTTCAGCTAAAGTGGAAACAGGTGAAAGGCTAAGGCAAACTCATGAAGCAATGTTTCCCTGAAGCAGACACAGGACAGAGGATGTTCGGCTAAAACAAGCATGTGAAAGGACATGTGGTGAAGGACTCTTTGCTAATGACACACACATACTGATCTGCCTTACATTGCATAATTGAGCTGCATTTGTCAGAACTCCATAGAGAGAAATGCACCAAAAAAACCTCTGGTGGTGTGCTGCAGTTTCTTGCCACTTCCGAGGATTAGGGATGATTGGCAGCGTGATGTCAGCTGAGACAGACACGTGCTGAGGCGAGACCCGCGGAGGACACGTGATGTTTGGAGGGTATAAATGTATAAATCAAACTTGGCGGACAGTGATGAGAGCTAAGCTTGGCTTGTTTGTAGAGCTAGCTGTGCAGTGCTTGTGGGTCTCGCATCTCAATTGATCTTTGCTTCCCTAAGAGAGGGGCAGCAGAGAATTTCTCCTGGGGTCCCTGCTGGTCCCTCCTGCTACCCCAACTTTATCAAGCTGGACTGCTGGTGTACCCGTGAAGTGTTTTCCAGTGGACCGAGCTCCTGCTGACCTGTGAACTGAACTGCTGCTGATTTCTAGACAGCACAGATGGGAGTTGCTCCAAAGAACCTTCCTAAACAGATCCACTGTAGGCTACAACGGAGGTTAAAGAGTTTAAGAACCATCATTAAAAACAGGTTTTGAAAAAATTAAAGTTACAGCTTAGCAAGCCATGTGAAGCAAGTCAGTAAGCAGCACCCCTCCACAGTCTCTGCATCAACTCCTGCCTCCGGTTCCTGCCTTGTTAGAGTTCCTGTTCTGACTTCCTTTGATGCTGAGGAGTGATGTGGAAATGTAAGCCAAATAAATCCTTTTCTCCCAAAGTTGCTTTGATCACAACAATAGAAACGATAAGACACACATAAAATTTAAAAATTAATCTATGTTTGTGGGTGTATGGGTGTGTGCCGTGGCAAAGCCTATGGAGGTCCCTATCCACAGAACCATCTCTTCTGCCCCCAAACTGTTGTAAGATAATTTAAAATATATTCGTTTAATAGTCTTTCCTTTGCACAGAGCACATTATTACTTGCTGTGGTAACCATGTGCCACAGTAGATGGGAATGCCTTTGTCTGTGCCCGCGTCCTGGGCAGCCCTTGGCCCTGGTATATTATGTCTTTGTTCCCATAGGTATGCAGCAGGATTTCACTATTGTTTACTTGCCATTCCCCAGCGGCAAGAAAGGCTGCATCGATTTGCCATCTCCATATCTTCTTGTGGGAAATGTTTCTTTAGGCCTTTGGGGAACATTGAAACTTTGTTTCCTTATTGTTGCAGTTTTGAGTTTCAGAATATTGCACTTTGAACATTTGCCCCCAAGAGCGGGTTTGTCTCTTCGGTTTTTGATGGCATCTTCCACAGCACTGACAGTTTAAGTTCCAGCCTGTTTTAGATATTGTTGTTGTTGTTGTTGTTTTATAAACTCAAGAGTAAGTTTGAGGTCACAGAAATTTTCTTGTCTCTCTGGGCAGACATTTTATAAACTTATTCTTGTGAATGGAGGCAGGTAGGTGTGTATGCCACAGTGCTGGTGTAGAGGTCAGAGGATGGCTTGCCACAGTGCTGGTGTAGAGGTCAGAGGATGGCTTACCACAGTGCTGGTGTAGAGGTCAGAGGATGGCTTGCAGGAGTCAGCTCTCTCCTTCTACCATGAGGATGCCGGGATTGAACCTCAGCAGTCAGGCTTGACGGCAAGCGCCCCTACCTCTGAGCCATCTCACCATCCCATGCTGGACACTTACAAGTTCAGTGTATGTTCTGATAAACTTGGAGTTCTTTTTATTTTTTTAATGGAAGTTACAAGGTCTGTGTGTACGTTTATTTGTTTCATGTGACTCTTGCTGTTCCAGTGTCATTTTAGTGAGGTTTAATGTATTTCCTTTCCACAGCTTTTGCCCCTTTGGCAAAGAACAGTTAACACTGGGATAGGTCTATTTCTGGATCTTGATTCTAATTGATCTGTTTATTCTTTAGCTTGTACCATACTCCATACTGTCTTTCTTTCTTTCTTTCTTTCTTTCTTTATTTATTTATTTATTTATTTATTTTTTGAGACACGATTTCTCTGTATAGCCCCAGTTATTCTGGAACTCACTCTGTAGACCAGGCTGGCCTCAAACTCAGAAGTCCTCTTGTCTCTGCCTCCCAAGTGCTAGGATTAAAGGCATGTACCACCACTGCCCGGCTAATTTGCCTTTTCTTTCTCTGCATGTTTAGTTTATAAATATTTGTGTGTGTGTGTGTGTGTGTGTGTGTGTGTGTGTGTGTTTGTGTGCATGGTATGTGTGTAATGAGCACATGGTTAAGGGCCTTTCCTTACCCAGAAATTTCTACATATGGCATGACAATAACTGCCCCTATGTGTAAGCACAGGGATAGTTTGTGTAACAGGCCCAGAGCTGGCAGACACCTACGCTCTGCCGATGAGTCCCAAGAGCTGCATGGGATACTTGCCGTGGCTGAGCTTAGGATGTGGATGGAAACAGGGTGCCTTGAAGACAGAGCCAGATTGTCCCCAGCTACCACAGAAGTTCAGAGTCCCTTCATGAACAGAGAAAAAGACACCAGCACTGAGTTTAGATCTTGTCACTGGTAGAACATCTATAACCGGGGCTGCAGACCCTCTGGTTTGAGGACCATGCACTGGAGTTCTTTGCTGGCTGTGGATTCACTTCCATAGATGAGCAGCCAGCAAGAGGGATGAGAGTCTAGCAGAGGACATGGTCATGGAGACGCTCGGGAGCCCTTTGAAGTCCTCTTTAGACTTCCCCTAGGAAGTCTATCCTTAGAGTGTCTGCCCCCAGCTCTGTTCTCCAGCTGTCACTTTATTTTGACACCTACGCTTTTCTCTCTGGTGCTGGCCGTAGCTTTCAGGCTTACAGGGAGCCGATGGTATCTGCAAGGCTGCTAGTGGCCTTCTTGGTGGTGGTGTCTCTGGAGTCTGAATCCTGTGGAGTTAGAGGAGTGGATGTCCTGGTAAGGCTGGGCTCTCAGAGTCTGCCAGCATTTGCACTTAAGCAGGCTGCAAGTAAGTGGCATAGGGGAGGCCCTACTGATGATGACAATGGACTAGAGATCAGGCGAGCCACTTTCCAGGGGCTGGATGCATGACACAGTGCTATCACTTCCAGCTCAGCACTGTGTGATGAGCAGAGGGACCCCGGGTTGTCCCGTCCTCATCTCAGTAGCTTTCTTCTCTCTTTCTTACCTTACTTGGAACATGACCCAGTGAAGGTATGTTTGCTCAGAGAATGCTGCACAGGAAGCCTCAGGCGAACCGCTTGTATACGAAGCAAGGGTGCCATCATATTGAGGTGTTCTGTGCAGGACTAACCCTGTCAGACTGTATGCAATACTATCCTAACTGCACATGGTGTCAGAGAGGGGCTAGAGTCTACAGCCTGAGAGAACTGATGGCAGAGGCTCCATCCATGCAGCCCTGGGAACATCGCCATGTCAGGTGAAGGACTCCTAGTGTGAAGAACTCCTAGAACTCTTTAGGGTCACCCATGCTTCTGCTTGTGACCATTCACCCATGCTTTATAAGCAACCCTAATAAATCTGTTAATCCCCCCAGGTAAGCTTTGGTAGAATCAAAATTTGCTTTGTCATTGAGACCCTGTAAAGAGGGAAGGTAGACGTTGCATAGTGTCCACCAACACCCCAGAGTGAGATTTTCTCAACAAGGAGTTCTTGACTTGAGCTTGTAGTCTATCCTAGTTTTTTTTTTTTTTTTAATTTACAGATTCTTCATTTTTGGCTTGCTTTGTGGTATTTCTATGTTGATAAACATTGGATATGTGCATCTGAAGAAATAGAGCTTTTCATGTGGCTCAGGGCGTGTTCAGTGGTCACTTGGGGGATGGTTGAGTAGAAAAGACTATCTGGTTTCCAAGGCTCCGTTGAGATAAACAACTAGTAACAAAGCAAGAAATCTACCCCAGTTACAGAAGGGTGCACCCAGCCTGCTTGAGCGCAGCTCCTACTGCAAACAAATGGGAGTAATTAAGTCTCCCTTTGAGTCGCTCAATGCTAGCGGAGAAGAAAAAGAGCCACTGGTCTTGGGCGCTTCCTTGTATCCGGTCGCTTTGCTCAGTGAACATAATTAGATCTAACAGCGTTTGTTTATAGGGACCCGAGGCTTTCCATCTGTGGGAGATTGTTTTGGGTTCTTATCCCCACTCTGACTGACTCCTGTTTCTCTTTCTTGCCTAATTGTCCTGCCCACAACCAAATAATGGCGTTTGCTGTGGTCTTTATCACACTCGGGCTATCAGGCTGAGGGGTTCCCTGTTTGAGTGGGGAGTGGCGTTCTGCTCTGAGCTGCTTAATAGTGCTATGTGTTTTCCATCCTTTGTGGGTCTGCTTGGTGCTGGGGGAGGAGCTGACATCTCCATGACCTCCCGCCCCTCTCTCCTCTCCCTTCGCTCCCAGCATTTTAAGTCTCACAAGCTCTGTTCTTTCATCAGAGGTTCATGCACATAGGCTTGTTTGTCTTCCTGATGAATTACCACCATTATCACGATCGGATCTCTTCTAACTTACATATCTTGTGTAATGTGCTACATTTCCTGCAGTGGCCTTATCATAGGGACTTCTGGCTGATATTGGTGTGGGGGAGGCCTCTTTTCCTCATGACTTCTGCCTACATGACACATTCTTGCCTTTTTTTTTTTTTTTTTTTTTTTTTTTTGAGAATAGGTGTGTGTTCTTCTGTTTCCACTAGCATGCATGGCCATGAATTTTTAACCAGCCAGCTAATTTCTGACCTTTCACCTTTCGTGGACTAACACTTAGCATGGATGTTATTTTTCAGGTTGGTTTGAATTCTTGCTGCTTTTTCCTGTGCTTCCTTCCAGGGTTTTGTTCCTCCACTGATCTCTTATTATGCTCTGTTGAGTATATTTTACATCCTATTTCATTTTTCCATTCATGGTCACTGTCCCTCTCTTTCCTGTCCATATTTAGAATTTTTTTTCAGGGTTGGTTTGCATATTTAACTTGTCACTGATCACAAATAAGTAAAGCCAGTTCACAGCTCACACTGCCAGCTCACCCCTGACAGCTCTCACTGCCAGCTCACACTGCCAGCTCACACTGCCAGCTCACACTGACAGCTCACACTGACAGCTCACACTGATAGCTCACCTCTGACAGCTCACCCCTGACAGCTCACACTGACAGCTCACACTGACAGCTCACACTGACAGCTCATCCCTGCCAGCTCACACTGACAGCTCATACTGACAGCTCACACTGACAGCTCACACTGACAGCTCACACTGACAGCTCACACTGACAGCTCATCCCTGACAGCTCACACTGCCAGCTCACACTGACAGCTCACACTGACAGCTCATACTGACAGCTCACCCCTGCCAGCTCACACTGCCAGCTCACACTGCCAGCTCACACTGACAGCTCACACTGACAGCTCATCCCTGACAGCTCACACTGACAGCTCACACTGACAGCTCACACTGCCAACTCACAATGACAGCTCACACTGCCAGCTCACACTGCCAGCTCACACTGCCAGCTCACACTGACAGCTCACACTGCCAGCTCACACTGACAGCTCACACTGCCAGCTCACACTGACAGCTCACACTGACAGCTCACACTGCCAACTCACAATGACAGCTCACACTGCCAGCTCATCCCTGACAGCTCACACTGCCAGCTCATACTGACAGCTCACACTGCCAGCTCATACTGACAGCTCACCCCTGACAGCTCACACTGCCAGCTCACACTGACAGCTCACACTGACAGCTCACACTGACAGCTTACTCCTGACAACTCACACTGACAGCTCACCCCTGACAGCTCACACTGCCAGCTCAAATTTCTGTTTCATATATCATACCTTCATCTTCACTGGAAACTTTCACTTTACAATATTGCCCTTAAGTGTGGTAACTTCACAACAGTGTGGTTCCTCTCACCAACATTATTGTTCATTTACTCTAATGGTGTATTGTCTACATATGTTATAAACCTCTACAACTTTTTTTTTAAATTTAAACTGTTAATAGTCTTGCAAGGAAAACAATCATACTGTTTGTATATATAAGATTTTACTTGTAATTCTGTGTGTATGTAAGATTTTTATTTTTAATTTTGTGTGTGCATGCGCATGCATGCTCAGCTGCCCTGGAGGTAGAATTACAGGCAGTTGTGAGCTGCCCAGTGTGGGTGGTAGGACTTGAACTCATGTCCTCTGGAAGAGCAGCATGTGGTCTTCACCACCAAACCATTTTCTGTCCAGCCTCACTTCGTGTTATACACTAGTGACCATCCCTTGCACTTCTGTGTCTTTATCCTTAGTCACTCTCTTACAACCTGAAAACACCTGTCAGCATTTCCTGCCGTGTACAGGCTTCCTGGTGCTGAGTCCTCTAGGCTGGTATTTCCTTGGAGAATATGTCACTGTCCTTCTTGTCTGTTTTGTTTTGAGACAGAGTCTCACACGGTAGCCCAGGCTACCCCAGAACTCACTACTGCATCCCAGGCTGCCTGCAAATTCATGATAGGTCTCTGGCCTCAACTCCTGAGTGCTGGGATTAAAGAGGCCACCCCTGATAAGCTTGCTCTTGTTTAAAGGATATTTTAGCTGAAACAGAATTCTACACTGTTTTCTTTTGCTTTGACCACTTTGTAGGAGAGGTGGGGAGGAATTGGGAGGAGTAGAGGGAGGGGAAATGTAGTCAGGGTATATTAAATGAGAAATTAATCTATTGTCATAAGAGGAAAAAGTTACAAAAGATACTATCATACAATATTCTGCGATCATGTTCACATAGCTGAAAGACTCAACTATGACCTTTACCCACCCTTGTCTCTATATCCTGCTCCACATCCCTCCCTAGGCTATGTAATTAATCTATCATGGCACTCATTACTACTTATCATATGTGTGATTTACCACTGAAAATATAAAAATTATCTATACAATAATGCACATTTTTATATGATTTCTAATATTTTATTTATGGCGGTGGGTTAGAACCTTATCTTATTTAGTTTAATTTACAAACAACTGAAACTAGTTACCTTATTAGCACTTAGAGGCTAGTAGGAAAATGAAAGTAGTTGGTCTGCAATGGAGCTGTACTAGAGAGCTGTTGAAATATTCAGCGTTCCTAAAGACATTCTCTTCCTTCCTCATTATTTCCTAGTATGTACTCAATTCATTTTATTTTATGTATTTTACATAGCAAAAGGATTCACACCCTGGAGATAGAATAACTGATTAAGTAAGATGATCTTTCCACTGTGTGTGATAGCTTGGATGAGAATGTCCTCCCTGGGCTCGGATGTTTGACTACTTGGTGCCCAGTAGGTGGCACTGTTCTAGTGGGTTTAGGAAGGGGTGATGTCATTGGAGAAAGTGTATCTTTGGAGCGAACTTTGAGGTTTCAGGGTCTTGCTTCACTCCTAGTATGCTGCCTTGGCTTCATGCTTACAGCTCAGGATGTGAGTGAGATCTTAGCTTCTTCCTGGTGTCATGGCTGTCTTACCATATGTATCCCAACCCTCAGGAATCATATGCCCAAATATATTCTTTCATGTAGTTATGTATATATCTGTATGTATAGATACACACACACATGCACATATATACACATATATGCATATGTGTGTGTGTGTATATGTATGTATAAGTTACTCAATGTCTTCTTGTCTCCATTGCTGCTGAAAAGTCAGTGATCATTTAAATTATTTCCTCCCATCCTCTTTTTCTCCTTTTTGATTTACAGGTTCTCCTATAATGTGTCGGTGAGGTAGATGATCATAGGAACAGTTGAGCAACCTGGGACTCCACATGGTTTGGACTATACATGTACCCCTCTTTCAGTAATTCATTTGGAACCCCAGTACCCTAACCCATACAAAGTATGCATATACCCCATTCTTAATATATCTAGCAACCCAAGGCCCCAATCTGAACTGATCTGCAGGCACAATGCACTGTGAACACCAGGACAAACCTCCCCTCCCCTTCAATGACCATCCAACCCTTGAGTTGTATTCAGCATATATCTGAGTAAGCGACCAGAATGCCTCATCTGGCCTGACCTATTTTGGATACATAGGCACAGAGGCAAACCTGTGTCCTCAAGTGAACTTTTAGGGAGAATCCTGTACTTACAATCTTATGCCTGTGCATAATTAGATGTGCATATAATTAATTTCAGACACATGAATAGTAGAGAAATGGTTATATAACTTAATCTGTCAATCAAAACAGAACCATCCAAACTGTGCCCCTTAGTAATGCCACCCTCCTTACCTTAGACCCCCCCAAAAGAAGCCCCAGGTAATACTTTGGGCTCTTGAGTTTCTTCACACAAGAGTGTGGCCTGCTCTCCTCTTGAGTCTTCCTTTCTAATCTGTGTTATCACTCGGCATCTCTGAGCACCTTGATTTTATTCTCTAATAAGACACCCTAAAGCTGGAAACATATAGCCCAGGCCCCTGACTACCAACAACACAGAGGTACGGTTTAGTTTGGTATTCATATCTCGTGGGGTTTGATGAGCTTCTAGGTTCTAAACATATATTTTATTTTATTTTTTATATTTCTTATAGTAGAAAACTATAAATTTGATAAGGAAAAAAAATGAGAAAAGAGCTCTGAAAGTGGAGAGTTCCAAGGGAGGGGTACCTTAAATATTTATTTTGTAAAGTAAGTTTTGGAGAGGTTTCAGGTACTATATGAAGTGGGAATTTCTGATTTCATTGGAGACTCAGTTGTGTCATGTGATGTTTTTCTGGAAGCTGTCTGATGGGAGCATGTTTTGCTGAAGCAGGCAGGTGAGACGCTGTCTCACTGAGAACAGACATGTGCCTGGTGAAGGGGCATGTGATGTTTTGCTGGAGCGGATTCTAGAGAGGAAGCATGATGTCTGGAAAGCGTGTAAGTATAACCCAACAGACAGCGGGTGACACTTTTGCATCGGTTTGTCTTGCAACTCTTTGCTGGTCATCGCTGGGCTTCATTGCCACTGGCCTCCACTGACAATGCTCTTGTATTGATTGGCTTTGCTTCTTTGCTGACCTTCGCTTGTCATGGCTTTGTAGAGAGCAGCATACCAAGGAACTTCTTGTGGTATTCTAGATGCTAGTTGCTGTTTCTGCAGACTCATGCCAATAGGCAGAGCCTCCCAGTTTCTTCTGGATTAAGCCGCTGCTACTCATCGGTATTTGGTGTTTGCTGAATGGACTGGACCGCACCTGCTGGTTTGTGTTGGTGTTTTGCTAGTGGTTTGGACTGCTGTCAACAAAGATTTGAATCACCCCAAACAACTATTTCTAAACAGGTCCAAACCCCCATTTCCAATTAACCTTTCTTTTCCCCTACCTCTGGTGGGTGGTGGGCTAGAAGGTGGGAGATTAAAGAGTTAAAGAACCACAATTAAAGTAGGTTTTGAACATCTAAGCCTACAACTATTTTTAAGTATCTCTTCTGACCACTTCCATCTGCTTTGGGACACCCGTTAGACACGCAGCAGATGCTTGCCTGGGCCTTTCGTGCTGTGGCTGTTTCTCTCCACCTGTTTCCCCAAGTTTGTCTCATTGTGTAAACTTCACCATCAGCCTTTTCAAGTTCCCAGAGTCCCTTTCTCCCTATCATCTATTGACAGGTGGTGTTTATAAGAGATTCATTCTACAGCTCCCGACATGGGCATCTGTGGGACATTTTTTGCCCAGACCTGGGATTGTGGACTCTCCATCACCAGCTCACTAGGATCAGCATGCTCCACCTGGACTGCAGTGTGCTCTACAGTGGCCAGATGATCATTCGCCATGCTTCGGATGTCCCTCCTTCATAGTCATGTGCTATTGATGCCCGTTAGCCAACGGCTGAAGCTGGATGTGATGCATTTTATTTCTAGTTTTATCTTACAGTAATTTTCAGTGGATGCCTAATCTAGAGTCAGTGTCTTACACGTTTAGTGACCAGTAGGATTCACTCCCACAAGTTGCATGTTTTCCTGTTCCACTAAGAAGGATAAACCCTTAGGACTGTACTTTCCAGCTTTGTTTCTTTCTTAGGCCTCAGCATAGTGCCAGACAGGCTGATGATTCTGATAGCGATAATAACAGTAACATGGGACATTTACTGATTGAGCACTTCTATATGGTAGGTTATTATATACACACATAAAATATCTATAGGGTACTTAATATATGCAAAGCAATAGTTTGAGCACTCAAAATATATTATATATTGAGTAATCATATCATACATGTGTGTGCTCGTGCATGTGCACTCGCACGCGCACACACACACACACACACACACACACACACACACACACACCTGTCTGCTGTCTCTCTCCTGAGTGCTGGGTATACTACCGCACCCACACCAGAACTTAATCCATTGGTAGGTTTTGCATCATACAAGAGCCTTACTATACTGAACGATGAGTCAACTGAGTCTTGGAAAGTCTCATTGTATGCAAATGGCCACATATCTAAGAAATAGCAGTAGCCATCAAGTGGCTGTTTAATTAAATAACATTTTGCAAAGATCCATGGGGCTGGAGAGCTGGCTCAAAGTAAGAGCTCTTGCTGCTTTTCCAGAAGACCTGAGCTCAGAGAGCCCATAGCCACATATTACTCCAGCTCCAAGGGATCTAGCTCCCTCTTCTGGCTGCCATGGGTGGTGTTCACCATGCAGATAGACATTAGATACACATAAGCAGAAACACCAAAAAAAGAAGTCTTTAAGGTCTTGCTTAATGAAGTTCACCCCCACGTGAATGGGAGAGGTCTTTCAACAGAGGACCTAATATATGTTTGCCATACAGAGATGGATTTCATAATTCTAGCTACATATAATATACTGTACGGTACCCACTAGTGCCAGGATTGAAATTTATGGTGAAGGCTGCTGTTTGGGGATGATGGTGCTCTTCCACATCTTCCATTTGATAGATGCTGGGCTGCTAGTGTAAACGATGGCTCTAGATGCTGGGCTGCTAGTGTAAACGATGGCTCTAGATGCTGGGCTGCTAGTGTAAACGATGGCTCTGGATGCTGGGCTGCTAGTCTAAACGATGGCTCTGGATGCTGGGCTGCTAGTGTAAACGATGGCTCTGGGGTGAACCTAAACCAGAAAGCTCAGCTACTGATCATTTTCAATTGCTGCTTTCAAATGAGGTTGCAGGCAAAACAGGTTTTTTGAAATAGCCAGGAAAAAAAAAAAAAAACACCGTGCTTCTGAGAGAAGATGGATTAGGCAGTTAGCAGGTAGTGCTAACACTTTAATTCAGGTTTTATGGAGTTGTAAAATTCAATAAGACATTGTTGCCTAGTGTACCAAGAAACTCTCAGGATAATATTTCTCCGAGGAGCATCATCTATTTCTGCCAGTGGGAAGAGGGTGTGAGGGGTTTCCCAGAGTCAAAGCAGGCACAATTTATAAGGTACCAAATTGAAAGCCAGTCGGATAGAGCCATGGGAATGCATTTACATCTGGCAAGTCTTTCCCCTCCCTGATGGATACAGTCCGTCCCTGGGGCCCTGCTGTGTGGAGACATCCCGACGTGAGACTCACAGCTCCTCCCCAACATGTCCAGAATAGGCAAGTGGTTTGATGACATGAAAAGTGCTGTACTTTGTGTGTCTAGTTCAAGGAAATGACATCTTTTATTTACCATTGTGAAGACAGTCTATATGAGAAATGCCCTGATGTGTATACTCCGTCACTAGCCCAATGGTTGATGTTGGTATTCTGATGAAGAAGCTCCAAACAGGGTTTGATTTAGTACGTCAATTGCATAGAGAATCTGTACTCTGGAAATGAATTGAACTATGGCTAGGATTGGTATAGGGTCCAGAAAGAGTGGTACACATGCATTGTAATGAGCAATAAGAATCAGACAGAATGGATTCACTCACTGTGTGACCAGGAACTTGAGAATTAAGCTGTACTTGGTTTTCTTTCTCTAGATTTGGGCCGGTGAGAGTGCAGAAGACTGTACTCGATATAAAGTTACCAGGGGACTGCACAAGTTAACTGTTGCCACACTGTGCTTGGGATATGGAAATGTTCAGTCTTCCCAAAGCTTCTTCCAAAGACTCTTGCATTTATTTTCCGATGAGGAAACCTCAAACTCAGGGGTTAGATGGCTTGTCCAAAGCAGACCGCTTATGATCACCGGGGTCATGCCCAGCACTCATGATCACCGGGGTCATGCCCAGCACTCATGATCACCGGGGTCATGCCCAGCACTCATGATCACCGGGGTCATGTCCAGCACTCATGATCACCGGGGTCATGTCCAGCACTCATGATCACCGGGGTCATGTCCAGCACTCATGATCACTGGGGTCATGCCCAGCACTCATGATCACCGGGGTCATGTCCAGCACTCAGGACCAGCAGAGGTAAGGTAAACAAAGCTGGTGGTGTGATATTTTCTGGGGTGAATGACACTTCCTAATGTCCTTAGTTGCAGGCCCCTGGAGCAGGAAGTACGTCCTTCCAAGCATGTTTGGACAGTGGATTCAAGGGCTCAAGTGCTAAATAACTCACTCGTCCATTTGTGAGTTCTCTCTCTAATGTACTTTGACACCACAAAATCAAATTCCTCACAATAGATTCTTTTTTATTATTAACTGTCATGCATTTACTGTGAGCCCAATGGAATATTTTGACCAAGCCTAAATATTTACTGAAATATTTGTCAGTATAAATTTATCTTAATGTCAAATCGAGTTTTGAAACCATTTATCAGAAAGTTTGGGGAAAAATCTTTTTTTTTTTTCCTGTAGGAAAATGAAAAAACTGTTCTTTGTGCCTACGCCTTGAATTGAGAATAAGTTAATATTCCATGAATAATGAGGGTAGTAACTGTACTCCAGGTAGAGATTATAACCAGTGAAATTATGCAAGAGGAAGCCAAAGTGTGTCTGTACCCCCAGAGTGAATAGGTATAAATCACTTTAAGTATAATTTTTATATTACTCTTTCTTTTCAAAAACACTGAGTTATTTTTCTTTTTGCATGGAAAATTATTCCCAGGATATATTAATACACTCAGATACCCCATCTGAAATCGGGGTGTCTGCAGCAAGTGTCCATGCAATTTGTCATACGTTACAGAGTTGGGAGCTTGGTTATCAGCCCCATAGGTGTCACCCATGAGGTGTGTCATTGGAGGAAGTCACTTGGCCTTTCAGGGTCCATGCAGCTGCCTCTATAACAAAGGGATCCAGGCACTACAGTGCTCCATGTGCTTATACATAGGGATTTTGGGGGATGGTGTCGGTCCCTATTTGAGCACAGGGAACTAAAGCTGACAGAATCTGGCATTAGATTGTGCTTATGTCCATGTGTTCTTGGCACTCAAAGCAAATACATGCAATTGAGAGCTTTGGTTCCGTTGGAGTCACCGCACATGAATGAATGAATGAATGAATGAATGAGTTCAATCGTTTCTTATTTTTCCTACAATTACCAGCCAGGCTTTTGAAGTGGTCTCTAAGCAAAATGCATGGGAGGAGGTTTCCTCTGCAACAGCTCGGAGGGACTGCTTGTGTGAGAGATGGCTGTAACCGCTGTTTGGAATTGAACTGGAAATGGGCTGAGTCAAACGTTGAAGCCTCACCACTTGAACTGTGTTCAAGGACAGAGCTGAGATTTTAAAAAAGCAAAAACAAACAAAAAACAAAACAAAACAACAATAACAACAACAACAACAAAAAAAACCAAAAATGTAGAAGGCAGCTGCTGAAGAGGGGAGATATGAGGTTGCAGGCATCAGCTGTGGCAGCTTGCCCTGCTCCGCTCAGTTTGGAGGCTCTGCTGTCCCAGTGGGTGGCTGCATCAGGGACAGGTGAGAGTCTGTGAGTGGCCAGAGCCCGCAGGTGGTGTGGAGTGTCATGGCTGACAGCCAGCAGACACCCCACCAGCCGGAATGAAAATTCCTTCTCCTCTCAAGCCATTGTTTTCATGAACAGTATCACAATGTGCACATTGCTTTGCAGCATCCTGCAAACCAGGGCGCAGCAAACCTAACTTGATTGTGTTTAGCCTGAAATGCCTGGGGTGCGTTCGCTCCTAACAACGCGGGACTTCTGATGTGTTTCCTTGTCATGTGTGCTTTTGTCCTGATCCATTCCCTTGTTAATTCATTCAACAGATACTTTCTGAGCACTCACTGTGTGTACAGGAGCGCTCTGCATGTCGGGAATCCATCAGCGCACACCCCAGACAAAGATGGATGCTCTCCTATGAATTAAATTCCACTGATTTGCATAATTAAGCTGAAAGAGTACTAGCTTTGGGGCCTGCCAGCGCTGGGCACTGAAGCTAATTCCCAAACTTGTAAGCTATGTGACGTAACCCACTTCAACTTCATTTATCTCACAGGAGAAATATAGATCCATAATTCTAGATCACAGAAGTCATGCAAGGCATGGAAAAAAAATAATAGTGTAAGCAATACCCAGCGGTTGGAAGATGCAAACCAGTGCTGACACCTACGGCGACATTTTCCCCGGCTGCGTTCTTTACCACCTACTCACAAGACATGGCCCCACCCTCTGCTGCCACGGTTCTGAGCTTCTTCCTGTGCCCGATGCCCTAGAAAATCTGTCCATCCTGTCCTAAACATCCTATGTGTGCTACAGCTGGCTAGAAGCTGGGTGGAAAGCAAGGGTGGCTGCATGGATGGAATGGTTATGTTCCTGGTTCCCCGTGTGATGGTATCAGGAAGCCGGCTTTGGAGAGATAAAAGAGTAAGAGAAGTCATGGTGGTAAGGTCCTCAGGAAGGGACTCGTGTCCTTGTAAGAGAAAGGATAGCTCCATCTTCTCCATCGCATGAGGGACCATGCAGAGCCATGCACCTTGGCAACCCAGGAAGGAGGCTTCCCCAGATACCACTTTAATCCTAGACTTCATCCCAGCCTCCACAGATGCGAGAGACAGATGTTTACTGATTATGGCAGACACATCTGCCATTTTGTTCTGGCAGCCTGCGCTAAGATGGCGGGCCTGCTTGATATCCACTGGTAATAAGTGAGGAGCCCACTGGCACGCCTTGTTTAGTAGTGTGAGCACAGTATTCCCCCAGGAGTAATCGCACAGGGCTCCTTGCAGCATTCGGTCCCTCTAGAGACAGTAGGAGGGGCTTCCGGCCTAGAGGGCCTGCTGCATACAACAGATGCTCTTCTCTGTGCCCTGTGCCACAGTCAGCTCCCGTTTGTGGGATGGTACTGTAATGTATTGTCTTTAATGGCACAAGAAATTCAGATGCGCTTCCAAAATACTGTTTATATGTGTAAGTTGAATCCATTGTCCTTCTGACTCTTTGAAAAAGTTTTCTTTTTTTTATTAGTTCTTTAAGCCTTTTCCTATTTTTCGTATCTTAATATGTCTGTCCAAATTAAGCCAAACTAAATTAAATGGAAACTAATAACGGCCTAGACATATTGCTTATGACTTCCTATGTGATCAGTGGAACTTCAGGCTATGTAGTTTTCCAGTAAGAAGTAGTGGAAGAAAATGATTCAATATGTTTTGAATTTTATATTTTGAATAATGTCTTGCTGCTACATATATAACACCAGAATATATAATATATATATATATATATATATTCATGACCAAAGATAAAAATGAACAAAATAAAGAAATAGAATCATTTCTAAGACTTGTTATAAATATAATAACTTTTGATAAACATGGAATTATCCTTCTTTGGTTTTGCTTTTTATTAGTTCTTTGAATTTTGGTAGGATGTATTTTGAACAGAACCATTCTCCATGCTAACTTCTTTTAGATCTAGCCCTGTCCCCTCTACACCCAACGTTGTATCCTCAGTTTATAAAAACAAAGCAAACTGCCAAATCCAATTTATGCTGCCCATAGACTCCCAGGTGTGTGGTCATCCACTGCAGTGAGGTTGATCTAACAGGGACAAAGTCCTAAGGAAAATCAGTTCTCTGTCTCCCAGCAGCTATTACTTTCCAAAACACCTTAGCTGTGTTGATGGGAGTTTGTGGTTCACCCTCTCCATGGTATGATTGGGTCAGGTTTGAGCTTGTGTGGGTCTCATGCACGCTGTCAACATTGCCGTGCATTCACGTGTGCAGTAACCCTGCTGTGTCCCCCACATGTGTTTTTCCTGTATTTATCTCCTAGGGGAGAACATACTTCTATTACTCTGCTACATGGATGTAGCATTGAACTGATTCCTGATGGCTGATTGTCACATGCACAGATGAGTTCATCTCTCTGCCCCTAGCAGGGAAGCTGTGGCTGTGGCAGACAGTGGTATGTACTCTCGAGACCCACAGCTGATCAGGGTGCAACGAGAGACTGCAGAATCCTCAGCCCTAGACAGGACACCTGTGAGCATGGCACAGTTCTTACTGAGTCATTCATTCCCTGTCATTATTTTACGAGACGCCATTTTTGTTGACTCATCTGTTCCATTGTGTGGCCGTTCTGTAATTTAATCAGCTCTTTCACCAGATCTTATATTTTATGTTTTTCTCACTACTTTTCTGGCTGTTACTATCAATGCTATGATGAACGTGTATCTGTGTAAGCCATAGATCTCACTCCCACATGCTAGCCATAGATCTCACTCACACATGCTAGCCGTAGATCTCACTCACACATGCTAGCCATAGATCTCACTCACACATGCTAGCCATAGATCTCACTCACACATGCTAGCCGTAGATCTCACTCCCACATGCTAGCCGTAGATCTCACTCACACATGCTTATTGTTTAATGATTTCCTAAAGATAAGATGGTAGGTCTCAAGCTACAACCAAATTCCACTAATTTATACAAGATAAATGGGAACCTCTTAAATGTCTGCTATTTTTAGGCAATAGTAATCATTGGAGAAAAGTCATTAGAACAAGATCTGCATTCCCCTCACCCCCCAGAGCTTAGTTTCACAGAGTTGCTCATTCTATGTCCCCACTGTAGGGTACACACAGCCTTTCATCTGGGAAACATGGAGGCTGACCCTTCCCAAATTCTGTAAAAGTTTCATAGAGTTGCATTTTTATTGAGAAGTAAAAGTTTTTCTAATGTCTCAGCATTGTGTCTTATAAAATGCCTTATAGAATTTTATATTTAATTCCATTTTATGACACTTAAGACAGAAAACAACCCAGGGCCCACTACATGTAAAGGCAAGCATTCAGCCACCATTATACTCCTCTATACCCTGAAATTTTTAAGAATTATTTTTCATCTTTAAATGTGTGTGTATGTGTATGTGTGTGTGTATGTGTGTGTGCTTGTGCGCGTGCACGCAAGCACACGTGTGCAGATTGCACATGTGAGTGAAGGTGACAGAGGAGGTCAGAAGAAGGCGCTGGCTAACCTGTAGCAAAGGTTACATGTCATGTTTGTGAGCCACCCAGTGTGGGTGCTGGGAACTAAACCTGGCTCCTTTGGGAAACACAAGTGCTCTTAACGGCTGAGTCACCTCTCCAGCCCCCATACCCGAGTCTGAAGCAGTGCTTTGCCACGACTGCTCACAAAATGATGCCCGGTCATGAAAGTTCTTGCAAGTGGGCATGAAAGTCTCAAAGCCGACGGATGAGTCAGTGTGTTTACACCTTTCCTTAAACCTCACACGTTCCTGTTTTAGCACCTCTGGGTGTGGAACGGCCTGAACTTGGATGTTCTGTTTGAATGTCATTGGGCATTTGTGCCCAAGCAAGTTACTACTATCTGAAATGACAAGGGCTGGGGACTGCATGGGGCAGCTTTGACAAGCCTGCTCTCGACTTTTCTTTCCTCCTTTGGCATTTTCAAAAGAGAGAGAGAGAGATCTTCAGAGAGAACAAGATACTCTAGGACCCAGATAGAAATTATTCTAAATCATTAACAACAACAATAAAAAAAAAATATCTATCTTCTCTCAACACAAAGAGATCCCAAAAATGTCATTCTCAGATCTGTACCAGAGAAAATCTGAACCATTGAAAATCCTGCATTAACTACGGTCACAAGATTGTCATCTCATCCCCACAGCTAAAAATACACAAGGACAGTCTGAAACACTGCTGTTTTTTATAACTAGTAAAATAGCTTCATTTTACTCCACAAAGAAACAGGCTCCTTTGAACAATGAACAATATTAGATCTGCAGCTACTCTCACCCTGCACACACTGCAGGAAGGCCAGTATTGCCTCCTGCTCTGCCTGCCCCAGCACTGCCCCTGCCCCCACGCCCCCACCCACACAGGCATTGTCCGATAGCCCCAAGGCCCAGGGTCTGCATTCTCTCTTCTGCTCTCTCATTTTACCTGGGCATCCCCTGATCCCCACTTACACTAATTTCATGGCTAGCTTGGCCAAGAGTCCATAACTGAGTTCAAGACAGCCTCCTGGACAGGTGACCAGAGAGTGCTGTGCAGCCCTTTCATTGCTGCTGGTGTTGTTGACGATGCTTTTAAGTAAGGCTTGGACAAGAGGAGGTGGCATTGGAATGACGAGGTGTGGAAGCAGAAACCTTTCCATCAGAGGTGAGAACAGCAAGGGAGGGAGAGGAAGACCCTGCAAGCTCATCTCATTTGGGAGAAGGATGCCAGCCCTCCTGGTGGTCAGCTTAGGAGCCTCGTGACACCGGGAACTGAAAACACCTCTTCCTGTAGAACTCTTCCTCACGCTTCTTAGATCTGAGCCAGCCATCTTTACAGTGATTCTGCAGAGATGCTCAGCCATAGGGCAGCTAAGTCTGGACCACAAGATTGTGGGTATCAGTGAGACTGAAGACTTCTTGGGGACCTTGCTAAATGTCAGAGTCCCTACCCCCCAATCACTGTCATTGTCTTCTAGGAACTAGTCCTGAGGCAGAGGCTCTGGAGAGAGGAAGTGTCTAAGCCTGGGGCTTGACTTTGGACACATGATGGGAAAACCGGACTATTATTTGGTAACAAGTGAGAGTTTGGAAGGGACTTAGGGATTCCATCATAGACATGCTTAAGTTGTTGAGTGATTTGGTAAGTGTTCAAACATAAGAAGAGGAGTGACCACCTGGATGGTTTGTGGTACATACCCTCAATCCCAGGACTTGGGAGGCAGAGGTACACAGATCTCTGTGAGCTCAAGGCCAGCTTGGTCGACACAGTACATTCCAGGACAGCCAGGGCTACGCAGAGAAATCCTATCTCGGTGGATAGGGAAGAAGAGGGATAAATTGTCCCTCTATTCCATGGCCAGACAAGGCCGTGCCATCCTGTTAGAAAGGGGCTGGCTTGGTTCTGAGCTGGTTCGAAGTCTCTGATAGTGAACACAGTACAGCCCTCAGATAGTTAGATAGTCAGCAGCACGAAGACAAAAAGAGGTGGAGGTGTGAGAAATGCACTGCCAAGAGCAGTTTGCTCCCTAGAATACATTCCTGTTTTGTTTCAATTTTTTTTGTGAGAACTTCATTAATGAGTACTCTGCTTGCATTATTTCTATTCCTCCAAACCCTCCCATGCTCCACTCAAATTCACAACCCCCTTTCCTTTAATTAGCTTGTTGGGTGGGGGTGTGGCATTTTGGGCTGACCACTCAGAACTGGATAAATCTCCCTGTCAGGGGCTGGTCCCCAGAGGAGACTGACTCTGTCTCTCAGTAGCCACTGGCTGCCCATAGATCTTCAACTAGGAGCAAGGCCTTGGGAGAATTTTCCCCTTCCCTTGGCGTGTTAACCGGCATGGCCATTGTTCAGGTCTCATTTAGGTGAAAATACTGTTGCTCTTTCATTGCTCAGGTTCCTTGTCATGTCTAGAGGACACTCGAGCAGCAGTTAGTCCTGACCCTCAGGCTTCTATAATCATTCTGTTCCCTCTGCTGCAATTCTCCCTGAGCCTTCGGTGCAGGCCTTAGATGGTAGAGAAATCAACTGGGACAGGCACCCCACAGTATATTGTGAGCATTTTGACCAACTGTGGATTTCTGTAACAGTTTCTGTCTGCGACAAAGAGAAGCGTCTTTGATGAAGGGATGGGAGCCATACTTACATGTGGGCACAAGGAAAAGTATTTAGCCTGCAGTTAGAAGTTACATTAGTTTAGAATCTTCTGTCAAAAGAGAGTCTGAAAGTTAAGGGACAATACGTGAATAACAAAATAAAGAAATGTTTCGTTTCTGAATTTCCCCGCCCTTCTGAATAGGTAAGAAGTTTTCATTACCTATTCTAGACTCCCTAGCTCAGAACATCAAAGTACTAATTGTCAGGCCCCGCCTACCTGCCCAGCTGTCAGGCCCCCGCCTACCTGCCCAGCTGTCTGCCAGCCCCAAATCCTGAGCCCTTCTCATGTGACCTCTGCTCTGCTCCAGCCCACAGTATGAAGTACCCTGAACACACTACACTCTCTTAGAGAACATGTGTTCACCCTTCCAGTCCCCACCCTCCCAACCCCTGCATTCTGTACTCCCACTTGAACCCTGCTCCAGAGATGACTATAACCATTGCCTCTCTTCTGGTGGTTCTCCCTGACGGGGAGCCCTAAACACCCCCACCCACCCTCACAGAGATGCCTCCTCCTCAAGAGTTCAGCCAGCCTTGCTAATGACCTGAGTGCTCCCTAATGCTCCTCTGACCTAGAAACACAAACCCTCTCTATTGGTTCTCAGGGCAGACTGCTGGGCTTCTTTCTTACACTCTTCCTAATGCATGACCATCTTTCTCATCCACATGGCAACCACATAGGTCGTGAGATCACACAGTCTAGAGCTGAATAATGCTGACAGGGTCTCCTCTGAGCATTTTGAATGTGAGCGACCAAAGCCATCAGGTTGTTTTGAGTCGACTTCGGAACAGACAGTCACAGAGCTGACAATTACCTCTGGAACATAGAAAGACTGTACCGAGAGAGTACACTGATCCTCATTGGAACAGTTTGTAGCTCTCTCAGTCGCTGTGAAGGTTCTTGGGGGTGGCTTGTCCTGGCCTCTACCCAGCACCTGATGGACAGCTGTCACCTGCCCTGAGAAGCTGGGCTTGAGAGGGGCAGACCACACATAAATGCCTTTATTGTTCAAGTGTCAAGATTTTTTTCTTTTTTGCCTTTTGGTTTGTTTGTTTCTTTCTTTGTTTGTTTGTTTCTAGACAGGGTCTTCTTATGTAGCTCTGGCTGCCCTGGAATTCACTATATAGAACAGGCTGCCCTCAGTGTAGACTAGGCTGCCCTTAAACTCAAAAAAACCCCTACCTGCCTCTGCCTCCCAAGTGCTGGTATTAAAGGCATGCACCACCATGTCTGGCAAGATTTTTTATTCTCAGCATGAAGTCATACATTTCAATAGTTCTAAATTTGTAATACTGTTTGTAGTACAACCAATTTAAACTTATCCCCGGCTAGCTTACAAACAAACGAAACTCAGACTATGGTTATTTTATTTGGCTTTAACAATTACTTGGGGTAACCCCTAACCCACTCTCCTAACTGCTGGCCCGGCTGCCTCCCCAGCAGTGTAGCCCAGATCCTTGCTGTTTCTTCTGGCCATGTGCACTTCATCCATCTCTCCTTATAGCGGCTTCCTTTCTCCTCCTCCTTCCTCCTTCTCCTCTTCCTCCTCATCGCTCCTCTCTCTTCTCCACTCCCAGCCAGGTAACTCAAGGCCCACCTACCTCTAACACCTCCAGTGATTGGCTGTAGCTCATTTTATTTAACCAATAGTTTTAAATTAAAGAACGTTTGCATAACAAAAGGTAGTAAATGTGAGAATTCAAGTAGGCCTAGACCTTCAGGTACAGAAATTTAGCATTACAATACATAGCAACAGACCAAACCTCAACAACTGTTTTTGTGTATTTGATAAATTTATATGAACTTATTAGAGAATTGAACAAAATAGCATTGCTCAGCTACTCCAGAATTACCCTGGCATCTTATGTATTAACTTTTACAATTCTGTCTAGAAATGAAGAGGCTGGCATCATCCCCGTGGTCACAGAACAGTTCCTAACATGGGCTGGCTGGTCCTCAGGAGACTGGTAAACCATAGTAGCATCCTGAGAATTTAATAGCCTAGCCTACCTTCACCTCAAGAAACTGTGGAGTGAATGCCCATGTACAGAAAACTAAAGACAAACCAAGAATGTTTATCAAATTTGGAAATCTTTTTATGCATCAATTTGTATCACATCACAGATCGCTCACTTGAATCTTGATTGAAACCTTCTCTCTGTCCAGAATTGTCCTGGATGTCAACATACGATGTGACTTTTCCAGTCTTGAGATGACACATGTCTGACACTTGTTATCAGGCATGTGAGGCTCTGAGAAAAGGAGAAACAAGAATGTCTTTTCATGGAGGTAAGGGAGAACCTCATGACAGAGTTCTACCCGGCATGAGGTCTCAGCAGAAGGGGAGGAGGTGGAGATGCTACCAACAGTGGTGGACAGAAGGCACGCGTCCCCAGGGAAAGCCCAAACATGGCATTCAGGTGAGAGGGGAGGACATGTCAGGGGAGTCAGATAATGCTGAAGTGGGTAATGGCTTTGGGGCTGGAAGGTTTGGCACAATGGAGAAAGCACCAGGAGGTGAGAGGGTTGAGGCTCACATCTACCTGAGCACATAGACTCCTATCCACACACTGGGCAAACACTGGCCAGTGAGACCAGGAGTCTTTGGCTGTGCTGTTGAGGATGTCAAACAGCCCCCTGGGTGTCTGATTTGATTGTTTTCTCCTCATGCTAATTTGTACCTGTCACATGCCCAGCAGGAAGGGCACCCCGACATACTTCAGATGCCATAGTTTCCCCCAGTTCTCCTTGGGCGCGGAGTTCAGAGACTAATGTGCTTCTAATTGCCAGAGGCATCTTGGTTCTTTCGATGAAGTGGCTTTCTCCAGCCCTTTGCACCACCATCTCAGCCAGCTCCACATGTCCTGTCAGCTGTGGGTTTGCCCTGATGGGTTTCTTTAGCACACTCAGCTGTTGCTTTTTATCTGAAAGAATGAGCTGCAAGAATTCAATGGATTATTTATTAAACAGCCAGTCCTGCCTTGAGAGATTTTTTTTTCTCTTTTTGAGTGTTTAATAACAATTCTTCTCTTGGATGCTCTCTGCATAAAAGAAGTTAGAGTACTGAAACACTTTAGCCATTTTAAAATAATACACTTTAGAATTCTTGATTTGAGATAAAGTAGACTTTTATTAACAAAGGAGAAAAAAATCTCATTTTCTCAATGTTTTCCTCCTGAGAAGTCAAAACCAAGACTTGGGGACCATGTTTGGGCCACCACAAACCCAGGTGGCACAACCATAGAATTCACTATCTTGCTAATGAAACCCAGAAGGTGTATCCTCTGTCTCCCACAAAAACGAGGGAGAAGTAGGGGAGGTTCTGTGTGAATAATCTCCCTCTCCAGTTCAGCTGATGAGCAACTCTTGGATCAACGAGCAGATACGCAGAAGCTGTCTCTCTGTAATGTTAACAGGCGTGCTTTTAATGTGGGGACAGTGTAAAGGCCTTGCAGGTGACCTCAGGACCAACAGCACTAAGGTGCCAGGTGTAACTCTGAGATTCTCTCTTCTGTCTCTTATATTCTGCTGGTGATGCTTGCATCTATGACCCCTCCTTGCCCTATTTGACAGGTGAGCACAGGGTTGAATCACTTGCCCCAAGTTAAACAGCTTCATTCCCCAAGTGACAATATCACACACACACACACACACACACACACACACACACACACACCACACACACCACACACACATACCACACACACACACCACACACACACACACACTTCACACACCACACACACATACCACACACACACCACACACACACACTTCACACACACATCACACACATACACACACACATCACACACATACACACACACCACACACACACTATGCATACACACACACATACACACACATACACACACACCATACCATACAGACCACATCACACACACACTTCACACACACATCACACACATACACACACACACATCACACACATACACACACACACACTACACATATACACACACTTCACACACATACACACACATACATACATACCACACACACACACCACACACACACACCACAAACATACTACACATACACATATGCATCACACATATACACACATACACACACATACACACACCACACACACACATACACACATATACACACTACACATATACACACTACACATACACACACACCACACACACCACACCACACATACACACACACATCACACACATACACACACATACACACACACCCAGCATCGTCTCAGCATACAGATTCCTTGCCAGTGACTGCCTTGCTATAAACTCTAAGGTAAACTTTCTAAGGAGAATGTAGGCGGGGTTTCATGACTAAGGAAGTAGAGGTTCCTACCCAGTGACCACCTCCTGCTAGACTCTGACAGAAAATGGGCCTTCTAAAGAGAACATGGGAGGGGCTTGGCTCATAAAGGATGTGAAGAGTGAATAACATCCTGACTGAACAACGTAAGGACAAGGGCACAGCCATGTCAGGGACACCTGCTGTCTGCAGGTCGGTTCAGAGCAATGGCCAGGGCACCTGTAGGTAGGGTCAGAGCAATGGCCGGTTCTGGTGTGGGTAAGGTTATCAGCAGTGTGTGCAGAAGCATCCACTGAAACTTTCAAGGCCAGGATGGTATGATTCAGCAGAGTTTGAACCCTGCAGAAGCCTCCAACAGGGATCAGGGAGCCCGCCTCCTCCTCACCCGTGCTGTGCTGTTCATCACAAACACAGTTTCCTGGCTGTGTGTCTGTCCATCATTTCTTATTCCCCTTGGTCCTTGTTAGGTCAATCCCAAAGCCGTAGGTTCCTAGCAGCAACAAACCCACCCTGAAAACTTCCCCATGCTGTGGAGCAATCAAAGCACTGATGCAGAGATGCCAGAGTTAAAATAATCCGGGTGTAATGGTGAGGTCTTAGAGGTAGCCATTAGGGTCACCGGCACACGTCTGTATTGGTATGATCTATTGTAATCTGTGATAAAATTAGCCCTTTCTTGATGCAGTTGTAAGAAATTGTGCCTGTTGATTCATAAAAGATGGAGAAAACCAGAAAGATATTTAGGAATAAGTCCCGCTAGGAAATAACAGCTTGTTGGGAATTATAGCTTTTGTAAAAAAAAAAAAAAAAAAGAAGGGGAAAAAAAACAGAGTTAAATCATTGTAGTTTTTCAAGCCTTCTCCTTCCAAAAATAGAGTGCCTGCCTTTCTAAAGATAAACACTTTCAATATCTGGATTAAAACGGATAAAGCTTCTAATTATCTGCCGTCAACATCTGAATGTGATTTGTTTTTAAAGAAGAAAAGAATTCTGTTTAGACAGAGTTACATCTTACGAACTTTTGTGGGATACCCAGCTCCCCCTCAGCTGTGTTGACACATATTGATTGTGTAGTGAAATAGTCCAGTTAGGTAAAACTTTTATCATACTGTGTGTGTGTGTGTGTGTGTGTTTGTGTGTGTGTATGTGTGTGTGTGTTTGTGTGTGAGTGTACGTGTGTGTATGTGTGTGTTTGTGTGTGTGTACGTGTGTGTGTATGTGTATGTGTGTATGTGTTTGTGTGTGTGTATGTGTGTGTGTTTGTGTGTGTGTATGTGTGTGTATGTGTATGTGTGTGTTTGTATGTGTATGTGTGTGTGTGTTTGTGTGTGTGTATGTGTGTATGTGCGTGTGTGTGTGTTGACAACAAATTTCAAGCAAATAGTAGGTTAAATAGGATCTGAAATGGACCTCTCTTGAAGCTCCACCACTGACCAAGCAAACGGGGCAACTGCTCACACAGCAGACAGTCAGTGCACGGAGTATAGAACAGTCCAGCATCTTGTTTAGCATAAGATGAAGAAGGGAGACGCTGAGCACAAGGAACATATAACCCCCCACCCTCCCTAGACCCAGAGCAGCTCTAGCAGGAGGTAGGTGGGAACCAACTGAAGGCCACAGATGCCACAACGAAGCCCAGTGTGGGGGCAAGCTCCAAGCCCCTTACTGCAGGGTCTGCGTTCAGCAACTGCCCTTCTCCCACTAGGCTGCCTGCCTGTCACACTTGCTGCAGAGTCAGGAACAGACAGGGGAAACTCATGTCATGGAGCTCAGAGGCAGGCTTCTCCTGGGGAGATACAGCACCTAGCAGAGCCTGAGGACCTACTGGCTCAGGCCAAAGCCCAACAGGAGCCTCTGGACCAGCTCAGTGTTAGGTGGAGTCTTATGCTCTGCTCTCAGTTCTTTGAGATCACCCTGTGTTAGTTCCAGCCAAACAGGCTTTAGGGGTTAAGAATCCCTGAAAGAAGACCCCAGATTTAAATAGTTTGCAAAGACAAAGAGTGTTTATTCTGCAGAAATTACCGCATGCAGGGGCCAACCCTTCATCAAAGTGGCAATGACTCGTGGGACTCCCAGGCCTCTTTTTATGCAAGGCTAGGGGAATTTTCCAGATGGGTTAGGTAACCTCTAATGTGATTGGTAGGAGCAGAGCCGTGACATTAGTACAGTTCTGATCAGCTACTAAGGTTAGTTTCATTTTATTTGATGGCACCTTGAAGAATTTTGGAAACCAGCTCGGTTCTGGCCTTGTTATCTCCTCTGGCCAGGTGTCCAGAGGACTGTCTCAGCTCTGGAGCTATCCTTCCTAGATCAATGACCCACTATCAGTGGCTTACTTAGAGAGGCCTAGCTTGCTTCCCAGGGTTTTTGGACCTCTCACAGGAAGAGGTCTGGGGGCACACTAGCTTCTTCCTGAGACTCGGCAGCCCCTATAAATGAGCACTAGGCTCTACCAAGCTAAGCAACAAGAAGCACCCCCTGGATGACTCAGAGCTCAGAGTCATACTCAACATTGCCAGATGACGTGGTAGGTCTACGCTTAGGTTTTTGAGGAGTCTTCATGCTATCTCCCACAGGGGCAATGCCAATTTATACCCCTCAACAGCATGCAAGGCCCTGGATCTCCACATTTCCCCAGCACTTAGTAGCTCAGCCTGCGGCAGTGTCCGTCTTCATGGGTCTAAGGTGATACTCTGTCGTCGTTTTTGAGTTCATTTTCATGGAGATGTTGTCCTGTGTGCCTTCTTTTGGGAAATGTAAGTAGCTATTCGGTGGTTTTGCCCATTTGATAAAGTTTCTTTACTCATTAATATATTTATTCACTTTATATTCTGATAGCACCCTATCCCTCTTCTCTTCCCGGTCCCACCCTTACAAATGTCTCCCCCCATTGCCCTTCTCCTCAGAGAAGGGGAAGCCCCCTGCCTCCCCATCGGTACCAACCCACCTGAGACATCAAAGTCACAGCTGGACTGAGCATATTCGTTCCCACTGAGGCCTGACCAGGCAGTCCAGCTAGCAGAAGGGGATCCAAAGGCAACAGAATCAGAGACAGCCCCTGCTCCAGTTGTTAGGAGACTCACATGAAGACCAAGCTGCCTATCGGCTCCAAGTGTGTAGGGGGCCTAGGTCCACCCCTGCATGCTCTTTGTTTGGTGGTTCAGTCTCTGTGAGCCCCCATGGGCCCAGGTTAGTTGGCTCTGTAAGTTTTCTTATGCTGTCTCTGACCCCTCCGGTTCTTTCAATCCCATCCCTCACTCTTGCAGAAGACTTTCCAAACTCTTCCTAATGTTTGGTTACGGGTTTCTGCATTGGGTTTCTGCATCTGTATTCATCCACTGCTGGATGAAGCCTCTTAGGAGACAGTTATGCTAGGCTCCTGTCTGCAAAGCATAGCAGAGGATCATTAATAGTGTCAGCAGTTAGCTCTCTCCCATGGGATGGGTCTCAAGTTGGGCCGGTCATTGGTTAGCCATTCCCTCAGTCTCTAATGGACACACAATAATTAGATCTATTAATGGGGTGCTGTGTGATAATTGGATCGTGCATACTTAGCGTCATGTCAAGATTAGAAAAATGGCGACTCCCATCACCTTAAACAGGTTCCCCACTTTAAATCTTTTCCCATTTTAAACCTATCACTTCTAGTTTCAGATATTGAGTTGTAGTTCCTGATAAACTTTACATATCAACCTGTTATTAGATCAATCTTCAGTACAGCCCTCTCCGGCTGATAGAGGGCAGGTTATTTTAATCTTTGCATCACCATGTATTGATTTTAGGTGATAAAAATCACACCTCTCTTTCAGTTCTGAGTGTATTCTACCTGCCTGTCTTTACTTTGCTCTAGTTAACAATTCTGTGTTGGTTTATTGCACAAACAGAAGGCAGCTTGGACAAATCACTAGTTGATGTGTGTAAGATATCTGGGTTGGTTTTGTTGTTTTAAGGCAGTGTCTGTTGCTGTTGGTCTTACACTTGTTGTATAGCCCAGGCTAGCCTCAAATGGGCACAGTGATCTTCCTGACTACTGGGCTTGCAAGCATGCACGCACCCCTATTCCTGGCTACATGCATGTTCTGACCTTCATCAGGTTCCAGTTGTTGCTTCTTAAAAGTCTCACACCTTCCCCTGCCTCAAGGCCTCTACACCCTTGCCCTCTCTGGACTGCTTTGCCCAGGTATTTGTATAATAATGCTTTCTTCAAGGTTAGCTATCCTGGAAATACTGGCAGTCCAGCACCTGTTACTCCTCCCGTTATGATTTGCTTTTCTTTGTAGTGTTTCTGTAACTTTGGAATATTCCGTTTGCTTTTTTGCTCATTATCAGTGTCTCTTCACTGGTTTAAAACGTGGTTGGCCTTTTATCCCTCAGTGTGGTATGTATGCAGAGCTAGGCTGAGGCTACAGTGTTGGCTGAGGCTTGGTCAAACTTGACTGAATAGATGATAAACATGTTATAGAGAACCCCAATGACATTCCCATGTATCATCTGCCGAGGCCATTCCCAGTGTTTTGAAGAGGGAGTGCCTACTGTATCCAGACTTCTAATATAAATTTGTAGATTAGGTAGGTAGACCAGTGAGCTTCATGAAAAGCTCAGGGAAGCTTATTGGGTCTTTAAAGGGGGAAAAGAGGAAAGGAAGGGAGAGTGAACAAGCGCGGATGCACCAGAGCTCACACACATCTCACACGGGTTTGACGGCAATTCTATGTAGCTTATTATATTAAAGCTACAATGTCAAATGCAATTTGCAATTCTGCTCAGAAGATAAGAATCAAATTATGAATGAATATAGCTCATCTTAGGGCCTCAGGTCAACTTCAGTTGGCTGGTTTTTTGTTTTGTTTTGTTTTGTTTGTTTGTTTTTCATTTCAGTCCTGGTGGCGCTGATGAGGGCATTTGACCATATGGTTCCTGAGTTATTCTAATCACATCTCCCAGCTGTAGATATATTGGATTCATATATAATCCAGCAACCACTTACTGAGCGTGGCAAATAAAATTACAGCTGCCATATCCGTCCCTTGTAGATTCAGGGACAAAACAGACACATCAGTCAAGCTTAGAACCAATTATCACCCAGGAGGGGGTAGGGAGGCTAAAGGTAAGAGGGGTTTTAATGAGGGGCTGGACCTGGTGCTGGAAGTGCCTGTTTATTACAGAAACAGGAAACGTTCAGAGTTATCCTCTGTGCTGCTCAGAGGCAGAGCTGATCCCAGAAGAGAACAGTGCCTGTGAATGAGGCATGTGCCGCCAGCCACGGGCAAGGCAGATGTAGAAGTGAGGAGACACAGTTGGTCACTAACCGGAGTCAGCTTTCAGTATTTCAGGGTACATCGTCAACATGAGGAGATTGTAGCAACACCGTAAGCTAAGCTTTGGGATTTGGAACCTGGGTATGTTTAAATAAAGCATTCAAGTTTAGGACTAAGCACAGGGTCTGAATGTGAAGGTTCACGAACAGGGAGAAGCCATGGTGGCAAGATATTAGGCTTACCCAGCAAATGCCCATTTAGGAGAAAGAATTTTGAAATTAGTCTAGGAAAATGGATGGATAGAGTCTGTGGTTTGGTATTTGCTGTAACGGTTCATGTGGATACCAGCTGGTCTGTGTTTAAAGTAGGGCAGTTTCTTGTCTCATTGATGGCAAGCTTGGGCAAGTGATTTTTTTTTTTTTTTATTTTTTGGTTTTTCAAGACAGGGTTTCTCTGTATAGGCCTGGCTGTCCTGGAACTCACCCTGTAGACCAGGCTGGCCTCGAACTCAGAAATCTGTCTGCCTTTACCTCCTAAGTGCTGGGATTAAAGGCGTGCGCCACCACTGCCCGGCTGGGCGAGTGATTCTTACTGACCCATGAACACAAGAGAACATGACAAATGATAGGCAGCAGGACTGTGGCCCGTATTTATGGCATAAACGTGAGCCAGTGAGGCAACATGGGCTTTGGCATGAAACTCACACCGGGTTTTACCATGAAGCTCTCCACACGTCTGTCTCCATGCTGTCTCCATGCTGTCTCCATGAATGGAATGGAGAAAATTCCATTCCCAGGGGCTGGGTACGCGCCTTAGCCAACCACAGAGTTTCGGGAACCCGGCTGTGCTCATCAGAATGCCCAGGCTCTGGGTTTGCACATGGCCAAGCTTCACCGCATACTGATGATGCTTCTGAATCTCTGGATATGGGCCTTCTGCTCGCTCTGTCATAGATCCCCCATGCCTTTTTATACAACCCTGAATCTAAGAACCATTGGCTAAGTGTCTGATGTAAGATTAAAATATGAGAGCAGATGGGGTGGGAAACTAGGAAGCTGTTGTTTGAAGGCCAGAGATTGGATCCTGGCTCTGGACCCTCCCCAGCCTGAGGCCTGTACTGCTTAGGTCTACCTGGTTCAATAGTTGTATTTCTCCTGTCTTGGCTGGGTGACAGCCACCATACCATGGCTACCTCACAACTCAGATTGCTCTGAAAACTAAATTGCATCTGTGCAAATAAAAACATTGTTACAGAACATGTGTGCTGGGAGGGCGGGCTCAGCCCATCAGGCTGGACTGACTTGAAATAATTCGGAGCCTAGGAGAGCCAGCTTGGTCTTATCAATGCTAATTTCATTTGGCTCTTTTAATAAACAATTAGAGAACGTTTCAGGGATTACTCAAGTCTAGAGATGGCTTAATGTCTAAAGCCCATCAGGTTTAAGCCACCGAGCAGGGAGAGCAGGCATATCCTTGTTCTTTCTTGAGACCGTGGATTTCTTGCGGAAGCCAGGAAGAGAGAAGTTGTTGTTAGATACTTAGTAGAGGATGCATGGGGACTCCTTGCCCCTCTTGTGTGCCTGCGAAGACGGGGCATTTCCTGAGTGCTCACTGGTACCTGGCCTGGTGCCGAGCACACTGACGGCAATCATCTCCCGAGAGGAGGCTTTTCCCACCACTCTTCCATGCAGAGTAGAAGGAGAGAACTACACTGTTGCTTTGCTCACGTGCCTCATCTCCTCAGGGAGGGAGGGCAGGGGGTGGAGGTGGGGGGCTGTGATCCAGGTTGCTTCCCACATGGAGAGCCCTTGCCCAGGACTCTGTATGATGCAATGCCATGGTCGGCTTGGATGATGCAAGTGAAAATACCCAGCATTCATCACTTTTGTTTTTAAATGTTATTATTTATTTTATTTTATAAATTCTGTTATTAAAAAAAAAAAACCCCTCACAAATAGATAAAAATATCAGCTCTACAACCAGAAAAACAGCCGTACTGTTTGAGCTTCATTACCCTGGAATCCAGCCATTCTACCTAAGAGTAGCAGAAAATTGGGAAAAAAATAATTCCAAGGCCTTTCCTATGTGCCACCTTCTGACTTCCCATTGAAAACCACCACTACCACCTCGCTGCAGAGAAGCATGAGTTTTGCACAGCTGTGCTTAGACACCAGCTGAAGGGGGTAGAAGGAAATAGCTTCGAGCTTCCAGGTTTGCTAATGTCACTGGGATCCAGTTACAAATCTAAGGATGAGGACGGAGGAGCACATTCACCGCTGCCAAGTCTTTCTTGTAATTATGAGGCTTTTTAAAACGGCCATGCTGCGCCTCTTAAAATGCCACCCTTGATTTGCTCATCACTCTAACCCAAAATAATTCCTGGAGGGAGGCACACCAGAGGAAACCATCTACAGTCATTAGCACCTACCCCCAGCTCTATAGTTTACGATCTCAGTGTGCTGAGTCATAGATCAATGTGCTGAGTCATGGTTCGCTGTGCTGAGTCATGGTTGTGTACTTGGAGAGCTGACTGACCAGCTGTGACACTCTGTTCCTAATGTGTATCTGGGGGAAAGAGGCCAGGTTATAATCCAGACTCCCCTCACGCTAACCGCTACAGTGTAACTAATGAACGGCAACCCTGCTTCCCAACTGTCTGATGGGCTTGGGACTTGTAACATCATCTTCCCACCAAAATCTCAGTGTTTGAAGTCAAGCAAAACAAAGCTGATCCAAGCCCAGGCTGCAGAGTGGAGAACACACGCTGTCTGAGGAAATGGGTTCCTCCCTTCCCCTAACTTGGGGAGAAGTCGGAAGGTGATACAGTAGAGACCAAACGCAGCTGTAAAAATAAACAAGCCTCTGTTAGACTAAGTAATGAATGAAAAAGAATCCGGGTTTGCCCTGTTAACTTTGTAAAAGGACACCGCAGTCTGGTTACTCCTTTCTGCGTTAGCTGTGTGCCCAGAGTAGGGCACACTACAGGCATTCCCCAGGCTAGGGAGAAGTCCCTAGGAGGTCACAGGGCTCTAGAGTGGGGCCCCTGCCCTGAAAATCTGCATCGGTGAACTCTGACTAAAGTACCGCTGTCCCTGGGCGGGTGACCACAAACCCTTCTGGTTCATGTGTTCCTAGCACCTCTAAGCTGATGTCCCAAGTCCCTGAGCTGATGGAGAACACACAATAGGACAAGCTGGGACTGTTATAAATTTAGCCTTCAGTTTTAACTGGAACCTCGGTGTGGACAGACCCTGGGACTTCAGTGTGGATGGACCCTGGCTCAGCTAGTTCTTGATGTTTTCAGGCCCCCGGGTTTATCCTTGTATGCCTGTTGTCTTCAGTGATGACTTACTCCCAGAGAGAAGCAGGAGGTCAAGGAGTGAGTTTCTCTTCTTCAAGCTTCATGGCTTTACTCCTTCCAACCACACTTACACACTGGGGCTCCCCTTGTGAGAACAGCATGAAGTTAATGGCTTGTGCTCCACCTCTGTCCTCTGCAAGGTCTGTCCCCTGGGGACCCTTGGTCTAGTGTCTCCTACCTCACAAACTATTCTCCCTGGATGTTCTCCAGTTCATGTTGCTTCCCCTTTTTGGGGGTTGGGGGCTTGAAACAAGGTTTCTCTGTGTAGTTCTGGCTATCCCAGTACTTGCTTTGTAGACCAGGCTGGCTTCAAACTCAGAGGTCTGCCTGCCTCTGCCTCTTGAATGCTGGGATTAAAGACGTGTGCCACCACCATACAAGTGATAGCTGGTGACTTTTCTCTGCCCATTAAGTTAAAGCATTAATATGTAATACAGAGTGTTCTGGGGTACCATCTAACATTGTAACATGTGTATCATACACAACTAAAGCCAATGGGTTAACTCTATCATTTCCTACTCATCCTTCCTGGTTGGAGCCTTTGGTCTCCTCTCTCCCAGCTCCGCATCAGTGTGGAGCACTGTGTTGTTATTTTTTAATATATTTTTATTTAAATTTAAAAATATTTTATTATGAAACATTATATTAATAATTTAAAAATATTTTATTATAAAATACTGTATTCATATTTATTATAAAATAATTTTTAAATTAAATAAAAAATATTTAATATATTTTTAGCATAATAGCATTGTGTCATTGCCATCTCCGCTGTACTGTGGAGAACTTACTCCTTCTGCATTGGTGTGTTCTGGGCAATGGTTTTTGTTGCAAAAGCTAATACAAGATGGACTTCAAGAGGATACCTTTCAGTCCTTGTACACCACATGGACATCGACCTAAGGTGCCCTTTCATTTCTATTGAATCAGTCTTTCTGTCCCCGCCACCAGCATTAATCAGTCTTTCTGTCCCCGCCGCCGGCATTAGGAAGCTCAACAAACCAGGTAACTCAAAGTCTGTAAGCTGCCAATGTTCATGCCAGCTGTATCTTTCTCCATTCTCCGCAGTGGTGCACGCACTAAGAGAGAATGTTCATTTGGTCATGAGGAAGAGGTAACAAAGAATGGGCAAGAAAAACTAATTTCAGAATACATTGGTCCTCCAGCTTGGCCTCAAAAGAGCCAAGGAATAGAATTCTTTAAAACTGCTCCTGAGCGAGTCAGGGAAACTAGCCCCTGCCCCTCTTCTCAGGACTGTGGTAAAAGCTTGATAGCCAATTTCATTAATATAGCTTTAATGAAGACAGAAATATGGAAAAAAAATGTAAAGATAACCCAGGCCCCAAAGCCACTTGCTTCTGATTGCCTGGGGCAGTCATTAGATGGGTGGTGCCTGTTCTTTGTCTGTCCATATCTTCTACCTTCAGGATGGTGAAGATTAGCATCCTGACGAAGCCACATTCTGGACAGTACCCATGCTGTGTGCTCAGCCCTCTCCACGCACCTGAAACTGGAAGCCAGGACACATGCAGAAGATGGATGCCAACAATTTACTCTCCATCCCACTGTGCATAGGGGACTTCCTTTCTGCAGCTGTCTGTATCAAAGACAGAATGAATGGCTTCATAACACTTGTCCAGTTGCTAATAGTCATAATAAATCTAGATTTCTTTTTACACTGACCTCTGTCCCAGAGCACTTCCTAAGCATACGAAGAAATACAGACTTCCTGCAAAGATGGTTTTATACAGCCAAAAGCCATCTCCTGTCAAACAGTCAGTGCTTGCTATTTTACAGCCCACAGACACCTTAGACCGCAGTTATGGCCGTAGCATCCGATTGTAACCGAAGGCAGATCGGCATGGTTGGAATCAGTTACTTCAAATGCTCCTGGTCTCTGGCTTGCATCCCCTGTGAATGGCAGTGAGACTGCCACAGCCCTGCACTGTGTGAGCTCCCTTCTCTTTTTGAACAGCTAAATGTAGTCCTTAAGCAGAGAAGCTGTTTGCTCGACCTCTGTCCATGGTGCTAGGAACACATCCTCAAAGATATGCCTTCATTAACATTGCAAGCACTCTGTCTTTGAGCCCAGGGACTCACTTTGTGGATTTTCGTCTTTGTTTTTCCTTTGGTGTGTTGTTTGATCTACTCTGAGGCTAGTGTAAAGTGACTGCCTTCCCTCTTTGCTTGGGGCTATTCACTAACTAAATTTTGGGCAAGCCTGTGCAAAGCAGTTCAGACTGGTAAATAATTTATGGATTCTTCTCTTGTGGAAGTCCCACCATCTGCTGTCAGAGGCTCTTGAGAACTTCTGGCTTTTGCTTAACTCAAGTCTTCTGTAACATTTAGAGATATCAATTCTTCTTGTCCTGGGAAATAATTATTACTAGCCTGTGAAACTCAGGTTCTGAGGTGGAGGACAATTGAAAAGGCTATTTTAGAGTGTGTCCCGGTTATCTGCTTTGCTTGTTTATTTGTTTTGTGACAGGGTCTTGCCACATAACCCTGCTGACCTGGCACTTACTATGTAGACCAGGCTGGACTGGCACTTACTACGTAGACCAGGCTGGACTGGCACTTACTATGTAGCCCAGGCTGGCCTGGCACTTACTATATAGGCCAGGCTGGCCTGGCACTTACTACATAGACCAGCCTGGCACTTACTACATAGACCAGGCTGACCTGGCACTTACTATGTAGACCAGACTGGACTGGCACTTACTATGTAGACCAGGCTGACTTGGCACTTACTGTGTAGACCAGGTTGACTTGGCACTTACTGTGTAGACCAGGTTGACCTGGCACTTACTGTGTAGACCAGGCTGACCTGGCACTTACTGTGTAGACCAGGCTGGCCTAGCACTTACTATGTAGCCCAGGCTGGCCTGGCATTTACTATGTAGCCCAGGCTGGCCTGGCACTTACTATGTAGCCCAGGCTGGCCATGGCACTTTGACTAGGTATTCTTATCTATAGAACTAGCACATTAGACTGGAAGATTTTTGGAAGACTTATCAGCCCTCCTTAAAAATCCCAAACATGTGAACCATGTAAATTGTGCCACTGGAGGAGACTCCAAGGTGACCCTGAGTCCACAGAATAGCATCATTATCTTTGGTACACACAGGGCCTTCCTTCCTTCCTTGGTATTCCAGGATAGTTTCACAGGAAGAATTCTGTTCATTGAAAGACGGACAACTAGAATTCTGTGGAGAATTATCGTCTTCTCTCATCTGCATTCTAACCCCTCGGGTCTCAGGGTAGCAGTGATAGGGTCACATGGCCTTCCCCAGCTCACCTCTGCATGTGCCACTGAGTGATGGAGAGAGAGGCTGGGTGTCTCGTTTGATACTGAGACGTCACAAAAAAAAACCAAGCTTCCAACTTCAGGCCATAACCAGCTTGTCAAAAGAGCATGCCTAGCCCAACAGGAGATAGTGAGGGGTGTCTGGTTTGATGCCATCTGTATTATTTAGACACATATATCCTACTGCTTGTTTGATGACTCTGGGTCGATGCACCAGTCCAGGATGAAAAGCAGTGGCGCATGGATTCAGACAGGCACAGCTGCTACTCTCTGAAATACAAGAACCATAGCTACACACAAGGAAGGAAGCGCTTGGACCATCCATCCCTATGTCCATCCATGGTTGTAGATGACAGAGTAGATGCTGGGTACTGGGGACACAGAGGTTGGTACAAACCAGTGTGGCTCCCTCTCTGCAGAACTGATAGCACTCGGGAGGAATTGACAGGACTCACAGAGCCATGTTGCAACACTGACTTCCGAGTAAGAAGGGGGCCTGTCTCTAGGGTAATGGGCATCCGGTCAGTCACCCTAAGCCACCAGGTCAGGGAAGGAGTCTCTAAAGAAGTGATGGGTAAGGTCAGATGCGTGAGGAAGGAAGTGGGCACAGGGAGGAATGTTACAGGCCTGGTGCTACGGCTCCTCACAGGAACTCAGCAACTCCAGCTCAGACAAGATTTGGGGATCAGTGGGCTTACCCAGGTCCTTAGAGCTCTAGGGTGGACTCTGTTCCCGGAGCAAGATATCAAGTGGGTGTCCAGCTCAGAGTTTTCTAGGAATTGTCAGTCCGCTACAGGGAACAGTGGCCCGGGGTGACTGGAAGCAGGTACTTTCCACTTGTCTGGTGGGAGCAGGCAGGGGCCAAGGGCTGGAGGACATTTTCATCCTAAACCATCAGCCCTGATGGATATGTGGGGAGCCGTAGGGGAAGGTGTCGGGGGCTGGCTTCTAAAATGACGCCCTAGAAGCGCCTGCTCTATGAAAAGGTTTGTCATAACCCAGTGCAGACGCAGCAGGTGACTCTCCAGTTCCTTCCAGTCTCTCTATGCCTGTGTCGAGGCTTCCTGGCTCCAACTTCAGTGTCCAGTCTGAGACTCCTCGCAGCACATGCCAGTGAGACTCCTCGCAGTGCATGCCAGGGAGACTCCTCGCAGCACATGCCAGTGAGACTCCTCGCAGCGCATGCCAGTGAGACTTCTCGCAGCGCATGCCAGTGAGACTTCTCACAGTGCATGCCAGTGAGACTCCTCGCAGCGCATGCCAGTGAGACTCCTCGCAGTGCATGCCAGTGAGACTCCTCGCAGCACATGCCAGTGAGACTCTTCGCAGCATATGCCAGTGAGACCCCTCGCAGTGTATGCCAGTGAGACTCCAGTGAGACTCCTCGCAGCGCATGCCAGTGAGACTCTTCGCAGTGCATGCCAGTGAGACCCCTCGCAGTGTATGCCAGTGAGACTCCAGTGAGACTCCTCGCAGCGCATGCCAGTGAGACTCCTCGCAGCATATGCCAGTGAGACTTCTCGCAGCGCATGCCAGTGAGACTCCTCGCAGTGCATGCCAGTGAGACCCCTCGCAGCGCATGCCAGTGAGACTCCTCGCAGCGCATGCCAGTGAGACTCCTCGCAGTGCATGCCAGTGAGACTCCAGTGAGACTCCTCACAGCGCATGCCAGTGACCTTTTCCAGACATTGACTTTGGAGGCCTTTGCTGCTGAGCTTCTTCGCAGACACAATATACCCAAATGCAAGGCTCCCTCAGCCCCACCCCCAAGCCACCTTAGACAAGCCCTAGCTCATGGCTGGTGTCTCCTCTCCCAGCCAAGCTATGTGTGGCTTCCCTAAGGGAAAAGTGAAAGCTGTGACTTCCCCTGAGATTCCACCAGGGCTTTGCCCTTTGCCCTTTCCCATGCTCTCAACTCTCACTGGTCCCCCTGAAAGCCCCACCCAACAATATTTGTTCTCCAAACCTCATGGCAGAATCTCTGTCAGGGAAGACGGGATCACAAAGATTGTGGAGCAAAAAGACCTGAAGCAGGCAGGTTGGAGACCAATGAGGAGCTCCCGCCTCGGCTGGAAGGCCTGAGAAGCAGGAGACCCATGCTATGAGTTCCGTGTTGAAGGTCAAGGGTGTGGAGATCCAAAAAGGTCCCAGAGTTCCAAGGCTGAAAAGGGCCAAGAATGAAAGTGATCCTAGCCCAGACAGGCAGGCAGGATGGGCTCCCTCCTACCCGGCTGCTGTACTACGTGCACTGCCTCACCCACCAGCACCAGCCGGAAGCACCCTACCTACACAACCCACCGGGAATCCTGTATCTGTATGGATGGGCTTTCGGTGGCCTGGTAAAGTTACACCTTAAGTTAGCAGCCATACACAGAAATGATTTCCTCCTAATTGTATTTGTCCTTTAACAGAGGAGTTCTTGTCTGGCTGCATATTGTTAATTCACTTATTTTTTATTTCAACGCATACTGAATGGCTGCTGTGGTTGGAAGAGGACTTGTCCCCATGGAGACCATGATGAAATCTGATCCTCGGTGTGGCATTGTTAGAAGAAACAGGGCCCTGGGCAGGTGGGAGGCTGGTACTGCCGTCACTAAGAGATTAATGTCTTTTAAAATATTATCAGTGTGTATGTGTGTGTGTGTGTGTGGTTTGTATATATGCATGTGTATTACACTCATAGTTTTATAAATGCATGAATGTGTAAGTACTTGTCTACATGTGCACGTGTGTGTATGTGGGCCTATGTGTGGTATGTGTGTGCATGCCTGTGTAAGTGAGTATGTGAATGTGTATGTGCATGCATGTTCATGTGTATGCAAGCATGTACAAGCATGTACATGTGTTGTCTTTGTTCAGTGCATAGGTTAACTTTTCTCCACACAGAATGAGTTAGATCTTTCGGAACTGGATTAGTACTTGATAGCGGGTTGTGCCAAGGCAACTTCTCATTTGTTCCCTATCCACATGGGCCTGCTCCCTCATTCTTCTTTTCTATTATAGGGTCTCACCAGAAGCTGAATAGATGTCAGTGCCCTGCTCTCTTCGACCTTCTAAAAGGTTATATTTAAAAACAAAACAAAACAAAACAAAAACCCCTCTTCTTTATAAATGAGCCAGCGTCTGATATTCTATTATAGCAACAAAAAGCACAATAAAATATCTGTGTCAATCATGTACCAGGAACTGTGCTAGAGACTGGGACTGCAGTGGTGGATGAGAGAGACTTCAACTCCATCAGCTCCACAGTGCCGTGAGCTGTATCCATGCATTGGATGCTCTGGTGCCCAGAATGCACAGTTACTTATGACAGGAGCTCAGCTGCCTGCAAAGAATACACAGTGGTTCTGAGGACGAGTCAAGAACTGCCTGAGTTGCATAGTATGTTCTAGGCAAAATGGACAGCACCAGTGAAGGTGCCGTTGAGTGGAGAAAGTATAGAGACTGTGCAAGGACCCATACATCGCCACTTCCTCAGCACTTGGCTGTTAAGATTTAGATTGGGGGTGGGGGGATAGGGGTCCAGAGAGATGGCTCCAAGCTTAAGAGCATGAACTGCTCCTGCAGAGGACCTGAGTTCAGTTTCCAGTGTTAAACTGGCTCTCAGCTGCCTGTACCTCTGACACCAGGGAATTTGACCCCCCTCTTCTGGTTCCCATGGGAACCGCACTCATGCAGACAGACACGCAGGGATACAATGTTTGACAGACTTCTCCTGGTAAGATGTAACATGTGTCTGTCTACTCATTCCAAATAGGGATCCTGCAGCAGACCAAAGTGTGGATACCACAAGTTTCCAACTTGGTGAACCATGAGCTTTATGAGTGAGGGGTTATTTATATGAGCAGAAACCATGGAGCTGTCTCTCTGGATCCCTAACTCTCTGAAATGTAACTCTTCTCTGCCAAGTGCTAAGGTGTTGGTCTTTGTTCAGGCTCCACACTCTATTCCTCACCCACATCAGCCTGGGTGACAGCTCACAAATGCTAGAAACCTGGAACTTACTGCACAGAATGCAGGCAGCTCAGCAGGTCGGAGCCTGTCCTTTCCAGGGAGTTCAGTTGGCCTTAAGTTCCCTCCAGGTACCTTGTTTAGTTTCTGCTCCTCCCACACGGCTTGGCTAGCCTCTGCTCCTGCTAGGTTGCTGGTCTCCGAGTCCTCTTTGCAGCTTGGCTTGTGTGAGAGTGAATTTCAACAGTCTTTACTATTTTGTCTTGGGGGTGGGGCTAGTAAATCTGATCAGTTTCAGGGATTTCCTGAAGTGATTTTGAGTTGTTTATTTTCTGTCTTGAGGGCTTTCCTACAGGGATGTTTCAGACTGGAAGGAAATGGCTACAAAACAAACACCTACAAAAAAGAAAAGAAAAGGAAACTGGGAAAGTTGACAGGGTAGCCAGAGAGGAGGCTGGGAAAATCCGAAGGGTGTTCTCATCCTCTGGGCAGAAGAAAAAAACCACTCGGATTTCACAACCTATGGTATGCACAGCAGATATTACTAGGCAATTATGAGGATATTTACTACTTAGTGTACATAGCAGACATTGCGAGTCAGATGTTGGAATATTTACTGCTGAGTCCAGTAATATCAAACTGGAAATCTGTCTATGCTCCAGAGCCTGTTTGAGAGGATGTTTCTTTCTTGTGCCTTCAACACATAATAAGAAAGGGTTACTGTTTCCCAGGCAATGTGTACATATGAAAAACTGTTTCAGAGGGAACTCAATGCGCAGAAAACTGAGTCTAGAAAAGTAACATCTAGGTAATAGAGAATGTTCTAGAATGCCCTTTGTTGCTGTGATAAAACACTGTCCAAAAGCAGCTCACGGGAGGAGAGGGCTTATTTGGCTCACACGTCCTGGTCACAGTCCATCAGTGGGGGAAGTCAGAGCAAGAAATGAAACAGGAAACATGGAAGGAAAGGCTTGCTGGCTCGCTCTCTGGCTTGCTCAGGCTCATGCTCTTAGCTTCCTTACACAACCCAGGACGATCTGACTAGGAAATAGTACCATATACAGTGGACAGGCCCCACCAACATCAATTAATACTCAGAACAGTCCCTCACAGACATGCCCGCAAGAGCAACATGATAGAGACCGTTGATTCTCTTTCTGCAAGTGACTCTAGACTGCTTCAGGTTGACGGTTACTGCTAACCCGGAGAGAGCGCAATTGCCTGGAGATGTGGGAAGACCAGCAAGGAACAGTTTCGACTGATTACATTGTTTAATTATGGAGAAGCTATGATAAAAACTCATGCATATGTAAATGATATTTTCGTTAGGCTTCCTAACATCAGCGATACAGATTTGCATTACCCTGCTTTATAGCCAAGGAAGCTGGCTATGTGGAGGCTAAGCAAGTGTGGTCTCTGTGAGGTGGGTGCTAAGCAGCTGAGCTGGCCCTTATTCTTGCAAGCCTGGTCGGAGCATGCCCTTCTCGGGGCTTCATTTACTAATATCTTCCTCCTTCTCTGTGTTCTAGACATACTAGTCTTTCTTTCTTCCCCCGAGCACCCCCTTAATATTGGTGCTCGGCAACTGTGCATCTCCCTGTTGCCGGAATAGCCAGTGTCCCGTTGTCAGCATCTGCACACTCTCATCTGAGATGTCACTTCATTGAGTCTTACCATGAAGGTTTTTTCAGGGCTCTTCCCTCTTGGCAAAGCACTTGCCCATCTTGCTAATGACTCGCTTAATTATTTATCGCTACAGTGTGTATCTTGAATGTCCTCCGAGGGCTCATGTGCTGAAAGCCTGGCTCTGAACACACATACTATTGGAGGCAGTGGAAGTGTTAGAAGATGGGGTTGGGTCACTAAAATCATACTTCTTTGCCAGTGCCTCCTCTGTGACACACTGTCTAGCCACAGGCCAACCATGGAGGGAAACATTTGAAACCGTAAGCTAACCCAAGCCTTTCCTTTTCTTTTTTTTTTTTTTTATTAGATTTTTCTTTATTTACATGTCATATGATATCTCCTTTTCTAGTTTCCCCTCCAAAAAAAAGAAAAAAATAAAATTAAAAAAAAAAAAGACCTGTTCCCTCCCCTCTCCACCTGCTCACCACCCCACCCTCTCCCACTTCCTGGCCCTGGCATTCCCCTACACTGGGGCATAGAACCTCCCCTCTCCCCCTGCTCACCAACCCACCCTCTCTCACTTCCTGGCCCTGGCATTCCCCTACACTGGGGCATAGAACCTTCACAGGGCCAAGGGCCTCTCCTGCCCTTGATGACTGACTAGGCCATCCTCTGCTATACATCAAAACAACCCTGAGATTCTATCTCACACCAGTCAGAATGGCTAGGATAAAAAACTCAAGTGATAGCAGATGCTGGAGAGGTTGTGGAGAAAGAGGAACACTCCTTCATTGCTGGTGGGATTGCAAGCTGGTACAACCACTATGGAAATCAGCTTGGCGGTTCTTACCGAAAAAATTGGACATAGTACTACCAGAGGACCCAACTATATCACTCCTGGGCATATACCCAGAAGATGCTCTGACATGTAATAAGGGCACATGCTCCACCATGTTCATAGCAGCCTTATCTATAATAGCCAGAAACCGGAGACAACCCAGATGTCCCTCAACAGAGGAATGGATACAGAAAATGTGGTATATCTACACAATGGAGTACTACTCAGCTGTTAAAAACAATGAAGTGCTGGGATTAAACACGTGCACCACCACCGCCCGGCAGTAATGTTTTTCTTAAAGCGTGCACACATAAGAGTTTCTATGTGGCCATCTGCATTATGTTCTGGTTTACATGTGCAAGCCCAAATCGAAACACTCTACATCAGGTGCCCAGGGTGCTCCCTCGCCGGGTGTTTCGGGGTGGCAGAGTACTCAATTTCACGCAGCCGTATACGTGCACCAAGCGTGCTGTTCTTAAAGGATATTTTGGGGCTAGTGCTGGCTCTGTAGTTATAGGGTTATGTATGCCACACACATTAAACACACGCACACATACAGTTTTCTTTTTTTTTCGTATGTTTTGGTGTGTGTTGTACAGGCGTGTGTGAACACATGAACATGTACCCAAATGCACGCAGAAGGAAAATGGTAATTTGAGGTAACAGAGTTACATGTTCTCGGTGTAAACATTGCCCTGATTCCGATGTGTTAAAACTAAAGGCAGCTTTCCCTAAGTGCACTGCACCAGCCTCAATCTTGTTCTCTTTGGTGGTAACCTTATCAGTTGTGAAGTGGCTAGTGTGAGCTTCATATCTACAGGTGGTTGATCTGGGGTGGGGTAAGAATAATCAGTTTAAACAAATGGCTGTTGGGAGAAGTCTCCCACAGCATCGAAGTTGGCCTCCTTGCTCGCACAATACATAGAAATTAAAAACCAAAATGGAGCCGGGCTGGGAGGCAGAGGCAGGTGGATTTCTGAGTTCGAGGCCAGCCTGGTCTACAGAGTGAGTTCCAGGACAGCCAGAGCTACACAGAGAAACCCTGTCTCAAAAATAGCAAAAAAAAAAAAAAAAAAAAAAAAAAAAAAAATGGATTATAGGTCTAAGTAGTAGGGTAAAAAAATGATCAAACAATTAGAAGAAGATATGAGTAAATAATCGTGACCGGAGCTTAGACAAAGTCTTCATCAATATGCCTCACCAAGACCTGCAGAGATGGAAGGAACAAAAAGACTCATTTATCTGAATTGTCCAGTGCAGGCAAGCCCACATGGGGTGGAAAGCAGATTAGACTTTGCCTCAGGCTGTGGGGAGGAGTTGAGGAAACCTGGAAGTGATCACCAATGGGTCTGAGCTTTCAATCTCGGTAGATGTAGAGTTCTCACATTGATGAAGGTGATGCTTGCATGGCTGGATATAATCGAAGCCATGAATCACACACGCTAAATGTGTGAACCAAGCAGGATGGGGATTGTGCTGCAATATGACTGTTTTAAAGTAGAAAATGGTTGCTGTGTGTATTTATACATATATTTCTGGGCTGTACAGAAGGCATTTCTGTGCATACATTTAACGCAAAGCGAGAGTAATGCAGAGTAATTTATTCTTCTGTTTCCTTCTATCCACTAGTATATTTGAGACATTTTCATGAGTTCCCATAGAAGGAGCTTTATCTTTTATATGGCAATACTAAATTTACTAAAAGGATATGCCATAACTCATTTAGCCATTTCCCTGTTGTTGGCTATTGAGGTTATTTTGATATTTTCCCTCTATAATGAAATACATCATTATAAGCATCATTAGAAATACATTTGAGCTCACGTGTGGGGCTTTCAGTAGGCTGATTTCTCATCAGTGAAACTGCCCAGTGGAAGGCTGTGTGCATTGCTCATTAAGTAAGTGCTGTCCGGCCCAAGAACAGCTTTAAGGGGGCTCTAGTTCAGTGTCTCATGCTTTCTGCCATCATCTTGTGGCTAATGGTTAGCAGCAGCTGTTTGCAGGGTCCTCCTGCACCTAGTGAAGTAGAACGCACGGCTACCTTTCATTTCTAATATACGATACATCTTTGGTGTGATGTGAGAGGTTTTGGCACTGCACGGGCGGTGTAGCTGAAGTGGCTTTTACTTCTTAATCATATTTGAATTCTCTCACCTTGCTATGATTTGATTGTGTCTTAAAGGGAAGAGTTTGCTCTCTCCCCTCCCCCAACTCCAGTTTCGATCTTCCTTCCTCTCCTTCCCCCTCTCATCTCCCCCTCGTTTTCTCACCTTTTCCCATGGAGGACACAGCCAAACAGCTCTCAGCAGACCTTGGAAGTGGGGGAGGGGGATGCTTGTCTATTCAGCCTTTAGAAGTCTGAGAAATTAACCGTTCAGAAGTTCCCTGGGCTTCTGTGTGCTGCAGCTCGTGATGGACTGAGACCTCACTAACACTCTAACACTGAGAGAAGGAAAAGCTACATAGGCACAAAGTATTATGCTCTTACAGATCTTATTGCGCACATCAAGGGCTAGGGTACCAAGAACTCGCCATGACGTTGCCCTTATGGTGATGGATATCAACCTGCTGTCCCCTCACACATTTATTGATTTGGCAAAACTTCCCCATACACTACACCCTGTTTTAAGCTGTAGCCCTCACAATGTACATCAGCGGTATAGACTCACACGGTTTCTCTTAGCATCTGAATGCTGCCTGTGTAGCCATGGGATCTACGATGAGGTTGCATGGAGCCCTGAGCTTGACCCCTCATGCTGCATAAACCAAACGTGGTGGTGCACACCCAGAGTCCCAGCACTCCAGAGGTACAAGCAGGGGAGCCCGGCATCCAAGCAAGCTGGGGGCTAGCCTGGGCTATGTGAGACCCAGAGTCCCAGCACTCCAGAGGTACAAGCAGGGGAGCCCGGCATTCAAGCAAGCTGGGGGATAGCCTGGGCTATGTGAGACCCAATCGTAACAACAGCAACAAAACAGGAAGATTCCACGAATTTCTATGCCCTTGGTAGTCATCTCAGTTTTGTTTCTTATACTTAGAACATTTTATTGTGTAGTTTGGTACTTGGTTTCCTTTAGAAGACAAGGTATTTCTTTCAAAAATAACTTATGAAGGATAAATATTTAACGGAAGAAACTGATCGGCGTTGCGGTGACTCACATTAGGGATGGGTGGGAATATTCCGCAAATAGTTCTCTCAACACTGTGTTTTGGGAGAGGAGCTAGAAGGCAAAAGCATGGCTTATAACTTACTAATGGATTTTTAATTAATTTTTTAGTACATGCACAAAGATGGATTTTATTTTATTTCTTTGCAAATGAAGCAACTCTACTCGCGGTCAAGCATGTGTTAGGCAAGCACTTAACACTGGGCTACAATACCCAGCCCTAATATACTGGATTCACTCATTAGATACCCAGCCCTAATACACTGGATTCACTCATTAGATACCCAGCCCTAATACACTGGATTCACTCATTAGATACCCAGCCCTAATACACTGGATTCACTCATTAGATATTCATATATTTATGCCCCAGCCCTGCCTCACTGCCTCCTTTGCCCCCAACCCTCTTCCTGCTGGCTGGTCCCCTTCATTACCAAAATTACACACACACACACACACACACACACACCTACCTACATACCTCTGTTATATACTTTCACTAGAATTGAAAAGAAAGCAATAAGATTATGGGGGAGAGTTAAACTCAGAATGTTGATTTGCAAAAGAATGTGTTCTCTCATTGCCAGGGTATTTTTTAAACCTCCTGGCTATGATCAGCCTGTGAGTCCCACTCAAGCTGCATCTGGGAGTGCGGGCCACTATCTCTGAGAAAGGACCTTCTCTTACCAAAAGAATTGTCTTAGTCAGGGTTGCTATTGGTGTGACGTCATCCATGGCCAAAAGCAACTCAGGGAGGAGGAGGGGGCTTATTGGGCTCACACTTCCACATCACTATCAGAGGGAGTCGGGACAGAAATTCAAGGCAGGAACCTGGAGGCAGGAGCTGATGCAGGGGCCATGGAGGGGTGCTGCTTACTGGCTTACTCCTCATGGCCAGCGGCTCAACCTGCTTTCTTATAGAACCCAAGACCAGCAGCCCAGGGATGGTACCATCTACAATAGGCTAGGCCATCCCCCATCAATCACTAATTGCGAAAATGCTCAACAGGCTTGCCTGCACATAAATCCTAGGGAAGCATTTTCTTAAATGAGCTTTCTTCCTTTCATAAGATTCTAACTGGTGTCGTGTTGACATAAAGACTACACCTCACAGAAACCAGGAAAAGGAACCTTGTCCATCACAGTGGTAGGTAGCGGCCCCTTCCAGAACTTTCTCTGGGGTGGCTCAAGAAGTGAAGACACAGAGGGAAGCCCTGTCTCTCTGGCTAGAGGGATGGGAACGGTGGTCCATGTGAGCTGCAGTTTGGCATCCAGTGCATGCAGATGTTCCGGGCTCATGTCTAAGCTGTGCACATGTAGGAAAAATAAGGGTCATGGCAACTCGTTTGACAAATGATCCACAATCAAACAACAAGGATCTGAGAACTAGGAAAGGTCAATTTAAAGCACCTTCATGTTTCAGAATGACCCATGGTTAACAGCTGGGCAGGACAGAGTCATAGTAGCTAATTAAAAGTTTTGGAATCCTGAAGGGACTGCTCACAGCAAGGAAGAACCAAGGCAAGATAACTTGCCTCTAAAATGACAAGAACAAACACCTTCTGCATCCTCTTAAGGAAAGCGACAGGAATCAGGATCCATAGAGCATATACATCAATGAATTTAGGCCACATTTCAAAATTATACAAAACACCAGGAGTCAGAAACACGTGATCAACTCTCGAGAGGGGGGAGGACCCAGGAGTCACTCTCAGTTCATACCTGTTTTAAGTCTCCTCGGGAGACACGGACTGCCGCAAAAAGCTGCTGCTCTGCTCAAGGCTGAGAGGGTGCTAATTTATAGGTACAACAACAAACCTTCAGAAAGCAATTTTACAGGCAAGTCGTGGGTATTTAGTGAAACAGCAGCAGTGGTTTCCAGCTGGGAGCTATGACCTCCAGACACTTAAGCTTTTATCAAGTTCACAGTGCCTGGTGTGGACGCCCTCCTCTGGAGTGGGTCTCAAACCCAACCAGAAAACAGTTGCTTACTCCTGCCGTCCTATGGATGGGCTACAGGCACGGACGCGCAGACTCGGATGGATGCAGCGGACTCAGGTGCGCTGCAGACTCGGATGCCACAAGAACGAACTCAAAGCGCCTTTGTTTTCTTACACAAGTCTTGCTCAAAATTTGGACTGTCATTTTTCAGTCGTGGGTAAGTCAGGGCTCGGGGGGAAAGAGGGCTCACCTCCCCACGAGGCACTCTGGGTAGTCAGTGGACGCTGAGGAAAGCCGGAGCAGTTTCGCCCGTGGTGTGGCTGCTCCAATTTGTTATGCCCCACCACCCATCATCAAAGTAGAAGTCGGTCTAGTTGGGAAGGGGGCAAGATCTGATAAGCTGGATGAGGACAAGAAGTAATACATTTTATACAGGAAGTGCTCTAAAAAGAAGGAAGATAACTTTGGTGGGGGCAGTTCAAGACAGGATTTTTTTTTTCTCTGTATAGCCCTGGCTGCCCTAGAACTTGCTCTGTAAACCAGGCTGGCCTCAAGTTCAGAGATCTGCCTGCCTCTGCCTCCCGAGTGCAGAGGTTAAAGGCATGCACCGCCACAGGCTGGCGGAAGATGAACTTTTAAAAACTAAAATCCGATGGAATATCAACGAACAAAAAATGTTTCTTTCAGCAAAGTGCGCAAAGTAGAGATCCTCTCCAACAAAAGAAGAGGCAAGGCGTTGGTCTCTACTTGTGATGGGTAATTGCAACTGTTAACCTGATGGGTCCCTGAAGCACCTGGGAGACTCACTGCGCATGCCTGTTGGGGACTTTGAAGTCATTTGGGAAGAGGGATTCTCACTTGAGAATTTGTCAGTCTCTGAGACTGACAAGTAGGCAAGTCTGTCCTGATTGATGATTGATGTTGGAGGGCTCAGCCACTGTGGGTGGTGCCAACCCTGGGCAGGTGGTCCTGAGACATCTAAGAACACAAACCAAGATGGGGGGGTTACTTTGATAGGGCTAATTGATGTAAGAAGACCCAACCACTATGAGTGGCTCACTCCCTGGCAGTATTCCAGACTGAACAAAAACAAGCAAGCTCAGCAGAAGCCCTCATTCCTCCTTTTTAGAAAAAAATCTCATAATAATAATAATAATAATAATAATAATAATATTTGTGTGTGAACAAGTGTGCATGTGTTCATGTGTATGTGCCTGTATGTGTGTCCTTGTAAGTGTAGAGGAGGTCAGAGGACACCTTGCAGAAGTTGAGTCTCTCCTTCTGGTATATGAGACATGACTGTTAAACTCAGGTCATCAGGCTTGTGGCCAGCACCTTCATCCACTGACATCTTGCTTACCTCATTCTCGGCTTCTGCCCCAGGCTCCTGTGTCCTTAACAATGATTGTGGGAGGGTCTGTGCCTTCTTCACCACCTGGGCCTGACAGTCAAGGCTTCTCTCTAAGGTTGCGGTTGTCAGTGGGTTTGTCACAGCAATAGGAAAGTGACTAGAATACCACTTACCCTCCCTCCCTCTGTCCTTCCCTCCCTTCCTCCCTCCCCTTCCTTTCTTCCCTCCCTCCTTCCTTCCTTTCTTTCTTTAAGAAAGGCCACTTGAACTGTGGGTGTAGTGTGTGGCTCAGTGGTAGGGTGCTTAACTAGCATGCATAGGGTCCTGAGTTCAATCCCTACTACTGCAAAATAAAATATGTAGATAAAATAAGTAAATACATTTTAAAAAGGTCATAAAATATTTTAAATGACACAATAAAATAAAATAAAATAAAAGGCATGGAAATCCAGGAATGAAGTGATAGTTGCAATAAGTTTCTGACTAGATGATTTTTTTTTGTTTTATTTCATTTACTTTTTAATTCTTTAAAATAAAGAATAAGACTGAAACATAGAAACTATCAGTACAACTTTGTTTGGCGCAGCTTTATACTTCATACCTAAAACCTATGAGAAGAGGCTGGAGGCAGATGAAAGATTGAAAGATTGAAACTTTTGTTCGCAGTGTTAAATATCATCCTGAGTTGTCAAAGTTGGTAGGAATATTTAATTCCTGGAGAAAACACGGAATGTTAAAGCAATGGAAAGAGACTCAGCCGAAAGACCTTAAGGGGAAATTAACATAACGCAAACATATGCCAGTAATCAGCAGCCAGGAAACAAACCTGTGATGCAGAATGGAGCAAAACAATATGCCAGACAAGTTTACATGAATAATTCTGTAAAATCATGCAAGGGTACTCTCTGGATTGTTGGGGTTCAAGTGTGAACTGCACCCACAGATGCAAGTGCTAGAGTCTGCGCCCCAGTTCACGACACCCTCTGAGAAGTGGGAGAGACTTTAGGGAGTTGATCTGGGAGGAGGAAGCTGGTCATGGGGGGTGCATCTCTGAAGGGTGCCTCCTGGGATGGGAAAGATGGCTCCCCTCCACGGTGGAGAGTGATTGCTGCTGTGCCCAATTCTTATGTCAGGTGGCTCACAGTGTCCTGTAAAATCAATTCCAGGGAGCTGGTGTCCTTTCTGGCCTCCCTGGGTATACAGACACACAGGCACACACAGACACACACACAGACACACACACACACACACACACACACACACACACACACACACAGAGAGAGAGAGAGAGAGAGAGAGAGAGAGAGAGAGAGAGAGAGAGAGAGAGAGAACTCAATTCCCACCATCCTCTCTGCTCTGAAGCACTGCCTCACTGCGCCCCAGGAATGATGGAGCCAGTCATCTACACTATCAGGCAAAACAAATCCTTCTCCGTAGTTTCTCTTACAGTCTTGTCATTGTGATGGAAAGCTGGACCAGCAGCCACCAAAATAGCCATCAAGGAACAGAGGCTTTTGGAGTAAATAAAAAAAAAAAAATCACAGATTCTAGCCAACTATGTTGGGCATTTGGAATTCATCAATGTTTGCAGTTCCTGAGAGAATTAAAGTTTTTTTCTCAAGATAGAAGAACGTGAGTTGATACATGAATTAACTGGGTGCAGCAGAAGATGTGGTTGGACTCACAGTGTGTCACTCCTGGGCAGGAAACAGCTGTATGCTTCTGAGACACCCTGTGTCCATGTGCTCCCTTCTCTGGGACCTCACAGTTTATATCCACTCTCCTAGGGATCTTGAGCCTCATAAGACAGGAGGTGGTGACGGGAGAAGTGGGAGAAGCTGTCCCACTCTGCTCAAAGCACATGAGTCAGGGCCAAGGAATGTTTTTGGTGGTAAGTGCTGTTATATTTTCACACTCAGTTTGGGAGTTAGAATACGTCCGTTACTCAGCTTTGAGTATGTGACCTGTAAAGTTGGAGAATTTTAGAATTAAGAAAAAAAAGGAGCATTTAGTAGAAATGTATTAAGAGGAATGTATACTGTATAACCTTTACTTGGAAGGGCATGGAAAATCTCTGTAATGAGCCAAGAATGCAGGCCAGTTTCAGAAAGCTGTTGGCCACAAAGCCCCCACCCCCACCCTCAGCTAGGTCCAAGAACAAAAAGCAGGATATCAGCCATCTTGGTGGTTCTAGGGAACAGTCAGCCATAAAGTGAATAACATTGACCAAACCACATTCTTGTGAATAATGAGTGTGTAGGATGTTTTTCTTATGACCCTGACTCAATCAGGGGTTGGGTCCCTTTAGAATTTTCCACTGTTCCTTTGTTATGTGTCCTTGGTAACCCCCTCACCCCCCTAGTTTGTGGTTTTTCCCTTTAAATACCCCTCACTTCTTGTGCTTGGGGTCGAACTCCTCTGGCCTGCAAGGTTACAAGCTCGACCCCAGTATACTGGCCTATCCCAAATAAACCTCATATGTTTGCATCAAGATCGGTCTCTTGTGAGTTATTGGGTGGTTGTGTCATCCCGAGACTTGAGTGAGGGTCTCCCCAGCTCTGGGGGTCTTATATGACTTATCTTAACTTGGTTTTCTTCTGAAGAGTCATCATGACCAAGGCAACATATAGGAAGAAAGGATTTATTGGGGGCTTCCAGCTTCAGAGAGTCTGCAACCAGCATGGTGGGATCTTGACAGGGGCCAGGCAAACATGGTGCTGGAGCAGGAGCTAGCCACAAGCCTGAGCCAGTGTGAACTAGCAATAGCAAGGACTTTTTGAAAACTCAAAGCCCACCCCACGAACAAGGCCACACTCCCTGACCCTTCCCAAACAGTTCCACCAACAGGAGACAAAGTACTGAGACAGATGAGCTTGGGTGTGTGTGTGGGGGGGGGCATTCTTATCTAAAGTACCACGGGAGGACTCTCGCTCAGGCTGCCCTGATGGGTGTTGGAGACCAGACCCTATCTAGGCCTCCCTGAGCAGGTAGGCTACTTCTGATGTGTGTGTCTGGAAAGTGACTAATAAAATGTCAGTCAGGTACTTAAGGTGTAGAAACAGGTTAATAACATGCTTCACACATGTAGAATGTGTGGGCAAAAGGTGGTCTGAAAGACTTCACTCACGGGTGTCTTTGTCATGAAATTTGCTTTATAAACCATTGTGGAAAAATAATAACATCTCTCCCTAGGAGCCTTTGTGGTTCTCTGGGCAAATGAAACATGCTTCAAGGCAGCCATAGGCTGGCGATGAAAGGGCTTTTGCAAATCCTCCTTAGATAGTAGACGGAACCAATCCCAATTCATTGTACATATAAGCCTTACAAAGACCCTGCCAGGAAATTTGATGGAAAGGCGTCTCTTTAATAAAGGGAAGGTGTCAGAGGAGACTCTAAGATGGCATGACTCCACCGTAAGTGTGGGAGGCAGGGATGAGAAGACGTTCACAAGATGGTAATCACATAGGCAGATGAACCCAGACCCGGCCCCGATGGGATCTGCCTCATGGTGTTTTCTGACTTCGAGGCCTTGTTTCTTCTTCAGTGAGGGAGGCTGCAGGGAAACCCCAAACGGGACTGCTCTGTGGGTGTGAAGAAAGATTTATTGTAAGTCTGAAACTGCCAGCAAGGCAGTCAGTCTCCCAGGCAGCAGAGAGAGAATAGCCAGAGGCTTCGGGGGGTGGGGGGGAGGGGGAGAGTGCAGAGCTGCTATGGCTGCCTCGTCAGGACAGAGTGGGACAGACAACAGCCATGGCTGTCCCTTCCGAGCAGAGAAGTGGAGAAGGGTGTGAGTATGTGTGAGGGGTGTGAGTGTGTGTGTGTGAGGAGTGTGTATGTGGGGTGTGAGTGTGTATGTGGGGTGTGAATGTGTGTGAGGGGTGTGAGTGTGTGTGAGGGGTATGAGTGTGTATGTGGGGTATGAGTGTGTGTGTGGGTGTGAGTGAGGAGTGTGAGTATGTGAGTGTGTGTGAGGAGTGTGAGTGTATGTGAGAGGTGTGAGTGTGTATGTGGGGTGTGAGTGTGTATGTGGGGTGTGAGTGTGGGGGAATGTGAGTGAGGAATGTGTGTGTGAATGTGTGTGAGGGGTGTGAGTGTATGTGAGGGGTGTGAGTGTATGTGAGGGGTGTGAGAGTGTGTGTGAGGGGTATGAGTGTGGGTGTGGGTGTGAGTGAAGAGTGTGAGTGTGTGTGAATGTTTATGAGGAGTGTGAGTGTGTGGGAGGGGTGTGAGTGTATGTGAGGGGTATGAGTGTGTGTGAGGGGTGTGAGTATGTGGGAGGGGTGTGAGTGTATGTGAGGGGTATGAGTGTGTGTGAGGGGTGTATGTATGTGGGGTGTGAGTGTGGGGGGGGATGTGAGTGAGGAATGTGTGTGTGAATGTGTTCTCTGGGCAAGTGAAACATGAGGGGTGTGAATGTGTGTGACGGGTATGAGTGTATGTGAGGGGTGTGAGTGTGTGTGGGGGTGTGAGTGTGGGTGTGGGTGTGAGTGAGGAGTGTGAGTGTGCGTGAATGTGGGTGAGGAGTGTGAGTGTGTCGGAGGGGTGTGAGTGTATGTGAGGGGTATGAGTGTGTGTGAGGGGTGTGAGTGTGTATGTGGGGTATGTGTGTGTGGGTGTGAGTGAGGAGTGTGAGTATATGAGTGTGTGTGAGGAGTGTGAGTGTATGTGAGGGGTATGAGTGTATGTGAGGGGTGTGAGTGTGTATGTGGGGTGTGAGTGTGGGGGAATGTGAGTGAGGAATGTGTGTGTGAATGTGTGTGAGGGGTGTGAGTGTATGTGAGGGGTGTGAGAGTGTGTGTGAGTGTGTGTGAGGGGTGTGAGTATGTGTGAAGGGTGTGAAGGGTGTGAATGTATGTTTGTGTAGGGTATGAGTGTGTGAGGGGTGTGAAGTGTATGTGTGGGGTGTGAGTGTGTGAGGATTGTGAGGGTGTGAGGGGTATGAGAGTGTATATGAGGGTGTGAGTGTGTGTGAGGGGTATGAGTGTGTATGTGGGGTGTGAGTGTGGGTGTGAGTGTGTGTGAAGGGTGTGAAGGGTGTGAATATATGTTTGTGTAGGGTATGAGTGTGTGAGGGGTGTGGAGTATATGTGAGGGGTGTGAGTGTGTGTGAGGGGTATGAGTGTGTATGTGGGGTGTGAGTGTGGGTGTGAGTGTGTGTGAGGGGTTTGAGAGTGTGTGAGGGGTGTTGGTGTGTGTGTGAGGAGTGTGAGTGTGTGAGGGGTGTGAGTGTGTGAGGGGTGTGAGTGTGTGAGGGGTGTGAGTGTGTGAGGGGTGTGAGTGTGTGAGGGGTGTGAGTGTGTGTGAGGGGTGTGAGTGTATATGTGGGGTGTGAGTGTGTGAGGGGTGTGAGTATGTGTGAGGAGTGTCAGTATATGTGAGGAGTGTCAGTATATGTGAGGAGTGTGAGTGTGTGGGTGTGTAGTGTGGGAGGGGTGTGAGTGTGTATGTGGGGTGTGAGTGTGTGAGGAGTGTGAGTGTGCGAAGGGTGTGAGTGTGCGAAGGGTGTGAGTATGTGTGAGGAGTGTGAGTGTGTGAGGGGTTGGTTGGGGGGCCTTGCTGGTTTTAAAGAGATGAGTGTAACTACAGAAGAGAGGGAGTAGTAGACTCAGGAGCAATCTATGGTTTTGGGCTCGGCAGGCCATGAGCCAGAAGAGCCTGTGGCTTTGCTATCCGCCACAGGTATACGGGCATGGAGAAGCAGATGGCAAGGAGCGAGAAGGGAGTGGCTTCTGCTGGCAGACAGAAACCCATTTCCCGGGTTTCTGAGGATTCTGGGAGTAGCCTTTGGTAGTGCCAGCAGTCCTTCTGTTCACCCTGTCAGCATGCAGCCCGAGCTGAGCCCGGACTGCCACCATAGTGGTACAGTGGCACTGCATTCTGCAGAGAGGTGGTGGGGAGGTGGAGGGGGAGAATTGGGGCCTAACACTTGACACTTCAGCCTATGGTTTCCTAAAGTGCAAGGTTCTGTGCTGATGCAGTTGTTAATCCACACTTGTGAGCTGAACAAGGGACTCCCTGCTGGGTAGGGGACAGTCAGGAAGTCCTGTGTCAGGGTCTGCCTTACACCATTTGAGTTCATAAAAAATTGCATTCCTATAGCAACTACGTCATGGCTCCCTGTGGTACAGGGCAGTTTCTCATCCTAGCTTTTCACTGGGTCCTGGCACTCTGAGAATGAAGGCTTTGAATCACATGTCAGCGCGGGTATTCCTTGAGTGCCTGCCTGCCTGCCTATCCAGGTCTCCCGGGAGAGCCTTTTCCCTAGCAGGGAATCCCTGGAGACTCAGTCTGGAGATCACTGCTGCCTGAGTTCAGACCTGTGGATTGATGGCCTGCAGGGCCTGACTGTGTAGCTCTTGGCACCATGGCCAACTGTTCATTCTATGTTCTTAATGAACCAGGAAATTAAGCCAGTGGAAGGCTATCTATGCTGCCCAACCTCTGAGAGTACTTCATTTTAAACTAAGCACACAGAGGAAGTACACCATTTTTTATAACCTTTTTATTACTCGAACAACATGTTTACTGTAGAAAAATTAGAAAAGCATAGATAAGCAAAATGAAGAAATTAAAAGCCAACCTGTGTGCCTGAAGATAGTTATTATTAACATTTTGGTGACATCCTTTCTGACTTTCTCTGTGTGTGTGTATTAAGTGTTTACATTGAATCACGATGTTTTCACTTTATAACATGACAATAATGTATGAATAAAATCTTTGTCAATAATAACTATCACATCTTAAATGACTACATAGTTAATGGAAATTTGTGGATGTTTATTCATTTAGTCGAATCAACTATTAGAAGACATTTACAGTATTTCCTGTTTAAATATTATAAAATACATTGCAGTAAAAAATAATGAAATATTCATAGGCACAACAATGATTACTTGCCAAGTAAAGATAGCGTGAATTTTAATGGTTTTACAAGAGTCTGAACATTTTATATATTTTTACATATTATGAAATTCTCTCCCCAGAGAAGCCCTCCCAGTTTGTACTCACAAGAATACATTTCACGAGTCCTTGTCTTTCTTTACTCTTGGAACCTTACGTGTTTTGCCCATTACTGCTCCTGTGGCCGTCACAAAACACCTGACAGCAACGGCTTAAAGGAGGGAGGATTGACTCACGTGCCTGCCCACAGTCTTAGAGACTCTCCGTCCACCATGGTGGTGAAGCTCAGCAGTTAGAGTGCTTCCTGTGGGCAAGAGCTTGCAGGGCAGCTTGTTTATATCCAGGAACCACCAAGTGCAGAGCTTAGAGAGTAGGAGTAGAAATGGTCTCTAGTTACTCTTGGGCCCCACTTCCGCCAGCAAAGGCCTACATCCCAACAGTTCTGCATCTCCCCAAGCTGCACCAGCAGGTGAGGAACAAGCATGCACACCCCTGGGCCTGTTGGTGTTTCACACTCAAAACAAGAGATTCTGTCCTTGGTCCCCACAGGCTCATGTCACAAAACACATTTATTCCAGCATCTAAACCACTCATGCTATTAACAGTCCGAACACTGATCAAACTTCCCAAATGTCTTCTAAACAGGCTCTTCACTGTGAGGCCCTGTAAAACCGAAAAGGAAGTTATGCACTTGTGATAGGTAATGGCACCAAGGAAAGGTTCGGTTCCCAAGGTGAGGAATGCAATGCAGTTTAAAACAAAAGAAGACAAGGCAAAGCAAAAAAACCACCCGGCCAAAGCAAGACCGAGAACAGGCAAACACTACATTCAGGTAGGCACCTCCATGCCTAGTACCTGGAGCCTGTGGTAGCACTGGCTGAGCGCCAATGTCCTGAGGTCTCTGTTGCAATTTAGGCTTCACCATCATAGATCTGTACAGTGACTGTCGGTGTCTGCCTGCATGGAATCTAAATTCTGAAATACATAGCCTGATCTCCTTAGCTGCTGCTGGTGCTTCTTCCCTCTTCCTCCTCCTCCTCTTCCTCTTCCTCTCTTCAACCACAGTGTAAGCTTCCATTCCACGCATCTTGCATGTCTGCAAAGTTAATCATCACATGGGAGACTTCAGGTTCTGTGGTAGCTTGGGCTATGTCTTTTACCAGTTGCTATTGGCTTTGAGTTCTGGTTCAGCCAGACCTAGGAGCACATTCCCCTCAGTGGCCAGGCAGGCAGGGTGTCACTGCAGCAGTGCTAGTTGCTAAGCTCTTTCACCAGGCACCCTCTTCCCAGGTGGACTTGTGTTCTGGAGCCTTCAGTGGCCAGGGTCTTGGAATATCTTCAGGATTGTCTCCATTCAGACAACTGTACTAATCCTTAACAATTAAAGCCTTGTCCACGGCTTTAAAGGCATGAGTGTTCCTTTCCTCACCAAGCAGCGAGTTTTTCACTTCCTTCTACCCGCCCTTTGCTTTCAGTTCTCGCTGTAAACCTGACTAAACACAGCCAGTAGCAACCATGCTACTATGCTATAGCCCTACACTGTCTTGAGACCTCTTCTGTTATCTTTGAATTCATAGTCGCATTTACAGCACAGTCAGAATGCAGCTAAGTTCTCTGCCAGAATATAAGGGGAATGACCTCTCATCCAATTCACAATGGAGTCTTTGATTCTTTCCAAAGCCTACTACTGCGCCGGGTGCTGTTCACTGTTTCCATTTATTTTAGTGTTCCATCCTTCCAAACTCTCAGCGAAAGGGCTCACTAAGATCTGCGCACAGCAGTGTGGGGCTTCTCTGGCCCAAATCACAGAATGCTCCACATTCCTCTTACAAATTTTCCTCCAGGAGTGCTAACTGCACCAAGCTTATCGATGCAGCAAGATCACTACTCCGTATTGTTTTCCCGGTTAGTTTCTTTTCTCATCTCTATAACAGAGTATCTGACAGAAGCAATGTAAAGAAAGAGTATTAGGATTATTTTGGCTCATGGCCCTTACAGGGTGTCTGTCCTTCCTAGTGAGGAAGGCTGGCACCTGAAGTGGGATTGTCCACAGGAGTTCACGGCGGCTGCTTCTCAGAGTTCATATTTCAGCAAACTAAGAAGCTGGTGTAAAACTTCAAAGCCTACTTTTTATTCACCCACGGCTGCAGACCCAACCCCAAAGCAAATTGAAACGTCCCAAATTGCATAATCAGCTGTGGCCAAATGTTCCGTCGCATGCCTGTGTGGATATTTCAATCCAGGTGTGGTAGTTTGACTGAAAATGGCCCCCATAGGCTCATAGGGAGTGGCCCACTAGGAGGTGTGGCCTTGGAGTAGGCGTGGCCTTGTTGAAGGAAGTTTTTCACCATGGGTCGGCTTTGAGGTCTCAGATGCTCAAGCTGGGTCTAATGTCACTCTCTTCCTGCTGTTTGCCAATCCAGATGATGAACTCCCGGCCTATTGCCTACATACCTTCTGGACGATAATGAGCTAAACCTCTGAAACTGTAAGACAGCCCCGGTGAAATGTTTTCCTTATTAAGAGTTAATAGTAGTCACAGTATCTCTTTGCAGCAACAGAAACCATAACTAAGACACCACGGCATGTAAAATGAGTTTTAGAAATTATGCTAGTTGATAGGCCAAATGAACATGTCCTAGATTAAATGCAGTTGCGTTGATCACTAATGGGTTTTCATAAGGATTTCGTGATTATTTAACTATTTGACTTGCGCTTTTGAAAACTGCCTCTTCGTGTCCTTTGCCTATATTTCCGTGGATAGATCTCCTTTTCACTCTGTAAGGGACAGGTAATCCTCCTAGCAAAATGTCTGTACCTGCTCCCCCTTTTCAGGGGGGCTGTAAGACCAAGAGAGTAGAAAGCAAAATCCTTCCCTCTCCCTTCCTCAAAGTATTCTCTTCTCAGGCTGAGTGGAGATGATTAGTGGATGCTTCTGATGTTTCCCCCAGGAGATCTCGTTGCCTTTTGTGTGTGCATCATCGTTCTTGGCGTCTCCCATCTCTTACAGCCAGTGCTTGCAATCCTAGGTAGAGGCTGGCTTACAGTGTACAGCCTTATGTCTCCTAGGGGAATGTCTTAAACAAGTGATGCAGCTGCACGGTCCATTTTTGCAGTCCCTATGGGACTGAGTCAGAGTCATCCCATGGGATTGTATCTGATGTCACAATCCAGTGTAGCTCCTGTCCCCGCTCACAGCTCTTGCTCTCCACAACACTGATGAATCTCTTCACAAATCCTCATGTTGGATCTGCTCTGGGCAACGCATGCTATGGCATGTATAGACATTGATACAACTTGAATTTTCACACTAGGAAACTCCAACTGTGCTGCGAACTCTGAGGGGTAATAATATTTTCAGCGCTTAACTTTTTAAACTATAAATCCAGTGCTATGACAAGCAGGTTCTTGGCTGCTGTCTTATGCTTGTACCACAAGTGAAGCTATTGTTTCCTGTCAAGGAGACTGAGCTTAATATGTTTATATTCATACAGAGTCTCAATAGTAAACATACATTCCCACCTAGAACTCCCGCTCTGCCTTCAGAAGCTGAGGGATTCCTGAGGCAAGTTCAGAGACCATTTTGGAGATAGAGCTCCTCCCCTCTCTGGGGTGGGGGTGGGGGCGACTGAGAATTCTTCCCACCGGCTAAGGAAATGCAAGGTGGCTTCCACCCATGTAAACCTTCTCTCAAGGATGGAGGGAGAGACTCCAGAAACAGACAGAAGTTCACATGTCTGGGAAAGCAAACACTTGAAGATTCTTGAAGGTCCCTCTCGACTTTATTAGAGACTTAACTTCTGAGAGAGGAGGCAGACCCCACAGGGGAGCATGCCTGCAAGCTGCGCAGAGAGCTCCACTCGCCCACACTCCTGTTAGTAACCCCAATTCAAGGTCGCTGGTTCACCCAGGCGGGCATTGGCAAGGTCCTTACATTGGTCTGTTGTGGATCCCCTTTCTGGAGTGAGGAGAACTGTGCTGCCCCTGGAAACTGTCACTCGACAGGTGTGTGTGTAAGGTGACACTTGCCTCCATGGCCACGCAAGAGGTATGTATAAGGTGACACTTTGTTTCTGTGTTCTACTCATTCGCAAGCTTCACAAATAATCTCGAAAGTTTAATAATTTCGTTTTCAGCCTGACATAGCCCTATGAGATAAAGAAAATAGAGTTTCCATTGAACCAAAAGGATCGAGGCAGATATATTTGTATGGTACGTGGCGTGAATCCCAGGACTTTCTTTTCCTTCTTTCTTTTGATAGTTTGTTGTAATGAGCACTCTTCCTTTGCTCTCTGATATCCTCTCTTCCTTGATCCTCTTCTCCTTGGCTACACCACTGAAGAGAAGGACACTCTATCCCTCAGCTACCGTCCATAGCTCCTCAGATAGGGGTGCAGCCTCATGGACATGGTGGAGCGCCGAAGGGCCTGATCCTGGGCAGGTGTCCGCAGCTGCTGTGTGTTTGTGATTGCAGCAGCTGTGTTCGTCTAGAGTGCATTGCTCTATGGTGGTGCCCCTCCCTGCCCTCCAGCTCTTCTGTTCTTTGTGCCCCATTTTCTGCGGTGCTCTCCCTGGGCATTGGGGGTAGAGATGCAGATGCCTCGCTTAGGACTGAGAACTCAACAGTTTAACCTTTCCAGCACTTTGACCAGATATTGGTCTCTGCATTAACCATTTCCCCCTGCAAAAAAAAAAAAAAAAAAAGGCGAGCCTCTTTTTAATAGGCTGAGAGTGTTTCTAACCTGTGTGTGTAATTGTAAATGCATAGACGGGAGTTGGTCAATATATCAGGGAAACAAGAGTTGTTTCCCTCTCTTGGTCTCATGACCTCCCCAAACATAGGCTTTTGACCAGGTCTGCAGTACCAGCTGAGCGTTCTTTCCTACAGAGTTGGCCTTTAATCCAGTCACAAAGGGTTGGTTTCCCCAGGTCACTCAGGACTGCTCCAGTGGCATCTTACCTGGCTGGTCGGCAAGGCAGCACGCATGCTCTACAGCCTGAACAGGCTGCTGCTGACTCTGCTCGCCCAGCAGCCTGCGTAGCACCTTCCGGCACCGGGAATGTTTGCCAGCACAGAGGGACCTCCCAGCTCAGTCCCAACTCTGTGTACCCAAGTGTCCTGTAACCAAATGTGTGGAGCCTTCAGCAATAGGGTCTTACCATCTAGCTCTGGTGGGTAACGGGGCAATGGCAGTAGCCGACATCCTTTTGGAAGCCTCTGGAAACTCTCATAGGGCGCATCCCACACAGAATGTTGGGGTTTCAGTGGTTCTCACCCTTCCTAATGCTGCAGCCCTTTAATGCAGTTCCTCATGTTGTGGGGACCCCCAACTATAAAATCTTTCAAAAGCTACTTCATAACTGTAATTTTGCTACTGTTATGAATCATAATGGAAATATCTGATATGCAACTCCCAAAGAGGTCACGACCTACAGGTTGATACCTACTGCTTTAAGGGCTCATGAGTTCTGGGGTCACCTTGAATCCACTCATGCAGGATATCTCCATTTCAAGCTCTTTTTTTAATTTTTGTTAAAAATTATTTTATGATCATTATTGTGTGTGGTGGTGGTGGTGTGTGTGTATGCGTGTGATATGTATGCAGGGGTGCCTGCACAGCATAGCATACATGTGGAGGTCAGAAGATAGATCACCTTTTAGAATCAGTCTTCTGCCTCTGTCTTCACATGGGGTCTAGGAATAAATCCAGGCCATCAGGCATGAACCCACGAGCTAGCTCACTGCCTTCATTTTTTAGTTACTCTTTTTAGCTTTTAAAGTATCAGGTTTATAGATGACTTTTTCACACATCTGTAAGTTTTTAAATCAATGCCCCCCCCCATTCAGACACATTTTACCCACCCCTCACTCCAACATCACTTAAACCTCTTCACACTGAGTTTCACCACCTAAGGTGATGTTGTCTGTTTGCACCTGCCTGCCCTCCCCTGCTCTCCCCTCCCCTCCCCTGCCCTCTCTTTCCCTCCTTTGCTCTCCCTTCCCTTCCCCATTCTCTCCCCTCCCTTCCCCCCTCCCCTGACAGGGTTCCTTCATTGCGTTCTGCTCTCTACAAACACTAACTTAAACACAGAAGTCTAAAATGTCAAAGTTAGGATCTGCATATGAGAGAATCTTTCTGGACTTGTGTTACCTCACTCAGGATAGATTTCCAGGCCCATCTATTTTCCTGAGTTTTTAAAACTTTTTAATGACTGTGTACATAATTCCATTGTGTGTATTGTTAGGTCTCAACCAGGACAAAAGGCTAAGGGAGGTGCCTATTTAACATATTAAAGCAAAACTGGCAACCAGGTTCTCCCAGCATCCCTCAGTCCCTGACACAGGGTATAGCTGGCATTACCTCCACCCCCCTTCCCTAAACTTCTCCAGCCAGGGGCTCTGTTGCCCTTCTCTATATAATCCCACAATTTTGGTTACCTGCCCTTTTTGTCTACTGTTTACTCTCCTGGCTCTTCCCCGCTCCTTCCCTTTCACTTCACACGGCCTGACTCCGGGCCATGTTCACGCTCGACTCTCCCATTAGTCTCTGCCTCTGGCTATGCTCTATGCTCTCCCTTGTCTCTACAATAAACCTTCCCTTCCACCGTGTCTAGGAACAGGTATGCTCTTTCCCCTCTCCTGTATCCTCACCAGCATCTGTTATCATTTGACTTTTTTTTTTTTTTTTAATACTAGTCATTCTGGGACAAGCTGGAATCTGAATGTATCTTTTATTTGCTTTTTCCTGGTGGGGACTTAGGTTGAGACTTTTTTCAATAGCCACTGTATGCCTTCCTCTGAGAATTCTGTTCAGTACCATGGCCCATGCTTTGACCAAGTCATAGCATGTTGAAGAATGACAACAAGACTGTTCTCTATAACAAGTGAATTTCAGATAAACAATCGTTTTATTTTATTTTATTTACTGTGAGAGTGTGCCCTGCCAGTTTCCTCCATATAGTATTTTTATGCCAAATGTTATTTTTAGAGAATTCACATTTAACTGGCTATTCTGTGCTCATCTGACTCTCCACCCCACCCCGACAGCTTACTCTATAACCGAATCCTCTCTCCAGTTGTCACTGATGACTCTCATATGCTAAAGGCATCCTTTCATAAAACAGGTGGGTTGCTTGCCCCTTCCTGGAGTCTACCGTTTCCAAGCTTGTTCTTACTCCTCCACTCAGCTGCTGTACTGGCTGTACTGTAACACAAATCATAATTATAATTTATATTATACGGTGACAAGATCATAATCTTAGCAGTGCCTTCCTAAGATCCTTCCGTGGAGTTCTCTCAGAACCTATGGCCCTTACCTGACCAGCTCCCACTTCCCCTGGTGGACCTCACCTCTGCCCCCTTTTCCCACCATTCACTGGCTCCATCTTTAGAAACTCGTGTGTGCTCCGAGAGCCCACTGATCTTGGCAGTGCCTTTTGTGTCTGCCGCTCCTCAGTCAGGAAGGCTCTTCAGCTAAGTGTTTGCGTAGAGCAACCCTCTGGTTTCTATGGCCCCTTCTCAAGTGTCTTGTAAGAGATTACGTTTGATGACCTAGTCGAAGAGAGCTGTCATCCCTTGTTGGTCACTTTCTGGCAGACTAAGTCATTTTTTTCTCCAACAGTTCAATGCCATTCAAATGATCTCCTTCGCTCGTGTGTCCGCCTAGTCAGTGCGTCACCTCTCTGGGAAAGTCACCCATCTTTATGCTTCTCATGCATCCATACGGGGTAGAACCTGGTGCAAGCTGAGGGCTATGGAGGTAGTGGAGTCAATCCTGAGGAACGAGGGTGCTGTGTCCATGACAGCAGATATCGGAGTTGGGGCTGATCAAGGACAGGCCCCGAGGTGAAGATGTGTGTGTGTCTAACCCTTCATGGAAGGTTTTCAAGGTATACATGTGAGAGAGGGAGTGTAAGAAACTAAAAAAGGTAAAAAAAGACCAGGTTAAAGTCTTGGTCCTCACCTGATCCCCAGGAGACTCAAGCCAGATTGCACCCTCTTGTGACAGGGAGGTGCATCCTGGGAGCCTACCAGCACAAAGGTGTTTAGGCTTCCAGTACTGACTGATGCAGCAACAATAGCCAATAGGCAATAATTTGACCCTGGCCGTACGACCCACCAGGAGCAAATTGTAGAGCAGCCAAGGGCAGGCACGCAGAGCCAGTTAAGGGATTCTGGGAAGATGGGGTTTCTCTAGCAACTTTGACAGCCATCATGGGAATGCTCCCTACATCAGCAGGACAGTTTGCCTTGGTCCTTACTAATCTATCTGTGGTTGTTGCCTGAAGCCTGGGGTATAGCTGAGATAAGTCTAGAAGTTTGTGTGAGCGGCTCCAGTGCACCAAAGGTCAGGGAAGGAAGAGAGCACCCATTTCCACTTTGAGGGACATTACATTGCTGTCTGGCCCTGGTTCTTTAAGGACAAAACACAAGTGACTCTCCCCTCCCCTCAGGATGGGCAGTGCAAGGGGGGAGAGGTAGGCTGAGCATCTTTTTAAGAAAATCTCTAAGCAAGACAGAATGGAAAGTCACACCCTCCAAGGTGGGGAAGGTGGCAACTGCGGAAACTGGCAATACCTATTATCGTGTAATGGAGGAGCCACAGGTCAGTGACCAGCAGAGAGAGCCAAATGCTCCAATACAATGGCGACACAAATTAAATATGAGCCCGATCTTAAAAACTTCAAAGGAATGCATGTATCACCTTTTGGAATGTGATGGTACCCCAGGGTGACACTCAAAAAGCTGACCAGCATCCATCCGAAGCGCATGGCTGTTTGGTGACCACTCCGTTAGATTGCTGTAATCCATTAGTTTAGCATCATAATGAAGAATCTTCAATGCATTATGATCAAGACGCTGAGTGGATGTGAGTGGTGTCTGGGGCTGTAAGTCTCACTGAGTTATTTCCTCGAAACACTTCGACTGAAAGCAAGATGCGTGGCTTTGGGAAGAACTCTCTTCTCAAGGGAGGGAATCATCCTCCACAAGCCAGGCTGGAGTCAGAACTCACTGAGAAACATCCCCATCATGACATGCCCAGGAATGTCCCTGTCCTGTCGATCATGTATTCTGTAAGACTTTGCATAGAATGACTCCATTTGTTATTAATGTAAATGTCAGGTAAGACTTGGGGAGTCTGTCCTCTTCCTCATTGTGGGATCCAGGGATGGAACTCCTGCCCGGCAAGTGTCTTCACCCACTGCGCTATTACATCGGCCTTGACCATGTCATGCATTCTGAATCCCCAACTGTATACAAATAATGCTTACCCAGATACTACAATTCTAAATAATTTAAACATTTTAAAGATGGAAAGTGTTAGGAATGCTATTCGCTGAATTGAATAGGTTCACTTTGGTTCAAGACAAAACAAAACAAAACAAAAATCAACAATAATAACTAACATCCTGAAAGGACCCACAGGGTGGGCCACCCCTTTGGAAATCAATTCTTTCAACAGTCTTTTAATATTCTAGCCTCGTGTCCTCATTCTCATTCCATAAGAATAAATGACCAGAAAATCAATCTTCAAAAGAATATATTTACATCTCTTCTTTCCTGTACAAGCTGACCCATGCATCTGGCCCACTGAGGACAGTATCAAATGATATGTCTAAAAGTGGAAGTGTTGTTTTAAAGTAAACAAAATTCACTGATGGTATTGCTGACTAGAGGAGGGTGTGAATGAAAAGCCTTAAAAGCCCTGGTGGAGTGGGAATAGAGTCGGATGCTCACAGAGAGTCGCTGTGTGAGGACAGGGCTTCAACCTGTCTGCATGGGAGGGTGGACCTGCCAGGCTGCTCAAATATGAGTCAACACTGTGCCTTAGCTGCTCAGCCCTCGTGGCTCTGTGTTCTAGAAGTTTCACCCTCCCACACCAAGATATGAAGAGGAAGAATCTCTCTTGCCTGCTTATCCATTTCCTCAGCCCCACAATTCTTTATCTGAGACACAGTCTCGTGTGGCCCGTGCAAGCTCAAACTCACTACGGAGGCAAGGAGGACCTTGAACATCTAATCCTCCTGCCTTCACCTCCTAAGGGCTGGGACTATAGGTGTGCACCGCCATACTGTATAGGTGGAGGTGGCGATAGAACTCAGGGCCTTGTGTCTGCTAGGCAAGGACCACCATCAGCACTACAGCCTCCGCCCTGATGGTGATATGGTGTAAACTATGAGGAATGTGGCATACACTTATAATCCCAGCACTTAGGAGGCTAATATAGGAGAGCCACAAGCTCGAGGGAAGCCTGGGCTACATAGGGAGGCTCTGTCTTTTAGAGTGTGTCACAAAATATCTATGCCGTCCATGTTTGGAAGCAAAAAGAATAGTCATTGAATGTTACACACATACATACAAAAAAATGGAGAGTACCCCACTCTGGGAAGGGGGTGGCATGTCAGGGTCTGGGTGAGGGAGTTTTCATTGTATCCATTGTATAATCTGATTTTAAAAGCAGCAAATGCATCTACCTTCCAAACAGCAGCTTTACGGGAATATAATTTATGGGCCATAAGATTTAGTCTCTAATGCATTCAGTTTCACAATACTGCTGTCATCTATGTTTAGGACTTTTCATCCCCCGACCACTGCCCCACCCAAAGAAACCCCTTAACAGTAAACTCTATCTCTTCTCCTTAGAAACTGCCAACAGCAACCATACATTCTGTCAGTATGGATCTGCCTATTCTGGACATTTCATATAAATGATATCAAACAGGACGTCTAGAGCTTTCCACAGCATGTGCTAGCCCTATCAGTAATTCTCCATTTTTTCTTCCTGTTCACATAGTGTTCCACCTTAAAGATAGTCTTCATTTTGCCCGCCAGCAGGATGATCATTCGGATGCTTTCTACTCAGGACTGTAGGGAATTATCTTGCTGTGAAACTTTGTGTATATTTTTGGGTGAATATATCTTTGTACTTCTCCTCACTACATCAGAGAAATGGAATCCATGGGTGGTAGGTTCTGTACATTTGAGAAACTGTTTTTCTGCCATGATTTTCCCTTTCTCACGAGCTGTATGAGTTCAAATTTCCCCATCTTTTCTCATCTTTCTGACTTAGTCCAACTCAGGGGGGTCCATGTGATGTCTCTGATGCTGGTTCCTATTTCACAGAAGGCTCATGGTCCTGGGCCTCGTTTAACTGTTGACAACTTGCATACCTTCTTGGGAAAAATGCCTGCTTGAGTCCTTTGCTCAGTCACAAATGGAGATTCTTGTCCTGTTATTATTGAGCAGAGAGTCCGTGACACACCCTGAACAAGGCTCTTGTTAGATACCTGATCTGACGGTGCCCCCTGGCACACCGATGTTTACTCTTCTGGTGGCATCCTCTGGAGTCAAGCTTGCCTGTCTACTCTTTATCTTGCTGCTGTTTCTCAATGCACCATGAAGACATCTCTATCCAACCTCAGGCTACAGCTGAGGCTGCCCCCGATTCATCTTTGACTCAAGCCTGGCTTCTGCCTTGTGTTACTCTTCCAATGGGACGTGTAGTCCTCCGTTCTTCTGCATGTGTGCATGCAGTTCTCCCCACAGTTTGAGTGACCATTCTTCCCCCAACTCACACACTTTGACTCTTCTGGGTGTGAACTGAATATACTAGAATGTCCCCAGCTGTACTGTGAGCAACATCCCTGTCCCCATACCCCATCCCTGCATATGCGTGTGCGTGCGTGCGTGTGTGCGTGTGTGTGTGTGTGTGTGTGTGCGTGTGTGTGTGTGTGTGTGCGTGTATGTATGTGTGTGTGTGCCCTTCTGTCTCTCCTCCCACAACTTTCTGTTCCATTGGCTCTGTGCTATTTCTTGGTCTCCATTTCATTCATTTCAGCTTAATCTTTATTATTTATTTCTTTCCTCTAATCTTGTATTTGTCTTATTCTTGCTTCCCTAAGACCTTGACATACATAATTATGTATTTAGTTGAGGTCTCTTAGGGCTTTTGATGTAGAGCCCGGTGGTTATTAAGGACCTTTTTTTGTCATATCTCAAAGATTCTGATACATTGTCTTTCCATTTTCAAGTTTCTAGGAAATTTCCATTCCCATCCTCTGATTCTTCAACTATCCACTGTTCTTTCAAACACAGTCTTGTTAGTTGTGGACAAACCTGTATTCCCAGTAGTTTTTCCAGCTGTTGATTTCTAGTCTCATTCCATTATGATCTGACACAATAGACGAACTTAATTCATTGTTTGGCATTTGTTAAGACTTGTTTTATGGCCTAATATGTGATTTATTTCAGACACATCTCCATGGGCTGTCAAATGGCTTCCCCCAGGGCCACTCTGTTGACTCCGCTGCTCCCCTGTGTTTGTGTGTGTGTGTGTGTGTGTGTGTGTGTGTGTTTGTCGAGGGCTTGCCCAGGGTTCCTCCAGGCTGGCTCTGTTGACTCTGCTCCACCCCCTGCAGTGTTCGAGCCTTGCTTACCCATTTCTCCTCTTGTCAGTTTGTTTGCAGTATTGTAATTTGAACCCAGGACTCTGTGCATGTAAGGCATGCCCATGCATTCTATCACAAACATGCAACACCAGTCGGCCATATAATAACCAAAAAACCCGACAGCTTAGTTTATACTGTATAGCTATTTTGGAAATAAGGCGTCCCCATTCACAGGCTGCGTTGTCACCCATGTTTGCTGCTGGTATTGCAGCTGTTTATTTAGTGGCTTTCCTGTGTAAATTCTATAAAGTAGATACTCTGTCTGAAGCCTCTGCTTTCTTATCTTATTACTATGGCAATGTTTTAAGACATATATTAATGGTAGGAATAATGAGTTTCATTGCAACATCTCAAATGAGTACTTTGAACCATAGCTAGGTCCTGTCACCCTTCCTGAGATTGGAAAGAGAAGTTCCACAGTTCAGAGCCAAATTTGAAGCAAACTTTAATTAAATACCGACCAGGTTGGACTCTGGTCTGGTCACTGGAATCCCAGCTCATAGTGACAAGTCACCGCATTGTAGGAGGTTTTAAGGACAAAACCACATGGCCACCGTATTTCCCATGTGGCTTTATGTTTTTGTTTTTGTTTTTTTTTTTTTTTTTTTTTTTTTTTTTTTTTTAAAGAACTGCAACTTCCAGCATTCCAGGAAGTTACCTGCTTGTTGGGCAGGTGGGGCTTACGGTTGGCTTTGATTCTTAACCCTCTCTGAGAACACAATGGCTATAACAGATTTATAAACTGTGTATTGGAACTGCCACAGTATAACCCAGAGCTGTAGCAAAGGTTGGGAGACACATATGAAGAAAAATAAGAGATTTCTTTTCTTTCCTTCTTTCTTTCCTTCCTTCTTTCTTTCTTTCTTTTTTTCTTTTTTTGAGGGAACCTGTAACAATTTCACTATTTACAATGTCTGCCTCAAGGTCACCCAGAGGTCAGAAAGTCAGATCTTCTTAAAGTCTTTTTTTCTGGCTTTTCCACAGCCCTTCATTCAGGGAGAAGATTCTGGGACTCCTGGGATATAATGTGTCTCTTCAGAATGCCTGTGAACATCTTTCTTGTTCTCTGATTATCTTTGCAATCCCTGGGGAGCCCCCCCCTCCCCCGCCAGTCTGCAGATTCCACTGACTCAGGCAGCTAAGGTTCCTAGTCCTTTTCCTGCTTGTTGTCAACAAACACCTTGGGGAACTGAGCCTTTTCCATTGATCAGGCTTTGAGTCAGGTCCAATAAAGACAAACCTTGTAAGCTAGGGATTTTCCAAGGAGCTGCCAGGCAGCTGCAGCAGTGATGGCCTTTGGGCACAGGGCTTGAGAGAGCTCCTCACCCATCTCTGCCTCTCTGCTGACTGAGGCAATGCCAGCATGCAGCCAGCATTGGTGACTCGGAGGCTCCCTGTTTTCAAGTTTTCTGCCAATCTCAGGAGAAGCAAAGAGAATAATGTAAGTTAAAACCCCATGAACCTTGCTGTTCCTAACATTTTGCTCGCACACACGCTGTGCTGAGCTTTTTGGTTAATTTCCAGAACGCTAGAGAGGTTGGCGCTGGCATCTCCCCTGGTGTTTTTGTGTGTTTTTGGAGGCAGGGTTCTGAGTTCTTTACTCTGCTGCACAACAAAAGCCTCTCTACGTGTGTCAGTTTGCAATGGAAAAACATTTCATTTTCAAATATCTGTGAAAAACCAGTGGGGTTACTTATGGTAGTGATTTACTAGGAAAAAAAAAAAACTAAATTAAAAAAGAAATTGGTTTTCCTCTTTGCAGTAGAGTCTGTGCAATCATGGCTGGCCTGGAACTCGCTCTGTAGACCAGACTGCTCTTGCACTCACAGATATCCACCTGCCTCTGCCTCCCAGGTGCTGGGACTAAAGGAATGTTCTACCACACCTGGCAAAAACTGCTTTTAAGGGAATGATGTATGTAATCAGTTGAGTATGGCAGTGTGCAGTATAGATGTGGAATATACTAATGTTGTAGCCCCCGAATTACTGAACTCTCTGCAGTTCATTGTCCTGTTTCTTGGAAGCCTCACCAAAGAGACTCCAGTGTTGTGTACAGAGGGTTTGCCTCTGCATTCCTGCCCCACCCCACCCCCACCTCCCCACCCCCGCCCTGCCCTGCAAGTGCAATACATACGCAGGCAGCCGGTTTCTGCGCTCTGTCCCCCTGCTTATGGCTCCCTCCCTCTCCCTGGCTGCTGGAGGGAACCCAGTCTGGCCTTAGAATAAACTCCCATAAACTGCCCATAAACTCCCCCCGCCCCCAATGAAAACATTCCAAGGATACAAATGCTAGCTTGAGACAGCCTCCCCACCTCTGGGTCACCAAAAACTAGAGCTCTCTCTCTGATAAAAGGCCAAACTCTCCAGGTGCCTGTCTTTGGGGCTTTAAAGAAATAACAAACTCAAAGACGATTAAGGCCCCATAAAAAAGGGTAATCAAAGGTCACAGACATTGTAGCTGGCCATAAAACTAGTTCCTGATAACTCCACAAAAGACACTCTTTAATCCCCCTCCCAGCTTCAGTTCCATCCCACCAAATGGTATCATGTTTGAGTTACAACCTACTCAGCTTTCACTCCCCTTCACCCTAAACATTCAAAGAATTCCTAACTGCACTGTATATAAACCCAATGCTTTCCGAACTCCTCATCACACGCCAGCACCTACACTCTGTGTGTGTGTGTGGGGGGGGGGGGCGTGGTGGGTTGTGATCCTAGTCAAGACTCGAAATAATAAAAAGACTCTTTTGCAAGTTGCACCGGACTTCGAAATTCTTGGGCTTGTCTGGGTTTCCCACTGACTCGGGGCATAACACTAAATGGTAATAAGTAATGACAGTGCATATCTATAAAAGTGACAAATACATTTCAAATATTTACATCGTCTGTTTGGGGAAGAGCTGAATTATGGGTAATTTATTTTTGAAAATTAATTCTGTATTTTTTCATAATATATGATCTTACACTGTTGCGTGTCAATGTAGTTTTTAATTTAAAACATATATGCAAAATGAAGTTTATTTCCTAGTTCAAAGAATATGCATAGCCATACCATAGTTTGTTCAGGATAGCACAGGAGGCTCAGAGGCGGAATCCTCCCCTGCCATAGTTTGTCCAGAATTCATGTGAAACACAGTTGCTGGGCTGCAGATACCCAGATCTGCAGATGGACCCAGATACCTGCTTAAAAGGAAATCTACCTGCATTGTTCCTTGGAACCAAGGATCACGCTGAGCAAACATATGAAGCCCTGCCCCCAAGCTTCAGGTAAAATGGGGTGCTGGCTTATTGAGGTGGGCTCCAGAGAGTAACTCCTGTCATCCCCAGGGCTGCTTCTGCTAGTAGATCTGCATGGATCCCTGGGAATGTATAATTTCCCCATTGCCTAGCAACGGTTCCATTATTTTCAGGAACTCGTTAAACGAATGAATGCATTTTGATGACAAGACAGCTTTATTCATGCCACGCTCCGGGCCATCATGTAATAAGAAGAGATAACAAAATGAAATATCTTGGAGATCGTGTCCCCAGTTGCTTCTTCCCGCAGACCCCTCAGAGGCGCTGGCTTGGTGGAGGAACTTTTTATGCAAACAGCTTTGAGAAGCTAATAGAAAAAGCATATTGAGTCTGAGTAATTATATTGTATGTGCACACATTCACATTCTCCCTTTATCAGTTGCTGGATGGTCTCTGTGCATGAAGTATTAGCAGAAGCGCTCCAGGAATCAGAGACTTTGATGGTTTCAAAATGCCCCAGATGTCCCTGATTTTCTCTATACGCAGGCGTGCCACCGTTCCCAATTCTCTAGCAAGCACACACATTTGGCTGAAGAAGAATACAAAACATAACCCCCGCAGGCCCAGTTCATGCTGCACGAGGTACATGCTGTACACCGGCACCCTTCTAAATAGAAAGGATTCTAACCAATCCCAGCTTAACATATTTCCAGCAGGAAACTTGGAGAACTGTGGTGGCACCTAAATTCTAGTAACGGAATTCCTCTGGGGTCTTGAAAGATCAAAATTTCTCCCTAAGATTATTGGAGAAAACACACACGTGCTCACGCACACACACACACACACACTCGACATCAGACAGCTCTGAGATCTAACCTTATACCACCGGGATGTAGGAAATACTGTCATGTATGCCAGGCTGTGCTTGAGCCTCCCTGGTTAGCTGTGGAAGAGCCTGAGCTGTGGACTGTATGGCTTGTACTTCCTGAGTGCTAGGATTATAGGCTTCTACCTACATCATCATGCTGGGGACCCATGACGTCAGCTTTCTGCAAGCACTGTGCCAACTGAGCTCCACCAGCAGCCCCTAGATATACGTGGCTCAAGAGCACCCTTTTGAGAAGCCAAGTACAGAGTTGGGCATCAGGTGGACAGTGGCAGGCTTCCACCATCCTCTTTAGTTCCTTCTCCTTCAGTTAGCAAACCCCAAGGCTTGTCCAAGGAGGAGCTAGCACTGGGATCCAATGCCTTCTACATATGGTCTGTGGTCTTCCAAATGTCTGCCCCATTCTTCCTGCCCCGAACTTTAAGCTCAGGTTAAAACTCATTTTAAATTTATAAATTAAAGTTTGCGGGTGGTGTGATGCATCAGTAGGTACAGGAGCTTGCCACCTGAGCCGGATAACCTGAGATCAACCCGTGGGTACGACATGGTAGAAGGAGAGAACCAGCTTTCCCTACAAGACATCCCCTGATCTCCATGGGTGTGCTGTGGCATACATTGCCTACTGCCCTACCATATACACACCAACGAATAAAAACATTGTGTGTGTGTGTGTGTGTGTGTGTGTGTGTGTGTGTGTGTGTATTTAAGACAGGATTTCTCTGTGTAACCCTGGCTGTCCTGGAACTCACTCTGTAGACTAGGCTGGCCTCGAACTCAGAAATCCACCTACCTCTGTCTCCCAAATGCTGGAATTAGAATAAAAACACTTTTTAACTGATATAAAAATCAAAATAATTCAGAAATACATAAAGTAAAATTTGTAATCCTTCTTTAACACCCCCTATGTGTAGAATGTCAACACATGGTGCTGAGAGTACTACATCTAGCAACTTCAAAATGGCACATATAAACTTCAGTTAGGCAGCACAGTTTAATCCTCAATGAATGTCCCCGGCATGTGTGTGAGTAAACATCAGAATTTGGGATGGAAGCGGGACAAAGGTTGGACAGACAGACATGTCTTCACTGGGCTCATGGACATTTTGGGGAAAGAAAGCATAAAAGGGGGTCACAACTCATAAAAGCAATGTTAAATTGTGTCAAGTGAGGAGGTGTTCCGTAATTCAGAAAAGAACAGGTTATCCATGAATTTTCTAGAGGGGAGTGGAAGTTGTGACAAGCTTTTAACTGGTGTGTAGGGTTCGGAGAAGCCAAAGGAAGAAAGAAAAACCTGAAGATCAATTCTCTCCCAAAGAATTGTATTTGTGGTTTTCATGAAGACAAACCACTGACTTTCTCTGTACTTCCCCCCCCCACCCCCCGCTTAGAGTTCTAGCAAAAGCAAGACAAATGTGTGGGGCGAGCAGTGCCCAGCTCTGTGCTTCTGTTCTTCCTCATGTGGTGAGGCTGAAATGCAGGGTTACAGGCTGTGTTACGGCTGCTTGTATAGCTGTTCTTCCCATGAAAGCAGTGGAGCAAAAGGCTGGAGCGACGGCTCCGAGGTTAAGAGCACTGGCTGCTCTTCCAGAGGGCCCAGGTTCTATTCTAAGCACCCACAGGGTGGCTCACAACCATCTGTAACTCCAGTTCCAAGGTGTCTGCTCCTTTTTCTGGATTTCTATGGGTCCTAGGCATACACATGCAATTCATACCCACAGGCAAAATACCCAAAACTTAAAAGAAAATGATCCCAATAGGACATTTGAACTTTACATGCTACCCACTTGAGGGTTCACAGCTAGCAGGATCTGCGCTTTCCTTCTCTCTCTTCTGGTCCCACCTGGCATGACCAGCTTTGGGGGTGGAACCTAATCTTGTCTCTTCCTTCCCTGCCCCCATCACCAGTTCTCCAGAGACATCTTGCTGAGTATCTTGATGCCTGTTTCTACCTCTGGCAAGCCTTTGCACAGATGTGCTCATTAAAGCGACAAACCTCACTGTTCCCATTTTCCAGTCACGAAACTGTTCTCCAGTCAAGGATGACTGGAGACGCTGATGATTGCTTCTAATGAGCAGACAAAAAAAAAAAAAAAAAAAAAAAAAAAAAAGAAAAAAAAGAAAGAAAGAAAGAAAGAAAATCAATCAGTTCTCTCTCAGAGAAAAAGACACTTGAGTGCGCTCACCTCTAATATGAGCAAGGCAATGCTTCTTTAGCGAGAAAAACATTGATGATTAAAAGAAATAGGAGTGGGAACTGGTGTGGTCTCAAACCAGAAAGAATCTGAAGAGGGCACACGTAAACCCACAGGCCGCGTCTGGGACAGCAAGACCTCATGTACGGCCTTCCACCGAGACATATTAGAAGGAAGCACCCACGGCTGGCTTTATTTGTACCTCAGTTTTCTATTGGAAATACCTGAGAGCTAAGTTTGGTTTAACAAGTGATTCGATTTAACAAATGCAAGACACAGGATCCTCTCAGCTTCCAAGTGACAGAGGTGGATCAGCAACCTTCTCTGCCCCTTCCCTGCAAGTGGAGGGTCAACCTCCAGGGAGCTCCTTAACCTAGAGACTTGAGTGAGAGCTGCCATTTTTTCTCCGGTGAGTTTCTAAGACTGGAGCAGCCAGCTGGGAGGCACAGGCCCCACGAGTCTCAGGGTACTTGCAGGGTGGCAGGGACAGGACAAGCTCTAGTCAGAGACACTAAGAACATCTAACACCAAAAATCAAGAGATGGCGAAAGGCAAATGCAAGAATCCTACCAACAGTAAACAAGACTACTTGGCTACATCAGAACCTAATACTCCCATTGCAGCAAGTCCTGTATATCTCAAAACACCAGAAAAGCAAGAATTGGATCTAAAATCATATCTCACAATGCTGATAGAGGAACTCAAGAAGGACATGAATACTCCCTTAAAGAAATACAGGAGAATACAGGTAAAGAGGTACAAGCCCCTAAAGAGGAAACAAAAAAAATCCCATAAAGAATTACAGGAGAACACAAGTAAACAAATAGAAGCACTTAAAGAGCAAACTCAAAAATCCCTTAAGGAATTGCAGGAAAACA
>NW_022196913.1:61698859-61699359 GCF_008632895.1 Mastomys coucha
AATCCCGGACCTTAAGCTGTACTACAGAGCAATTGTGATAAAAACTGCATGGTATTGATATAGTGACACACAAGTAGATCAAGAAACCAAATTGAAGACCCAGAAATGAACCCATGCACGTATGGTCACTTAATCTTTGACAAAGGAGCTAAAACCATCCAGTGGAAAAAAGACAGCATTTCCAATAGATGGTGCTGGCTCAACTGGCAGTTAACATGTAGAAAAATGCAAATCAATCCATTCCTTTCTCCTTGTACAAAGCTCAAGTCCAAGTGGATCATGGACCTCCACATCAAAGCAGATACATTGAAACTAATAGAAGAGAAAGTGGGGAAGAACCTCGAGCAAATAGGCACAGGGGAAAATTTCCTGAATAGAACGCCAATAGCTTCTGCTCTAAGATCAAGAATTGACAAATGGGACCTCAAAAAGTTGCAAAATTTCTGTAAGGCAAAAGACACTGTCAATAGGACAAAATGGCAACCAACAAATTGGGAAAA
>NW_022196913.1:61700667-61704861 GCF_008632895.1 Mastomys coucha
AATGCAAGACACACACACACACACACACACACACACACACACACACACACACACACACGTGAAGCCAAGAAGTGGATGGTTCTGAATGCCATGGGATATCCCAGTCCATCATAGCCAGCTATTCCCTTACCCCACCCGTGTGGGGTCCACTGTGTCCATGCAGCACAGCACGATGTCCATACCTGTTGATGGACCTGCAGGTCATGTTCGATTTAGGGATGTTATGAGTGGTCCTGATCCGAACACTCCTGTGCATTTTTTTTCCTGAGGTGCATGCGCGCATTTCTTTGGGGTGTAAACCCCAGAGCAGAATCCCAAGATTATATAATATGTGGATCTTCGGCTATGGTGAAAAAGATGATGATTGTTATCCTTAATTACACTCTTGCCAATGGTACAGAAAGGACCTCTGAGAGAGGAGAATCATTTTCATCACATTTCCACATATTTAACTGCATGGGGTTCATCCATCTGAAGTCTTGTGGCCTACCTTCCACCTATGGTCCTCGGACATTGACAGAACAGAGTTGAGTCCTGGCCTCTTGTGTTAGTTAACATAGCTTGGGCCTTATGTGGCATTTTGTAAGGCTCCAGTGTAATGCTTGCCACTACATTATTTTAACAATTACTTGTCCTTATGGTCTCCATTGTAAGCCCAGTGAGGAAGATCAGGAAACCTTAGCAGTGAGAAACCTTAATGTCACCTGTCTGTATCCGTGTATTTCCCGATAATGCCAACCCGCAGGAAACAGTCTCAGAAGATGGGAAGAGGCAGGGCATATCTTGTAAGCTCAGACCCTGTTGTGCCAGTCCAGTATCTGAAAATGAACAGACGTTTGTCAAGGCATTGCCTCCCAGGTCACCCTGACAGCTCTATACTTCCTGGTACTTCACAGTTACAATAGTTGCCCTGGGCCTCCCCACCCACCAGGGACTCCGAGTGCTCAGCTCTACAGTTCTAGAGACAGCCACCTGGCATTTCCCCTAGTCCAAAGACCACAGCTGCATGGCAGTGACATCAAGTTGAGCCGGAGCTCTGGTATACAGCTGCCAGCATCTGTCCCCGAGGACAATAGTTGCTGGTAGCCAACAATGAGGAGAAACAGGAATCACAGAAGCCAGGATCAGGGTGGAAATGATTGTAAAAATGTCCTTCAGTGAATGGGTAGAAAGGCTGCCAGCACCCCTCTGTGCCCAGATTGCTTAATCCCCTAGCAGCTCTCCTCCAACACCGGCTCCTCTTGTCTGTTCTCCCAGAGAGATGCCTGGCAGGCATTAAAGACTGCTCTTCTAGAAGCAGGACTTTGATGGACCTCTGCCTGAGAAGCCCATTACAGGTGCTCTTGAAGGGAAGAGGGGGGCAGCTCTAAGGAGCTGGGAAGAAGTGGGCCAAGGAGCTATGCGGCCTGACAAAGGTGCGAGCGCAGAGCAGATTACAGGGTCTGTTTGGGCATTGATTCACAGAGACCACCGGTTAGATGACACCATCGTCCTTTTAAGATTAAGCGTCCTATTTAGGATGCCCCTTCATCTGGGGCAGATGTTTTAGAGGAGACTCAAGGGTCAAAAGGGCTTGCCTGGGGTTACACACATCTGTATGCCTACTAATTCCAAAAGGGCTTGCTGGGATCGCAAGCCAGCTCTTACTGACTTCCGGTCACAACAGCGCACTCGTGCTCTCCGTGCTGTGTGCCACAGTTACAGAGTCTACTAACAACCTCTCTGCCCTGCGTCCCTCTGTCTCCTCACTTTCTCTTGCTGTCTTTACTTCTCCATAGGCTGGCCTGAATGAGGTGTCCCCTCACAGTCTAGGACATTTGATTACTTGTCCCCAGTCGGTTTGGGTGGGTTTAGGAGCTGGGACCTTGCTAGAAGGAAGTATGTCCCTGGAGATGAGCTTTGAGGGTAATAAGCTTGACCCACTGCCTACTTGCTTCATGCCTGTGTTTGGTTCAAGATGGACGCTTTCTGCCTGCTTCACCAGCCGCCATGCCAGCTGCCTGCTGCCCCAGCTCCGCCATCAAGGATTCTAACCCTGTGGTTGCAAAAGCCCAAGTGAACTCTTCAGTTAGTTGCCTTGGTCGTGTGTTTGATTAGAGCAACAGAAAAGTAATAAATATACTTCATTATTACAAAATATGTTGGTTATATTAAGCTTAACTAATGTATATTCATCACACAAGGTGATGGATTTCATGACTTTTTAATTCAAATATATTATATACTTGGACCATATTTACCTCATACTCCTGTCTCCCAATCAGTCACTTTAACCTGGATTATTCTTTTTCTATATCTATATTCTTTCCTTCCTTATATGTGTGCATGTACATGTGTGTGTGTATACACATTCTCTAAGTTCCATATAGGAGAGAAAAATATGCATTCGTGTTCCTGATTCTGTCTCATTTTGCTTAATAATATGGTCTCTGCTTCCATGTGTTTCCCACAAATGGTTTAATTTTATTCATTAACATTATCAAAATAATTGTTACTTCACAGAATTCTGTACTCCAAAAGGCTCCTAGCTCCTAAGAAATAATTTAAAAAGTATGTCTGGAACTTAATGTCTTTCACCTTTGCTGCCTTTTAAAATTTTAACTCCTTATTACTTTCACAGTGAGTCCTCTTTCTCTTCAAGTTAGGGAATTCATCACCTCCTATGTAACAACCTCCTACTGAGGGGCCAATAACTTTCAATAACCTAGGAACTCATGATCCATCAGTGGCAAGTTGGATGCACCGAGCAGTATCCCGGCCCAGTTCTCTCTTTCTGGGAACGTGTAGCTTCACCACTAACAGAAACTGCTGTCTAGTTAGTGTGTGAAATATCGTCGGGTTGGAATCGATGTCTATTTTCCTCATATTTGGGATCATAATGAAATTTTTACATGCTGAGTTGAGCCTGTGTTGGGTGTGTGAATACGGGTGACCAAATGGTTACACAGGAAGCTACTAATCAATCTGAGCACCGTGCTCTGGTGAGCTATGTGTGAAGGGTGACCACCACAAAACAGCCTGAGCTGTCACATAAAAGGGCAGGGTTTGTTAGAAAAACAGAAAAGGACTTGACGCCTTATTACAAAGTTGAGTTAGTTATATCAAGCTTAACTAAAATACTTGTATAACATAAAATGACAAGTTTCATGATGGCATTTTAATTATCACTAACCTTCCATCACCTTCTTCTGTCTCCCAAGCAGTCTCCTTTATTTTCTGTATTGTTTTTCCTCTATGTCTGCTCTGTGTGTGTGTGTCTGTGTGTGTGTGCACCTGCACATGCACATGCATTCTAAATTCCATATATGATAGAAAAATATGTATCTGTGTTGGTGTTCCTGAGTTTGATGGTTCCTTGTGTTACCTAATAAGATGGTTCTGAGGTTTTAAGGAGAACATTACACTTTCCTATCAGGAGCTATCATAGGAGAAGTTAGTAACTAACAGGTGATCTTTCTGAGATGAGTCTGCCTTGGATTAAAAATCCACAACAGATTTACTCCAATAGGCACAGCTCAGGAGGAATTCACATTAGGAAAGATTCCTGCTATTATTATGCTCTCGATGTTATTATTAAATATACAATGATCACTAGGTATTAGCCCACCCTTTTGAGCAGATCTCTGCAGAACAATGAAGTGCACCATCTTGTAGTGATACTATATAGTCAAATAGATAATAATTCTATAGAATTCCTGACTTAATTCAAAGAATTTTAGTAAGAAATTTTTAGAGATGGTCTTAGTTGCTAGAAAGATGTAATGAAGTTAGAATCAAGAATAGAATGTGCCTACTCCTCAGAATAGCAAGTAAAGGCTGAACAATGAGCTTTCATAACCACATTGAAAAGAGAAATAGACTTGGAACAATTTTGTGTGCAAGCAAAAACATTAAGGTCCCAGTGTAAAGTCTCACGTGTGCACTATGATAAAGCAAGGCCATCCATGTAAAAACTGTTGCTTTGAACTTATAATGAGTATATTATAATGAAACACTGCTTTGAACTTAATATCAACATCCTTTTGTAACTTCCATTTTATGTAACATTTTATCTCTAAAGGTAATTTTCTAAAGAACTTTTTGTCTAAGAAGATTTGAAAAGACCAGAGAAAAGAAATAAGGTTGTTGGTTGAATGGTTTGGCTTGAGGAGCTCTGCCCCATCCATCCCTCCCTCCCTCCCTCCATCCCTCCCT
>NW_022196913.1:61705013-61742189 GCF_008632895.1 Mastomys coucha
ATCCCTCCATCCATCCATCCCTCCATCCCTCCATCCATCCATCCCTCCCTTCCTCCATCCCTCTATCCCTCCATCCATCCCTCCATCCCTCCATCCCTCTCTCCCTCCCTCCATCCATCCATCCCTCCATTCTTCCATCCATCCATCCCTCTTTCCCTCCATCCCTCCATCCCTCCCTCCATCCCTCCCTCCCTCCATCCCTCCATCCCTCCCTCCTTCCATCCATTCATCCCTCCATTCATCCATCCAAATGTGTATGTCTGTTTGTCTATATGTTTGTGTGTAGGGTATGTGTATATATGTGTAAGCATTTATAATACTTGTGGAGTTGATTGTGGCAGACAGTCGGGCCCTGCCAGAGAATGGGTATATGAATGATTGAATGTATACGTCTGTGCATATTGCCTGTATGCAGCATCTTTTTTGTTGTTGTTGTTGTTGTTTTGTTTTTCAAGACAAGGTTTCTCTATATAGCCCTGGCTGCCCTGGAACTCACTCTGTAGACCAGGCTGGCCTCCAACTCAGAAATCCTCCTGCCTATGCTTCCTAAGTGCTGGGATTAAAGGTGTGTGCCATCACTGCCCAGCTGTATACAGAATCTTAATTCTTCTCCTTTCTCTTTCACAAAGAGTTAACCATCCAGCCCAGTGAAGGGCTTCTGGCTGCCTGGCCAGAAAAGGGAGCACCAGCAATAAATCTTTTCACTTAATTCCCTGCTGCTAAATAAACATCACGTGCTAATTGCCAGATATTAGTGCTTATTAAAGCACAAGTAATAAAGGGTTAAGTTTTTGGCACTCAGTGAAGTGTAGAACAGTAAAAAGGAGTTGTTAAGTTTTCCTAGCACTTATTTAAGCATAAAGAGTTAAATGAAACACAGAGTTATAATATTTAATAAAGCACAGAGTTAAAGAGAAAAGAAGCCAGCATTTTTAACATAGATTAAGCAAGAAAGTCTTTAGAATCTTTTAAAAGTTATCAACAAGGATTCGGTATAGTTAGAGAGCTAGAAGGCCAGAGACCATCAGTCTTTAAAGCAATGCCCAACACTGTATTCCACTTCAAGCCCATTCCAGGCCAGGAAGGCTCACAGCACTTTCCTAATGAAATTGTTCGTCCATGAGGTCATATATTAAATTAGGAATGGTTTTGCAAATTGGAAATATTTTTTTCACCTGATCCATTTAAGGTTATTTTTGGAAAAGAAGTTTATATTGAGTCAGGCATAGTAGTACATTCCTATAGTCTCAGCATTCAAAAGTAGAAGAGGCAGGATGATTGACCAAGCTATATAGTGGATACTAGGCCATCCAGAGCCACATACAGAGACACTGTCACAAACAGACAGTCAAGAGTTTATAGAGTGTTTCCAACCCTTCTCTGGTGACACAAGGTAAGGTCACCTGGGAAGAGGGAAGCTCAACTGAGGAAATGTCTCCATCAGACTGGCCCGGTAGGCCGGTCTGTAGAGCATTTTCCTGATTGATGATTGATGTGTGAGCCCTGTGAGTAGGTGGTCTTGGGTTGTATAATAAATCAGGCTGAGTAAGCCATGGGGAGCACACAGCCCTTCTCTGTGACTCCTGCTTCTGACCTCACTTTAAGGTCCTGCCCCAATATCCCCCAGTGGTGAGCTGCGATGGGGGTAACCCAAACAAACCCTTTCCTTTCCCATGATGCTTTTGGTCACAGTGTTTGTCACAGCAGAAAGTAAAGTGAGACAGATACACAGCAAAGGGACACAGCAAACTAGAGCCATCGAGTTCATGCTGTGGGAAAGGGCTGGGCTTCCTTTAGTGCACATTGATGCCATCATTAACTCTATAGGAACCCACTAATGTATTCTGAGTATCTCAGAAAGTACTTGGAAAACTTAGTCAAAGTCTTTCCAAGTGTTTTTATTCCAGCAGAATAAAGAGATTGAAAAACATAAATCTTTCTCTTATTTAGAATATTATCACATAATAATATGGGATAAGCATGGAACATGCTGCAATTGCTTTTTAAAGATTTATTTTATTGCCGGGCAGTGGTGACACACTCCTTTAATCCCAGCACTTGGGAGGCAGAGGCAGGTGGATTTCTGAGTTAGAGGCCAGCCTAGTTTACAGAGTGAGTTCCAGGACAGCCAGGGCTACACAGAGAAACCCTGTCTCGAAAAACATCAACAAACAAACAAACAAAAGAAATATTTTATTTTATTTTATTTTATATTATATTATATTTTATGTGTATGAGTGTTTTACCAGCATGTATATCTGTACTACTCATGCATGCAGTGCCCATGGAGGCCAGAAGAGGGCCACAAATACCCTGAAGCTAGAGTTACAGGTGGTTGTGAGCCAACATGTGCCTGGAAACTCCCGTGCTCTGGAAGAGCAGCCAGTGCTCTTACCCACTGAGCCACCTCTGCAGCTGGCTTTTGAAACATCTGTTTGGTTAGAAATAGATTCTCAGGATTCAATCCTGGTTGTCTTAGTTAGGGTTTCCATTGCTGTGAAGAGACACCATGACCAAGGCAAGTCTTATAAAGGACATTTAATTGCTAGCTTACAGGTTCAGAGGTTTAGACAATTATAATCATAGCAGGAAGGTGGCAGTGTCCAGGCAGGCAGACATGGTACTGGAGTTGCTGAGAGTTCTACATCTTGTTCCAAAGACAAACAGGAGTTTATCTTCTAGGCAGCCAGTGCAAGGGTCTTAAAGTCAACCACTACAATGACACACTTCCTCCAGCAAGGCCATAATTCCAAATAGTGCCACTCCCTGGGCCAAGCATATTCAAACCACCACACTGTTAATTTCATTCTTTACACATTGGGATCTGGTTAGACCATACCTACACACTCAAGCTAACTCATTAGTACTGGAATTCTCTTCACCTGGAAACAAGTGACTCTGATCCACTTATAAGTAACAAGCTTTACTCCTGAATGATTCTGTTCTTCTGTTTTGGAAGGTTTTGTTTTGTTTTGTTTTGTTTATTTGTTCGTTTTTGAAGACAGGTTCTGTGTAGTGCTGGCTGTCCTGGAACTCACTCTGTAGACCAGGCTGGCCTTGAACTCAGAAATCTGCCTGCCTCTGCCTCCCAAGTGCTGGGATTAAAGGCGTGCGCCACCACTGCCCGGCTGGAAGTTTATTTTTAAGTGCATACCTCTGTAGATTGACAATTTGAAGTATATATCCATTTCCCTACTTATTTCATTTGGATTTAAATGTCAAACCCAGTAACTTTGTCTTTGTTTGCATGCATTATGTTTTATCTAACTATGGTCATGATATAAAGTTCTATTCAAGAATACATTGGGGAGAAAATGAGTTGATTTAAAGAAAAACACAAGTAGATAATAATGTGTGTTTTTAGCTGACATGGTCCCAGTCGTGTCACATGAATAACCAAGGCTTTGGAAACCATGTTTTGGCTGAGGCAACTTTGTTGAAGTTAAGGGAAAATTTCCTTCCTCCAGGCTATTCTCTGTGACCTGTCTTTCTATCAAGATTTAAAACTGTTTGTTTGTCTTTTTGTCTTGCCATTCTTAAGAATTCCTGGCTTTCTTCTTTCCTTGGCTGGAAGATACCTGACTCAGGGGTTAGACCCAAATGTCATTTTCACACCAAGTTTTGAAATGCAGTGAAGGCAGTCTGTTGTAGGCACAGGCAGCAAGGGCTACACTGACTGCCGTGAATTTAAAACCAGCTGAACAAGCTGAAATGCCGGCTCCCTTTTATTATCCTGCATCAGCAGTTCTCAACATCAGTGATAAAACTCCCTTCTAGAAAAATCTCTTGTTAGGCCACATCCTAAATAATTGCTATGGGACTGGTAGGTTTGTAGTCACCTGTGCACACACGCCTCAAAGGAGTATGTTAACCACCTATCCTCTAGTAAGCACCGGGTTGTCCGTGGAATAATTCATAGAGAACCCACAGTAATGATGTTAGCCCCTGGCAAGCCAGGGTCCAGCTCATCTTAAGAACATCGTGTTTGAGTCTATTGTCACAAGTTCAGCGTGGTTTAGAGTTGCTGAACTCAGCATCTGGGTTATATCTCCTCTCCTATGCTGTCACATCCTTTTGCATTTAAACAAAATAGATTAGAGAGGAGCAATTCTGGCTCAAGAAATGGAGCTACTGGGAGTGTTTGCTTTAAAAATTTTTTAAACCATTGAAATGATGACATAGGTTGGAGGGATGTGGTGCTTCTGTTTAATTAGCACAGATTTTATGTTCATATTAATATCCAGTGGATTTGAGTAGTATTTTAAAATTGTCATGGAGCTAAATGATGTATGAAGAAAATAATGACTATTTAGGATAACCCTCGAAAATGATTTTGTTATACGCAGGAGGAATGTATTCTAAATGATCTGATATGTTAATAGAGAAATCAATACTATGTACCAAAAAAGGGATAAATTTACCATAGTTAAATTATAGTTCAGTTTAAGAAGGACACTATCAAGTATGCTAGGTACACCACTGAAGTGGAAAAGACCTGGCTGTCTTACTCACAGGTGTGGAAGGGCTGATGTGAGGAGGGACTGGTATGCTCGGGGAGCAGGCATGGGAGCTTCACACCACGGGCCCAGCATCTGCTCTACACTGGCTTGTGATGGAAACTTCCTGGAAGGGGGAGCAAATCGCTGCTGTGCAGTTTGACAAGTCCCCACATGGAACAATGACTAAGATCAGCTTTTCCCTCCTTCTGTCCAAGTCCCTACCTTCTCTGGTTATCTGTCACGTCTCCAACAACTGGAAGCCTAGTGAGCCTAGTGCTTCTCATGACCTGACATTTGTCCCGCCTTTGATTCATGTCAGTGTTTTCCATATGGACTTTATTAATAAACATGGTAACACAGGGCAATGCATTGGAGTTTGGAGCTGACATCTCTTTTCCACCCATGGGAAGGCTTTATTTATTTATTTATTTTTTAATGGTCTAGAAATCTAAATACCTTGTTAATTAAACCATGGATACAATGGAGTATGGCTTTTTTTTTTTCTTTCTTTCTCCACAGTTCTATTATTCTCAGCCTGAGTACCATAACTTGATTTAAAAATTTAAGGCCTGTAAATATTTGTGTGCCAATAAAACAAATTTCCCACAAAACCTTTCTCCTTTGTTCTCAAGCTCCTTTGGCAACTGATGAAGATAATGAGGCCCGGAGAGTGCAGGAGGCTTGCTCTGAGTTTGGGACCGATTAGGGTCAACACTTGCCAATCAAGTTTCCTCCCTCAAAGCCGGGCACTTTCCTCATAAATAATGAAATACGTATGCTTGGGCCAAGGCACAAGCTGCATTTATTTACAAGGTGTTGGACACGAAGAAGGAAAGGTATACGTGAGCAAAATCTCTCATCACTTTCGATTGAGTGAATCGGAGACATAACTCACTCGTTGCTATGGGCCCAGACAGCTGAGAATGAGTTCAGGATTCCTGCAGAGTAGAGCCTTCAAAGACCCCCACGGCAGAACCATTCATATGCACAAACATTTCTGGGGACATACGTGTGTTGCTGTCCATCAACTTCAGAGTTTTGACTTTGGGCCTGTCTCTTCTGCCGTCCACCACAGACTGGCTTGAACAGGCCGGATGCTGTCTGTGTGTGTGTTCTTGGACAGGCCGGATGCTGTCTGTGTGTGTGTTCTTGGACAGGCCGGATGCTGTCTGTGTGTGTGTTCTTGGCGGTGATTGATGTTAGCATGCTGAATTTTTGGTGGCTTTTTTAACAGTATAATTTACTTTTATTTTGTGTCAAAGGCAGAGGTTGAAGGTCAAGTGTTTGAGGATTTACACTTTGCTTTGCTGTGGGTCTTAGGAATTTCTCAAGTCAACTAGCTAGTGTGGAGGACAGGAGGCAACAAAGATGGCAAGGAGGATCTGCGCCATGTTAGCCAATCCTTCCTCCCCATTCCCTCCTTCCTTTCCCCCCTCTCTCTGTCCTTCCCTTCCTTCCTCCTTCCTTCCCTCCTTTTCTCCCTTCTTCTCTTCCTTCCTTCTTTTCCTTCCTTCTCTTCCTTCCTTCTCTTCCTTCCTCCCTTCCTCCCTCCTTTCCTTCCTTCCGTCCTTCCTTCCTTCCTTCCTTCCTTCCTGCCTGCCTGCCTGCCTGCCTGCCTGCCTTCCCCATTACTTAGTTCTGTGACAAAATTCACAGTAAACAAGGTTTATTCCAAGGAAGTAAGATATCATGGAACTGTTGGACCCTCCTTCTCAACCCAGTTCCAGCTAAAGACTCGCACTCTGGCGAGGCACCATGCCGAAGAGGTCAGACCCCATATCACGCTGCTCACAAAGTGACATGACCCAGACCCACCAGAATCATAAGAAGGCCCCTTTGGAAGGACCAAGGGTCTTTAATCGTAAGGGCAACATCAAGGTCCTGTGTGCCTATAGAGTAAAACACCGTAGAAGGAGATGTAGTTCCCTAAGGATTCCCCCCCCCCACACACACACAACGGCTTCTGGAGGATTTCCCCCCCCACACACACACAGCGGCTTCTGGAGGCCATGGGTTCTAGATGTTCTGCATGTACTTGGCTTGCAGCCCTGCTCAGTAAACTGGTCACCTGCCTTTTATAGTACTTCTCATCTCAGATCTGATGCATAATGTTGGAAGAAGGCAATGAGATCAAAGACTGAGGCAGCATCAGCTGTTGGTGAGGGATAAAAACTGTGACGGAGTCGAGATTCATTTGACTCCTCTCTTCAGAGTAATCATTTATCAATGGCAACAAACTGGCAATCCCATGATATTCATTAGCCATGTTTACCATTGGCTACTTAACCTTAGTGGGTGCTTTCTAGTAAGTGTAGCCGGCTAAGGTGTGGTGAACAGGCTGGGGCCCTCGGCCCAGTCTGAAGGCCCAAGAGATTCTTAAGAGATCTTCAGTGCAAACTGAAATCCTAGACACACGGGACAGAAGACACGGGAGAGAGGAGCTCAGCCCGTGTGCTCGGAGGAAAGGGTGATGAAGACAGCAGGCCTCTTCTTATGAAGCTTATGCCTGACTGAAGTGCAGGAGGGGGAGCAGAAAGGACAAAAAGCATCCAGATGTTAAGCATCCAGATGTTAGCTGGAGCACTATCTATTAGCGAACAAGGAAGTTTTAGAGACAAAACATTGCGGTTACCATTCCCTTTTCTCATGGGAAGAGAAAGAGGGTAAGGAGGAGGAGGGGGCCGGGTAGTATTTCTCCTCCTCACCCTCCCAGCATATCTAGAACTTCTTTATTGAAATGAGCACTAATTCTAGGAGGCCCAAGTGTATGTGTCTGTGTGTGTTTGTGTATGTGCGTGTATGTGTGTGTCTGTATGTCTGTGTGTATCTGTGTGTGTGTGTATATGTGTGTGTGTCTGTGTGCATGTATGTATGTGTCTGTGTATATGAGTGTGTATCTGTGTGTGTTTCTATGTATGTCTGTGTGTCTGTATATGTCTGTGTGTGTCTGTGTATGTCTGTGTGTGTCTGTGTGTGTGTATATGTCTGTGTGTATGTCTGTGTGTGTCTGTGTGTGCGTGTATGTGTCTGTGTATATGTGTGTGTATCTGTGTGTGTTTCTATGTATGTCTATGTATCTGTATATGTCTGTGTATCTGTGTGTGTTTCTATGTATGTCTATGTATCTGTATATGTCTGTGTATGTATGTATATGTCTGTGTGCGTTGTGTGTGTGTGTGTCTGTGTATATGAGTGTGTATCTGTGTATGTTTCTATGTATGTCTGTGTGTCTATATATGTCTGTGTGTGTGTGTGTATGTCTGTGTGTGTCTGTGTGTGCGTATATGTGTCTGTGTATATGTGTGTGTATCTGTGTATGTTTCTATGTATGTCTGTGTGTCTGTATATGTCTGTGTTCATGTGTGTGTGTGTGTGTGTGTGTGTGTGTGTGTGTGTGTGTGTGTCTATGGGAGGGTTTCTCTTTTAGGATTGAAAATTTAATGAAAAAATGAAGCAAACATATGAAGAGGAGTAGGGTAAGTAACTCCATGCTCCTCTCTGCCTGGAAACTCTGGGATCTGGGTTGACCAAGAAGGGTCAGGTCAGGCTTAGCTGGCCTGTGAAGGCTTCATCAGCTTTGGAGACATGGAGAAAAAATAGTAGCTGGTATTCAGAACTAGCAGATGTGGGTTTATATCCTAGATCCACATCTTGTAAAGTTGATCTGGCTCCTCTATCGCTCCAAGGCTCAGTCTGCTTGTGCAGGGTCTGGGAATACTAAAGGGTCCGTCTGCTTGTGCAGGGTCTGGGAATATTGTTCCTCTCTACTTCTGGTAGGGTCACCCATAGCAAAACCGAAAATTCTAAGCTGAGCCTTACAAGTCAGGGGCCTTCCATGGCAATCTCTCCTGGTTGGCTGTGTGGAGATTGAGTGAGATAAACCATGGAAGGAGCCCCTCTACTCAGAGCTATCAGGGTGGCAGTGTATCTTGGCTGCCCACCATGATAGGCAGTGAGGAACCTGAGCGCAACAGCATCAGCAGATGTTGCTGAGACAACCAGAGACAACTGGCTAGAGAAAAACCATCTTGTGAGGGTGTGGACAGTCAGGGTAGATGGGCAGTCAGGGTAGATGGGCAGTCAGGGTAGAGATGGGCAGTCAGGGTAGATAGGATCCCAGGCCTGGGTATTAGGGAGATACACAGATTTTTCCAACAGTGTCACTTGCAGGGCAGGAGCAGTGCAATCAGTAAATGGTCCAACTTCGCTCTTCCCTAGGGAATGAAGGGACAGGCTTCCTTCTCTGAATTACCCTTGCCCCGTCCATAGATAGTGTGGGAGAGAAGGTTGCATTTAATCTCAGATAACCAGCGATGCTGAAGAGACTTGCAGAAGGCCAAGTGGAGGGTCTGTCATGAGATGGTTGCCTGCAGATCTGTGGACCCTGACTGCAGCACCTGTAAAGAGGATATGTAAGGGAGGGACTCAGATGAGAAGTGGCATTAGAGTCTCACTGGGAAGCACAGGCCTCAGAAAGCTTAAAATTTACATTACAAACAAAAGTCAATCAAGCCAACCCAGATAAAAGACACGGGGCCTCTAATTTGTATGCCAACCTGATTAGAAGATTACTAATGTATTTACAGGGCTCTTTAATCTCTGCCCATATTCTCATCACCCACCTGCCGGATGACACTAACACACGTGCAGGCTGGCTTCTCTCTTGGACACACTGGGCTTTGGTTTTGATGTCTGTTTTTGCATAAAGCCAACTACTCTTGATTCCCCATAGCCTCTCTCTTCTGATGATTGAAACTTGACACGCCCCCCCCCCCCCCCCCCCCCCCCCCCCCCCCCCCCCCCCGCCCCGAGGCCCAGCCTGTCTCTCTGGTCTTTTTTATGGCTATTTTCGGCTTCTTCTTAGACATAAAATAGATATGGATGTAGCTTGTTGAAATTCTAATCATAACCACAATGAACGTGAGATCAAAACTCCCAGCTCGATTTGAGCAGCCCCAGAACTGCTTCCTGGTGGTAAGCTTGAGTCTTAGCATATAGCCACAAGCAACTGCTTCCTGATACTTCGGTTTAGCATTTAGATTCCCATGCCTTCCCTGATTATATTCGCAATACAGTCTCTATATATTGTATATGTATGTATGTGTATATATGTATATTCATATATGTGTATACATATATGTATACATATATTCATACACACGTGTGTGAATATATGTACATATATATGTGTATGTGTGTATGTCTATATATGTGTGTGTGTATACATACATACACACACACATATGTACATGCTCCAGTTCTAGACAGGCTATCTCTAAAGTTGAGTCAGATTTCTTTCCTTCCTGTCCTATGCTAATTCCTTGCCTGCACTAGAGATGCTTGTGAGCCAAGAGACTGACAGAGTAAGCTAGTGGAGGCTTGGTTCTGAATACTCATCAATGGCACAGCAGAGACACAGCATTGGCGTAGGCTGTTTTATTAGGGTATTTTCAGGGTGTGTCCACACAAGCTGTAGTGTGCGTGGTGGGATGTCTTTCCTGACGTTTAACTTTCTCGTGTTCTTATTTTCGGGTGTATGTGTGTGTGCGCGCGCAGGTGTGCACATACCACAGCAAGTGTGTGGAAGTCAGATGACAGCTCCTTGGACCAGTTCTCTCTTGCTGCCTTGTGGGATCCAAAGAGTAAAGTCAGGTCATTATGGACTCATGCTGAGTCCTCTGGTGGTCCTGCAGTCGCTTTGACGTGAGTGTTACACTGTGTGGTTGATTAGGAGGTTCTAGATGCACTGTGGTTGCTCTAAGCAGCCGTGGAGGCACACGGACCGCTTTCAGACACCAGACGCTGCTGGCAGAGAAAGCTTGCACTAGGGAGCGGCGATGTCCTCGGAGAGGAAAGGAAGGTACGGCTGAAAAGCAGCCCAGAAAACAAGAATGAAAAAGGAGAGAGGAGACAGAAAGATGAGAAGAAAGAAGTTTAAGTCCCAGATGGAGCAAGGACGAGCCAGAAAGCGGCGCTTCGGTCTGTGCCCCGGGAGGCTGGCTTCCTCGGCAGGATGGGTAGAGGATGGTGTCTTGAATTGTCCAAGAAGTGTTACACTTCAAATCATGTTTCCTCTTGTTAAGCCATGGCTTTTTGACTCAGAATTAGGAAAGTGGCCACCAGCAGGAAAGTAATAAAACAAACGTCTCCCGAGTCTGCGTTGTAGCAGACTTATTTAGCAATCAGCTTCGGGTCCGGGGAGATTACTGAATGTAACCCATTATTGAGAGCAAGTGAGTTACACACATTACAATAGACAGCATTAGCTCTGCTGATTGCTTCTGTGAATTAATTATGGCCAGCAGGGACTTCTTGGAACTAACTGTTGCCGAATTCACATTCTGTTTTCCTTGGCGCCTGTGTGAGTCCTTTTAGTTGGCACTTGGAAAACGGTGTTTTGGCGCTTTTCGGAGTCGGGTTTCCGTTAGATTGTACAATTACTAGCATTTAGATGTGAGGTGCTTTTGATTTTAATGATAATCCAATGTGTGTCACAAGGAGTAGCATGCCCTTTAAAAGAAAATAGGGAATGTGTAAATGGCCAATACAGAAAAGAAATGCCATGTAAGAAAGAAAATAAATAAATATTAACAGAAATAGGTTCAAGTATAATAACTACAAACTTTTATTTGTGATGTTGACTTTTGCCTAGAGTATGTGTGTGTGCATATATGTATATATATGTGTGTGTATGTGCATATGTGTGTGTGTGTGTGTGTGTGTGTGTGTGTGTGTGTGTGTGTCTGTTTCCAAAAGGCAGAGGCAGGTAAATCTCTGAGTTCCAGGCCAGACAGCCATTATAGCACGACCCTGTCTGTAAGTGCCAGGGAACTCCTGACTACTGAAGCCAAGGTCTCTTGACATGGTCAGGGGATGAAAACCAGGCTGGGTTGGAGGGGGTCTCAGCAGGACTGAGGCTGAGACAAGTTTATTCTAAGCAATCAGTCTTTTTATACACTTATAAAATCCAGAATATAATGGTGGTTGCAGGGATACAATGACAGTAGCAAGCTACATGGGGTATACGCCATTAATGTATGAGACCAACTGTTCAGCTGAGTGTCTACAGGCTTTGCTGACTTCTAGGGGGCTCTGGGATGCACGGGTGGGCTGAATGCCTCACTACCTGAGGGAGAGTCCCAGGTTCTCAGGAACTGAAAGGCACAGAGTGCCTCGGGAGCCATAGGCTCTAACATGAAAAACATCTCAAGGCAGCTAGGATAGGCCAACTCCATCAATCCCTTCACCTTGCTAAACAAAAACAAACAAACAAACAAACAAACAAATAAATGTTGCATGTGTGTATGAACCTAGAGCCCCGTTATCTTAGTGGGTCTGGATCACCTCTCTCCAATGGTAGGACTCTCCAGTAGTGACTACTAAGGTTCCGTGCTTGCTTTGTCTGCATCCAGCATGTATTTTCTCATCCAACCTGAAGGTTTCAAGAAATCGTTTGGTTGTGCCTTTTACTTCTGCCTCATTTTCGAACTATAACCCAGACTGAAAGCCACCAGCAACAGCCGCACTACAACCCAGATACTTCGCTGCCTTGGAATTTCTCCCACTAAGTTAGCTTGTCCAGATCTTCTGAGTGTAGCCTCACTCTAACTTTGTGATATATGGAGAACAACGTAGCCACAACCTACCATGAGTAGCCTCTGCTCCAGTTTCCCACCATGTCCTCATGACCAACTGAGACTTCCCAAGCGCCCACTTTACCAATGGGCGCTGTTGGGTTGGTGAGCTGATCTTCCAGGCTTGCGTCGGAACTTCCTATCAGCTTCCCCTCGGGGTGACCTAGCTCTTCTCTAGGTTGTACCCAAGCTCTTCCAAACTTGACCAAAGGCTCCAGAGCTACACAGCTGGGTTTATCACAGCAGGAGACCAGCTCCTCTGGCACCAACATATACCAACTTTGTATGTTACTTCCTTTCTCATGACTGTGGTTAACTACTTGACAGAAGCAGCTGAAGGGAGAGTGTGGGTCCCGTTACACAGGGTTGGCATCACATTCCTCACAACAGCAACTCGTAAACGAAAGATTTATTCTGCCTCACAGTTGGAGGACACAGTTCATCACAGTGGCAGGAGCTTGGAGTGGCTGCCACGTTGTGTCTGCAGTCAGGAAGGAGAGAGAGATCTATCTGAATGGCCACACTTAGCTCATCTTCCCTATTTTATGCAGCTAAGAACCACAACCCTTTGAATGACCCACGCTTTGGGTGGGTCTTCCCACCTCGGCTAACCCGATCTAAACAAACCCTCACAGATAAGCCCAGCAAAGTCTTTCCTGGTGATGCTGGGGCTTGCCACGGTGACAGTCAAGATAAACCATTGCAGGCAGGAAGGGTGTATGCTGACTCAGAATTTCACAGGGTTTAGTCTGTCCCAGTGGGGTAGGTGTGGCAGATTGGCTCAGTGTTGTTCACACAGAAGATCCAGGGATTGGTATCTTCTTCAAAGGTCTATTACTTGCGACTTGCTTCTGCTGCTCAGGCCTCTCCTCCACGGACTCCATCATAGCCTTCAAAACAGCACAAGCTGCCAACTGAGCACTCGACACACGAGCCTTTGGAGAGGGGAGCACTCTAATAAGACCCTGACATTTTATAAACCCATGCTTCCTTCTGACTGGATTTCCACCTCCCCCAGCCCCAACTTTTGGTAGAGGAAAGGACTTTGATTGTTTTCATTTGTGGTTTGTTTTTATTGTTGATGGTCATAAGGAAGTGATGGATAGTGAAGAGCTTATATACCTAACCTGATTTGAACGTTATGCAATAAGTTACTATTGAAACAATGTGGAACCTCATCAGTTTGCATACTTCTTGCGTGTTTATGTGCCATTTACAAATATTCCCGACAACCCAGGGAGCTGCGGCTACTCAAGCCACCACTTTGTTAGAGGAGGCTACGAGGAGAAAAACTGGCCTAGTAACTTCGCCAAACTCTCACCGCTCACTTGTCAGTAGAAATAAAATCAAGCTGTTTCATTCCCGACCTTGGTTTTCTCCCTAGGACCTGTCCTGTCTCATAGCAGAAAGTCTGAGATGGCACAGAAACATGGTTGAAGGGTGGCTCCTCAGAGAGGGGCTTGTGGAGGAAGATGACTGGGAATAGCCTCTGTGGGTGGGGGTGGACCAGAGGAGCAGATGTATGATGGAGAAGTTAAAAGGCAAAGGAGTGTGACAATGCCTTCAGTCAGTCCCTCGCCCTCCCTCCCCTCCCTCCCCCTCTTCTCCTTTCCCCCTCTTCCTTTCTCTTTCTTTTTCATTCATTCATTCATTCATTCATTCTTCCTTTCTTCCTTCCTTCCTCCCTTTCTTCCTTCCTTCCTTTCTTCCTTTCTTTCTCCCTCCCTCCCTCCCTCCCTCCCTTCCTTCCTTCCTTTCTTCCTTTCTTCCTTCCTTGCTTCTTCCCTCCCTCCCTCCCTCCCTCCCTCCCTCCCTCCCTTCTTTCTTTCCTTCCTTCCCTCCTTCCTTCTAACAGAGGCAGATGTTTCTGAAGCCCAGGAGGCGTCAGATGTCATGATGTCACTATGTTCCACTCCAGGGATGAAGTAATGGATGCTCATACAGAATCTGGATTCCTCTTTCTTATCTGGTCCCTACCTCACTTGCTGCTTTAACAGCGTGTCAAGAATGCTCTCCCGTATGTGGCTCCCTGCTTACCACAGTGCCTTCATCTCTTCCTGTCTCCCCTTCCTAAATGCTAAACGCTGATAAGAATTTGTGTCTAAACAGATTCAGATGTTGTGTTCGGTTTTTCTATTTCCTAAATTGTCCAATTTCATCAGACAATGACCTCAATCTAGCCCAGAATAATGAAGGCAATTATCAGTTACTTTGTTGCATGAATAAGCCCTACTCTTACTTTCTCAGTGCTGGAGCTGTTTGCCAGAATCTTCTGCTTTCTTTGTCTTGGAATGGAGGCAAAGCTCACAGACCTCACTGGTTAAGCTCCTGACTAGACTAAGGCATGCAAGGAGAGCAATCTCAGATACCTATGCAGCAGCCATGAAAGGGTGCTACTTACTGGCTTGCTTCTCATGGCTTTCTCAGACTGATCTCTTATAGAAACCAGGACCACCTGCCCATGGGTGGTACCACCCACAATGGGCTGGACCTCCCCCCACGCCCCCATCAATCACTAATTAAGAAAATGCCCTACAGCCTTGCCTATAGCCAGATCTTTTAGAGGAGTTTTCTCAGTTGAAGTTTCCTCACCTCAAATGACTGTTGCTTGCTTGTGTCAAGTTGACATAAACTAGCCAGCACAATCAACTGGCCACTGGTCAACTTGATATCACTGTTAAACAATAACATTTCCTTCTTTTTCATCCCCAAGATCTCACATTGATATCAACGCCACAATATAAACTGTTCTGATTTTTAAAAGTCCCACCGTCTTTAAATTTTCAAACATTTTAAAATTCAAAGGTCTCTTTAAAGGACCCAAACTCTCTTTTAATATCCTAAGTCTTTGTAAAATCCTAAAATATCTTTAAAAGCTTAAGGTCTCTCGACTATGGGCTCCTGTAAAATCAAAAATCAATTAAATACTTTATTACTTCTAGCTCAAGAACCAGGACATAGTCACAACTCGATGCTCTTCCAGAGGTCTTGAGTTCAAATCCCAGCAACCACATGGTGGCTCACAACCATCTGTAATGAGATCTGATGCCCTCTTCTGGTGTGTCTGAAAACAGCTATATATACATATAATAAATAAATAAATAAATAAATAAATAAATAAATAAATCTTTAAAAAAAAAACAAACCCCCAAAGTGAAATTAACTCAATGTCCAATGTCTCGGATGCACTCTCTGCTCTGGACACTTCTGCCCCACCCTCTGCAGCCCACACAGGTTGTCTCTCTAAGCTCGGACTGGCTCTACTCCCAGGGTACTGCTGTTCTTGGTGGTCATCCTGTGGTGCTAGCATCTAAAACTTCTTGGGTTTTCTGTTGCAGGTGGGTCGCGCTTTCACCAATAGCCTCTCCTGGGCTCTCCTCAGGGACTCTAGCCCTGCCACACAGGGCTAAGCCTCAGCCGTTCTCATGACCCTTCAAGTCTTCAGCTCCAGGACCTGGGTGACCTTACACTACCAAGTTTGCCTCACTGGCACAAGGTACGTCCTGGGTAGCCTCTGGAAAAGAGCTTCTGTGTGCGCTACCCTGAAAGAACATTTCCCAGAAGATTTCACCCCAGTAATGCTGTTTTCCTCTTAATCACTGCTAAATTCTCAGCTTTACTGACCAGCATTGATCATCCCAATAAAGCGAAGGTTTCGCCCTAGTGATTCTGGTATCTTGTTAATCATGCCCTATTTTTCAGCCCTGATGACCAGAGCGACAGATTCTTAACTCAGAATAGTAAATGGTCCTGACAGGGTCATTTAAGGCCCCCATCTAACTCCCTCTGGAAGTTCACAAGCCAGTCCTCCATCACCTGTGATCTTCTCTACACTCTTTTTTTTTCCCTCCAAGCTCCTACCGAACAGCTCACCAAGCTTTGAAAATCCAATGGCTTTCTAGCCCAATGTTCCAATGTCCTTCTGCAATCCTCCCAAAAACACATGGTCAGGTCTGTCTCAGCAATAATACCCCATGGCCCTGGTACTAATTTCTGACTTTTTTGGGTTTCTTTGGCTGTGATGATACACAATGATCAAAAGCAGATGGGGTAGAAAGTGTTTCCCCATCACTTCCACATCACTGCTCATCAGTAAAGGAAGTCAGGGTAGGAACTCAAGCAGGGCAGGAACCTGGATGCAGGAGCTAAGACAGAGGCTATGGGGACTGCTGCTTTCTGACTCGCTCCTCATAGCTTGCTTAGCCTAGTTTCTTATAGAACCCAGGACCACCATCCCAGGGGTGGCCCCATTTACATGGGCTGAGCCTCCTCCCATCAATCACTAGTAAAAGAAAATACCCTTCAGCCTGATATTGAGAGGCATTTTCTCAATTGATGTTCCTCATGTCAGCTGACTGTAGCCTGTATCAAGTTGACATAAAATTAGCTAGCGCAGATGCCTACTATGTGTGATTAATGTAGGAGGGCTCAGCCTGCTGTGAGCAGTCTGTCTCCAGGCAGGTGTGGCTGGAATGCATAAGAAAGGTAGCTAAGGGGATCCTGGAGCAGGCCAGTAAGCAGTGATCCTCTGTAGGTTTCTGCTTCAAGCTCCTGTTTTGAGTTCCTGCCTTGGCTTCCCTTGATCAAAGGCTGTAATGTATAAGGTAAAATAGACCCTTTCTTTCCCAAGTTACTTTTGGACATGTATTTATCACATTTTATCAAGCAACAGAAAGCAAACTAGAATAGATGCCAAATAAGATTTGGATAAAATCCAAGTACTCTTTTTGATTAAAAATAAACCTTCAGTATAAGCTTGAGTATGATTATAATTTTCTTGATATCAATACTTATCTAAATGGGGCTTGTGGTGGTTTGAATAGGAATGGTCCCCCAGAGACTCATGTATTTGAGTGCTTAGTTCGTATGGAGTGGCACTATTAGGAAGTCCATCGGGAAGTCCAACAAGGATGGACTTTGAGGAATGGGCTTTGAGGTCTCCTATGGTCAAGCTCCACCCAGTGTGGGATGCAGTCTCCTTCAGCTGACTGCTGATGAAGCTGTAGAACTCTCAGTTACCTCTCTAGCCCCATGTCTGCCTGCATGCCACAACGCTTCCTGCCATGAAGATCAAGATCTAGAACTCTCAACTCCTCTAGCACCATGTCTGCTTGGATGCTGCTAATCTTCCCACCATGATGCTAATAGACTGACTAAACCTCTGAAACTGTAAGCCAGCCCCAATGAAATGGCTTCCTTTTCTAAGAGGTACCTTAGTCATGGTGTCTCTTCACAACAGTGAAACCCTAACAAATAGTTGATACATTAAGCACACACACACACACACACACATACACACACACACACATATCTATACAAGTATGCACAGCCACACATGAGCTGGCTCCTTTTAAGAACTACATTTCAAAATTATGGACAAGAGATGATTGATCTTAAGCACAAAAGTTTCACTGGCCATTGTACACCACCCCTCCCCCCACATCTAGCTCCACACTGGAGTGAACGCATGCACACACACACACACACACACACATCTGTCTCCACACTGGAATGAATCTCCTTAGTCTATTTTCTCACATCCACCAGGACCCCTCATCTCTGCATACCCAGGGCTGGAGGAACAGCTCCCCTATGCCACCCATTGGCCTTGGGGCCTGATACACCTCTTGCTGCCTTCAGTGGCTGCCTTCAGTGGCTGCCTTCAGTGGCTGCCTTCAGTGGCTGCCAGGTTCCAGCCCCTCGGGGAATCTCATCTCTGTGGCCCCTCAACACTTAGGTCTAATGCTTGGGCTCTCTGTTCTCTAATCCCTCCTGGATGTCTACGTGTATTGGCAATGTTCTCAGTTCTGCTGTTCTAGGGGTCACCCAGCTTGGCAGTCTTCATATATTCATCAGGGACACTCAGATTGTATGTCACCCTCCAAAAATTCCCTGGTGCTTTCGGGAGGCTGCTGTATTTCCAAATACTATTTAAATACCCCCGAAGCCTCCTCTGACCTTCCACACCTGGCTTCGTGTTCTCCAAGTTCCTTCATGTGAGGACTTGCCATCTACTGCAGGCCCCATGAATATGCCCATGTCTGCACCCTGAATGGTGTCTAGATTTTCTTTTATGTAGCTAGCTGCAACTTATCATCGATGGGCAAGGCCAGAATGTTTTCCCCCTTAAAGAAGGCCTTGAACATTCTAGAAAAAAATATCTTGGGAACTCCTGCTCCACCTCACCTAGGCCCTTTCCTTATTGCCTACCCACACGCCAGCTCCTCTGTCCACCCTGTGGAAAAGGCTGGTGAGCATGTGTCAGGTTCACAAGGCCATTCTTAGGACCCAGTCCTGGAACCCAGTTCTGTCTCTCACATGTCTCAGCCATGCACAGCATCTTTACAAGCCTCTGTTTCCTCATCTAAAAAGTAAGGGGATGGAAGTGACTTCTCTCATCTGGGCACTTGGCCATTTTGCCATATAAAACAAACCTTTTTGGCAGCATCTGGGTATGGAGCATGTGACAAATGTTTGAAGCTAGTTTCATGCTCTTAACGTTCTGTGCCTCATGAGGGAGGGATGAGTGGAGGGAACAGCTTGGCCATTGTTTAACTCTTCTGTGGCGGCATTGGTCTCTCACACACTGTGAAATGATCATTTGTCACATGACAGTCTCACACCATCACTCTCTATCTTGGGATTTAGTTGTTTCAAGTCCTGAAGTAAAGCTGTAAATACAGTGTACAGCCAAAGCTGCTTCATAGACAAAACCCTTTTGGGCAAACATACCAGTCGAGAGGTGATATATCTGTTTATTTGAATAGCTAAGCTCACATACAATCTAGAGAAGTCTGTGTCTGGATTCCAGACACTGAGGAATTGCAGTGTGAGGGAAGAGGGGGAATCAATCAGTCTGGAGCAGAGAGAACGGCCATCTGGCAGAGGCAATGGGGAGCTTCATTAAGGGCTGTTAAGTCCCAAATACTAGGTCATTAACAGAGGGATTTGTAGAGCTGTAAGTACGTCTGATTGTACTGTGTAACTCAAGTGAGCCATCGCTTGTTCTGAGGTGCTCTGCTGCCTCTCCAGATGCTCTTCCAGATGCTGTCCTGTGTCCCAAAGCCTCTGCCAGAGTCAGAGTCTACCCCTCAGTGGAAGCCACTCTTCCAGCCATGCTAAGGTGGTCTGGCATCCCACTCTGGAACGGCCAGTGACACAGGTACATGGAGGTCTTCCCTGGGAAAACTCAGGTACATTGCGTGCGATAGCTTTACCTTAAAAGACTAGAAACTGACCAGAGAAGAGTGACCCCTCAGTGATTGTGAGACACCTGGTGGCAGTCCATCTGCCAACAGCCCAGGTTGTCCAGATGTCTGGGTGCCTCACAGGACAAGGCAGGAAAATAAAAGGCTTTCCTTTTCTGGGAATCTGATGGTTTTGTGACAGATTGCTCTACTACCAACCTGCAGGGCTTGACTAGAGCATTTCGTACAGGGAGGACAAGGCTGTCAGCCGAGCTGAGGACAGAAGCTTCAGACACCCAACAGAAAGAGGTGCATCCAGTCCCACAGTCAGACTCAGCAGGAAGTACAGGGCTTCTGGTTACATAGTCGAGAGGAAGATGGACAGAGGAAGGCTGCTTCCAGTCATCATTTCCAGCTTGGAGGTGGGTGGACACTGCCAGTCCAGTTCAGGGTCCTAGCTGTGTAAAAATTGAGCAAATGGGGGCTGAAGTCTGCTAAGACATGTTCATACCTTTAGCTGGAGAACCCCCAAGCAAATCCTGACCAACTATCTGACTTTTTTTAGCCTTCCATTCCTTCTAGCCCTTCCCCAGAAAGCATCCAGGGATTAAAGGACATTCATTTCCCAGAGACTTAGAAAGAACGGAAACACTTCCATTAACAAGTGAGCCAGGGCATAGGTTGTGGGCAGTTTGTGTCACAGTCTGTCGACTGTGGCTCTGGGGGCTGCTCTGTCCTCGTGGGGAAGTACAGGCTGAACTAACCAGATCATGAGCTAAATGTCCTGACTGTCTATGCCCTGGAGTTGGAAACTTTTTCTGAAGTTTACTGAAAAGTTGTAAATTCCTGTGTCAGGGCCGCATACACTGCTGTCGGCAGCACCCCTTGCTGAAGACACTTAAAACTGTGTGATTCTGTTCTGACTCTGGTGTCATTTGAGAGTCTCTGTACTGAGTCGCCTTGAGGCCCTCTCCTTTATTTCCAGTAACCAATTCATATACCTGTAAACCTGAGTTAGCCCACTATATCCATCTGCTAATTTCTAAGTGGCTTGAAACCAGGAAATGAGTGAAGAGGGCTTTTGGGTAAGGAATGGCCACAGTACCTTGGCATGTAGCGGTGTGTGTCTCCTGTTCTGAAATGTTCCACCAGTCAGCACTGGCCTCCAATCACGGGAGCGTCAATGTGCTAAGGAGTGAAGTTTTTATTTCTCAGCATTTACTCCATTTCCTCTGTGGCTTCCCTACCTGCTAGAACTGACTCGCAGACTGAGGGACAATGTGGGAATTCTGGGCCCAGGTCTTAGACAGTGACACAATCATCAGAATCCATGGTGTTCTACCCAGGCTGGTGTTGTTGCAGCCTGTTCCTGTGAGAGAGGAGGTGTGGAAGGTCTAACAGGTAGCTTAGTTACATAACATGCCATCTAGATCTAGATTTAAATAGCTTGTTTCTGTATGACTCACTGGGTTAGAAATTAGGGCCAGACTCAGTTGGAGTGGCTTTTTTTTCTGTTCCACTTTTTAGCAGCTGGGACTCCCAGAGAAGAAGGGAGTTGGTTCTGTGCATTCCCCACCTATCCTCCCGCAGGAAGCCAAGGCAGGTTTCCCATGAGCACCTGCTTCCAAGTCAACCAAAGCTGCCTGAGTGCTTGGCACCTTTGTTTAGAATTCACACAGTGTAACTCCTGCTATGTTCTGCCAGTCAGAGAGAGTGACAGGCCCAGTAAGAGTCCCAGGACCAGTTCAGATTAGGAGTGGAGGGGCGGACTGCCTGTTAGATGCTGCCTGAGATTTGGGCCATATTCAAATGACCACAGCAGGGACTCCAAATCCATTACTTTGATAGAAGATTAATTAAGCACAAAGCCTTCTGATGTCGAAGCACTCATCCTTCTGATTGGTGCTTGTGGATTCACCAAGAGCATTCGCATTGTTTCCCTTATCATAGGACAAAGTTTTGAAGTGTGTCCCTTCTTGTTTTTCAAACGAGGGACAGAAACCCACCTACTCAGGGTCTCAGCTGCATGGGGACCTCCACTCCTCTGTCTGTTCCCTAGGTTGTGCTGGAAAAGAATTCCATTTAGCTCCAGACAGGCTGCTTGGCTTAATTGTAATTATGTTTGAGATCAGGAGGGAAGCTTTTCTTCCCCCCAGACTGCTGCCCACTAGCCCAGAGCTACCGTCTTTGGAAGGCACTTGTTTCTCACCATGCTTACAAATTCCAGACAAGCTTCCCGGGAGTCTCTTTCATTGCAGGCTAACAGGGTGGATAGAATTGGCTCACTAAGAAAAGACAGCAGAAGAGAGGTGAGCAGTACAGCCTCCGAGTCTATACAGAGAAGCATTTTGACATCTCTGCCTTCAGAAATGCACTGCATCTAGCTATCTCATCCAATGGGCGATTCGATGCATGGTGTTCCTCTGCAGGCCAGCTGAAAGTCTTGGGTTTGGCTGGAAGCTTGTTTGAGCTGCAAAATCTCAACAGGGAGAAGAAGGAAGATAGGAAGGAGACAGGGAGGGACAGAGCAAACTTCAGCTTAAGAAATTATTAAACAACGCTTTAAAAATAAAATATGGATTATTTATATGGGGCTGAGCCTCCATAATGAGGAGAGAAAGGCTCAAGAGTATGAAGAGGAGGCTGGAGACTTGCCCATGGAGTCTGTCTTCAAACAATGACGTTGATAGCATCCCCCTCAACCCCTGATGTTTAAAAGCTTTCTTCACTTTTCATAGATGACAGGGAATCAGCGGCCACGGCTCTTAGGAATCTGCTAATCTGTGCTCCGTGCCCCATATGGTGCTTAGTGGGACGCAGTCACTTGTATGGCTCCAGGCTTTGCATTTCATCAGACGAAGGACTCCTGCTAATGGTTTATCTTCTTATCCTGACTTTGTGCGACAGCCAACCAGGGCAGATTCTCCAGTATTTGAGTGAGGATGCTGAATGAATTGGCTGATCCAAGTCCCGATGCAGTCACTAAAGATGGGGCTGCTGTTCCGATCACACTGTTGCTTATTAAAATTTACATGAAGCTTTGCTGACTATTTTATAGGTATAAATATGCATATGATAAAAAAATGAAACAAAATCTTGCTTGCCGTCCAGAATGGATCAGTAGGAAATCTTGCCTTTTTTTTTTTTTTTTTAAGACTGATGTGGTTTTAAATTCAGAGAGATTTTATCTGAGGTCTTTGTTGTTATATAAACAGGTCAAGAAGATTTTCCCAACTCACTCTGAAATCTTGGCAAGTACAACCATAGTGGACCACACGCATATTCTAGAAACCATTCGCTCAGGGCCCCGTGGCGTGATGCTATTGTAGAGTAACTTTGCCATCATAAGTAACAGTGTGCATGAAGGTCTATCCTTCTGCTTTCAAGGCAGACTTACGAGATTGGAGGGTCAAAGGCCACTATGACTGCCAAGGTATTTAACATCCCTTACATTATAAATGTCCCTGTTGAGTTCAAGTGAGACACAAACTGCCGTAAAACATTTTTATTTAACAACAAGTTACTTTCATTGATTGAGACAGACTGGCTTGTGTACTATTGATGGCCTTGAACTTCAGAGCCCCCTTCTTCTATGCCCTGAGTGTCAGGATTTCAGGCATGTGCCGCCATGCCCCGTTTATATAGTGTTGGGGCTTAAGCCCGGGGCCTTGTGTACAGTAAGCACCCCACCGACTGGGCCTCAATCATGGCCCAGCAACAGTCACTGAAGGCTCTCCCTCATACTGAGGCCCTCTGTGGACTGTGGTGATAACGGTAAACTGCCCCCCCACCCCCGGATCTGAATGTCTGTTCTGCTCCTACAGACCATCTTGAGGTGAACCAGTTACTGCACCTAGGGCCCCTCCTTGGTCCTCTCGTGATGCTGGGACCACTGCTCACAAGAGATGCTACTGAAAACTGCTTCCTTGGGGAGATGATTACCTCCGTCTTTGCTACAGCACAGAGTCATTCGTAGTTTACCCCGGGATTTCGAACTTCCCGCATCAGGCTTTTGAAAGTGAGAATATTCCTGTCTGGATGAAACAAAGCAAGGGTCAGTGAGCAAGGAGGAGACCCACCTCCCTGACAGGTGCTGCTCTGCTGTTGGTAACTTCTGCAGCCTGCGTGTCTCTCAGTGCCGCTTGTTCCGGGGATAGTTTTTATAGTAATTTTTATTTTTGAAACGGTAATATAATCACATCATCTCCCTCCTTTTCTTTTCTCCCTCCCGTGCAGCCAACTCCCTTGCTCTCTCACAAATTCATGAACTCTTTCTCTTTGAATGTTAATATATATATATATGTATATGTGTGTGTATTTATATGTGTATATATGTACTGTATATGTTGTGTGTATGCATATATGTATATATGTATACTGTATATATGTATACATATTGTATATATGTGTGTATATATATGTGTGTATATATGTATATATACACATACACAGACTATATGTATGTAAGTATGTATAGATAAGTAACAAGCTGTGGTCTAGACCTGGTAGACTGTGAAGACAACACAGAGCTCATGTGCTAAGGACTTACAGACCCCTGTGTCAGTTAGCTGTCAATCACAGTGACAAAATGCCAGCATGGGGGGAGGGGCAGTATCAGAACAAAGAAATGGTTCATCTTGCTCATGGTTTATAAGGTTTCAGCCTGTGGTTGGCTGGCTCCATTGCTTTGCTTAAGGTCCTTGATTGGCTTCGCTGTGAGAGCTGACTTGATTGCTGAGTTAAAGCTGCTCCGTCTTTTCCTGATTTCTGGGTGTCTGGAAATGTTACATCACTTTTCTGTTGCTGGTTGGTGGATTCACGGGTGAAGCCGTCAATCTCTGGAGGTTTTCTTTGTAGTTGCTAATTAAATGTCTACCACAGTTCTAAGAGAATTCAGTTTGCCATTTCTTCCTGGTTCTGTTTTTATTTTTTAAGTAAGTAAAACTTTCCTAGAAAGAGTCCAATTCTTCTTAAATTTCTATTTCATTAGCATACAGTTTTCACAATACCCATTACCTTTAAGTGTTTGCATAATATGAAGATACACCTCATTTTCCGTTGTTAAGATCTCAGCTTATGCTGGGTGGTGGTGGCCCATGCCTTTAATCCTAGCATCAAGGAGGCAGAAGCTGGCAGATCTCTGAGTTCAAGGCCAGGCTTCAGAATGAGTTCCAGGACATCCAGGTTACACAGAGGGGAAAATAAAAGGGGTGGGGAATCTCAGTTTATTTCCACTGGAATTTTGTCAATTTTATTAGTTATTCAACTAAATATCGATGTTATTGCCTCTACTGTGTGTCTGACTAATTTTTAATCCAATCTTATGAATTTATTTTTACCATCTCTCCTCTCCTAACCAGCTGGACCTGAAAGCCTTTCCCAACAGAGCTGAGTCTGCCCCACTGCCTAGAGTGAGTCCCTGCTGTGGTCTTTGCTGACCCCATATGCCATAGCAGCTCCCTAAGGCTATGGGCAGCATTGCCAGGGAGTAGAGAGTAGCTGGACACTCAGGAAAGGATCTCATGTCCTTCTCTGCACCTCTATTCCAGGGTATAAACTGTCAACCAGGCCAGCTGGGATGACTTCTGCAAGGCAGAGGACAGAGGAGGGTACAGCTGGACTCCCCAAGGTGGCAGCCGCTTAGCTGAGTGGCCAGTCACTTGTAGTCCATAAAGAAGCATTTAAGTAGAGAAGAATTTAAACTTTCCCTCATGATTTAAATGAAGCAACTCTTAGGAGATTCAAAGTATGACGTTTGTTCCTTAAATGGGCCAATAAGAACTACAAAATGTCACACTGCACACATACTTAGTCCAGGGATCTAACATTCTCCATGGTAACGGCTCTGGGCTAGGATGTCCACAGCTCTGGGCTAGATGTCCACTCTTACCCCTTCTGTTTGGTACATCTGGTACAATAAAGCAAGAAAAGAAAAATTTTAAATGCAAGGGCTAGAATAGGTAAGATGGCATTATCTAAAGATGGCATTTTTGTACAATGACCAAAAATCTCTCCTGATAGCATCTGTAACATCTGTGATACTGTGGCATCAGAAACTCCAAATACTCAATTAAAGTTCATGGCGCCAGGCTTGACCAACCCCCACCCCCGAAAAGCATACAGTGCCGTTAGAATAAACTTCAAGATATACAGACGATTGATGTCTTCATTCATCTATAGACTGCAGGGCTGTCTATAACGTTTTGTTTTCTCTAACCGGCCTTGTGCGTTTGTGGAGCATCAGCCATTCCAGGGACCCTTCTTGGAAAGTCAGGAGCTAATTCTGTATGTTAGCCACAGGAGGAAAGCCCCAGAAAACCATAGGAAGGTAACAGTGCATAGGAACATACCATAGGAAGGTAACCAGAGCACTAAAGTGGAGAAGGTGACAGTGCCAGGCATCTAGCGGGGATGTGAAGGAGGAAAAGGCTTTACTCTGTGTCTAGAGAGGGCATTTTGTCATTGTTAAAACTGTTAAGAGTGTGCATTCTGCTTGAACAGTTCCATTCCTAGGTCTATCCCTCACTCTCCATCCAATGTCTGTATGAGTGTGTTAAAAGGAATATTTCTCAGGATGATATCTTCATAAAACCTCCAAATTAAACATGACCCAAATAAGGTGGGATGCCCTCCTCCTACCCCACCTCGTTCAGTAGTTGGAAGAGCTAGTCCTGGAGTTATGAGAGAGGGAGACCTAGCCCTGTCTCTTCATTGGAGCACTCCAGAGAGCAGGCCCTGCACCTTGTCTGGGCAACACAGTGGAGCTGATGGTGAAAGTGCTGTGAGCTAGTCCCAAGTGTATGAGAGCTGGAGAGCTGGCCCAGCCCTCATGGTCTGTAGCACTGGGGAAAGAACTCTGACTGGGCAGCAGCATTGAGGTAGCTCTGGAGAAAAGGGTGTGGATAAGGTGGCCTGAGAGCCCATGAGCAGGAGAGCAGAAAAGCTGACTCTGCCTCCTGCTGATGGCAGTGTTGGGCGAGCATCCAGAGCAGTGGTGGAACACTCACCCTGGTGGTGCAGGTAAGGCAGAGACAACATGTGGACCAGCTCAGCTGCCACCCAGCTTCAGATCCAGGGCTCTGAATTGACACACCTCAAAGTCTACATCATCTGCGAAAGGTTGGGACATAGGAAAGGGCCAATCCTGCAGATCCAAAGCTACAGGATCTCCATGACACAGGGCAACCACAGGATAACCAGGAGGAGTTTCAGCAAGGATCCAATACTGATGATGTCATAGAAGCCAGAGATCTCAAAACAGACCAATGACTCATCGCAATGAACATTTGCAAGTGAAGATGTGTGGACAGAGGGATATACTGTAGACACACTATAACATACTACAGCTTCCACGATGGGATGACTTCTATGCTGTTGTTTTTGTTGTTGTTGTTGTTGTTATTGGTGGTGGTGGTGGTGGTGGTGGTGGTAGTGTGTGTGTGTGTGTGTGTGTGTGTGTGTGTGTGTGTGTGTGTGTGTTTAGTATGTTTTATTTTTCAGGGGAAGCTTCAGGGCAAAGGGCAGGTATGGAGAGACAAGGAGAAGAGGGAACTGGGCTGCATGATGTGAAACTCAAAAGAATCAATAAAGAGTTTTAAGAAATGACCCAAATAGCCATAAAGTATAGATGTATTCACATAACAAAGTAAAATCCAAGATGAAAAGCAGTGGACTTAAACCTACATGCAGAGGCACCAGTGAATCAGATATAAAAACAGAACTGAAGAATATAGACAGAAAATAATGTGCATTATGTAATTCCAGCTCAAAGCAGAAGAATATAGCCTGTGGGAATGGCACAGAGAGAGCAGCAGCCTGCTACAGGATGGATGATAGAACAATAAGAGAGAGGCCTTAGGCAATGGGTTTCAGGAGGAAATGCAGTAGTTAGTCTTTTGGGTGTGGCCACCATCTCAACTGACCATTAAAATATGAACACACACACAAGCATATATGCACACATATGCACTCACACACATATACACATACACATGTACTTGCATGCACACAAGCATACATACAGACACATATGCACATATGTATACACAACATACACACATACGTGCACATGTGCATACACATACATATGCATACAAACATGTACACGGAGGTATGCACACATACACATGCATGTGTGTACACATACACATAAGAGTTACACTGTGCAATAAAAGCCAATTCTAGACAAATTGAAACTGTAAATACAACCATTGAATACAAAATGGAACACCAATGTGCAGACTGAGTTCTTTTAAAAAAAGAGCAGTGGGGAGAAAGAAAAGCATAAAGCAGGATAAAGACTAGTAAGACACAGAGTGGAGGGGTAAACACAACACTCCATTTAATGACTAATAAAACCCAGCAGAAACGAACTAGGGTCTTAACAACGGAAAACGAGGTGTGTCGTCTTATTTAAAGGAATATGTGTCATCATATTATTGTGCATTTAAAGGAAAAGGGTATTATGAAAACTTTATGCTGTTGAAATTTTAGAAGAATTGAACTCTTTCTAGGAAATTTTTACCTTATTTTTTTTTAAAGAAACAGAACTAGGGAGGAATATCAAACTGAATTATCTTAAAACTGTGGTAGACATTTAATTAACAACTTAAACCTTCCTGAAAAGAAAGCCTCCAGAGGTTGACAACTTCACCCACAGATTCACCAACTAGTAATAGAAAAGTGATGCAACATTTTGGGCAAATCAGAAATCAGGAAAAGAGGGAGCAGCTTTAATTCAGCAATCAGCTAGCTCTCACGGCAAAGCCAATCAAGGACTTGAGGTACAGCAGGTGCCCCCACTGCCTGGCCTTGAAAATGTAGCTCAGTGTGGTACATGAGACAGGTTCAGTCATCATGAATAGTGGCGATTTAATTAGCCAAATGCAATTCCATGCAGCCTTTAAAAATCAATGGGATTTGACCACATCAAAAGAATAAATAAATTCATATGACCATCCCCAGGTACATTTTGAAAAACTGAAAGTAAAAGCCAATGACAATTTTCAAAACTCTGAGCAAACTAGACTTTGAAAGGAACAAGGCGTATAGAAAATGAACTTCCTTTGAGGGCCAAGAACAAGATGCTCTTGAGAGCACTCATGTTTGCCCTTGGAAGGCAGGCTTTCCTGAGGCAGCGCCATACAAAACAGGAGCCAGAGCTGCAAAGACTAAGCAGGAGGCATGATACATAAGCAGTGAACTGCTGGATTAAAGTCAGGACACAGGAAGTAAATATATGTGTATCAACCAGGAGCCCTTGGGATATGTCATTTAAGATATAAACTTCTACCATTTAGCATCAGAAATAACAAATACTTAAAGGTCTCTGTAGGCAGACACTCTTCAGCACTGACAGGGGACTTAACCAAGGGAGACCTGAAGCTGTGCTCACTGGAGGCCTGTTTCAAGGGTGTCTTTTTGCTAACTGAACCTGTGTATGCACACAGTTCTGTACCAGTATCCAGCACTGTTTCTTACTATGGACTTGAGTTAACTCCACAGTGCTTATGAAAATCCAAAGCATCAAGATCAATGGAGAAAATCTCAAAAGAAAAGAACAAGACTGCTCAGAAACTCCCTCCCAGACACCAAGGCTTTATGGTGTTGAATCAAAGTGCAATTAAGATATGGGAACAGGAAGTTGACCAATTCTAGTACATAAAAATAGCAGTTCTCGGTGGGACCGACAGAATTATTGTAGAAAAATGGTAACTACAGATAAATTAGAGCTTCAGAAGAAGCCCAATTTCGAGTCTCCCTCCCTCTCCTCTCTCCCTCTCTCTCTTTTTGTTTGGAGAGACACAGCCTCGGGTGGCCCAGCTGGCCTTGCATTTGCCATTCTCATGCGGCTAAAGATACCTTGAACTCATGGCTTCCAAGAGCTAGCATTACACATGTGCACTTTGTCTACAAGTGGACATTACATATGTCTACTTTGCCCAGGTAAGAGAAGAAAATGTCAGCAGTAGCTGGGTTCTGTCACTATCGGGAGGGAAATTTTATTATAAAAACTACTTTAGTGAGAAAGCTATTTGGAAACAGATAATATTATGATTGTATTCAAAGGTATGTGTGTGTGTGTGTGTGTGTGTCTGTATGTGTGTGTGTGTGTTTACTTCTATTTAATACAGATCTATATATATAGATGACCTTTGGATATGTGGTTTTTATTATATTTAGATAAATTCAAACTATGAACTATATATAATCATTTTCTTTTAAAATCCTAAGCCTTTTTTTCCACTCAAGTCTTGTGTAGGCTTGTGAAGGAATTGTTTGTAGGCTCAGTTAGAATCTGATGAAGACAGATATTTATCATACTTTTCCCCTAAGGGACAAAGAAAATTTCAGTTGTTATAACCTACATCGTAGAGAGAATATTGATTTGAAGGTTCCTTACAGACTTCTTTGAGTACTTATTTTGATTTCTCTCCAGACTCATCCCCCACCCCTCCCTTCCATGGTTTCCATTTGTTATTGTCCTCCCATAGAGTTTTCAAAGGAAAATAACCCTGCAATTACATGTTGTGGCTGTTGAATAATTGCAAGCATGGTGCTTGAATGCCTCACACAGTGAGTTGGTACAAAGAGGGGACCTTCTCAGGTCATCTCAGCTGCAGCTATTTATCATCGGAAGGAAGTAAATACAGTCATCTGGGGAGGGGGTGGGGAGAATCCAATTCAAAGCATGTTGAATGAGACTGGCCAGACTCTCCGTCTACAAACCCACCAGCAAACGGGAATAACAAAACACGAGACGCCATGGATGGCCTTCCGTTAAGACCAGATGAAAGGAGGCTTTTGGGAAGGAAGCCAAAGAGAGCAGGGTGTGGGCTCAGGCCCTCTGGGCCATCCTTGAAAATTTCAGGACTAAGGTGTAAGAGTGAGTATGAATCCTACTCCATACAAGGACTGGTGACAGCCAGTAAGCCACTCTGTGAGTGCAGTTGCAGAGGCGGTCATGAAACTGTTGAGGTGTAAGGAGATGGACACAGGCCTTCTAGAAGGGAAAGCTAAGAAGCACAGGGATTCCATGTGGGAAGAACTACCCTGACGGTGCGTGGGAGGTCTGCTCTCCGTAACTAAGGGCTAGTGTGTGAGAAAGCTGAGCTTCGGGGAAATGCTCATCTCCCTTATCTAGCAAGGAGGCTTAGAGGATGCCTGGAGAACAACAGCTGGTGGGAAGAGCAGACCAAGCATGGGCAGAAGGCCTTGGAGATGCGCTGTCTCCGCTTTTCTTCAAAATGTCTAGCACTGAGCAGAAATTAGGATCACCACCACAGCGTCACAGAGTCAGCATGAGCACAGCCTGACTGAGTCGTCGCGTCTGAGAAGAAAGGAAAAAAAGTGGTCCAAGTACGGGCAGTGTTGGAGACTGGTGGTACAAGGCAGAAAACAGCCATCTGTTGTCACTGTCTCCTTAAACAGGTGGGGCGTAAACAACACACGCATACTCACGAGCGAGCGTGCACACACAGAACAGCATGAGCCAGAATAGCTATCATTTACATAGTACAATATGCTTTAAGACAAAACTTATTATTAGGGATATAAAGGACATTTTTCTAGAGATACAAGCATCCAGGCAGAAAGAAAATAAACCATTAAAACTCTGTATGCGCCTTGCACGGAGCCAACTAGACTGAACTGATGGGAATCGGCTAAATCAGCTGGCTGTTACAAACATCAGTGCGCCATTTTCCATAGTGGCTGGAACAATGGACATTCAGCAATCAGGAAATAAGAGGCAGGGAACACAGTCAGACTACAGCAGTACACTCTAACTAGCAAGAGCAGAAAGGACAATGTTTGCAGGGGTCAGTGGTTTGGGCCTTTAGTGAGTCTCCCAGCTTTAGAACAACCAAACTCGTGCAAGCTTTGTGTTGTGCCAGAACAGGAGATAGATGAGAAAGCAATAATACCATAACATTTAGAGAAATCACACATATATAAATTACATATTCCTAAGCTGTGGGTGGGAGGTAAACATCTCATTGGAGAACAGTTTCAGGTGAAGAGAAAAATTATCAACACCAAATGGAAAAAAAGAAAGGAAAAAACAAAAACAATCCCCCCCCCAAAATTATAGGTTGCAACTTGTCTTAGTTAAGGTTTTACTGCTGTGAACAGACACCATGACCAAGGCAACACTTATAAGAACAACATTTAGTTGGGGCTGGCTTACAGATTCAGAGGTTCAGTCCATTATCATCAAGGCAGGAACATGGCAGCATCCAGGCAGGCACGAGACAAGAAGAGCTGAGAGTTCTACATCTTCATCTGAAGGCTGCTAGCAGAATACTGACTTCCAAGCAGCTAGGATGAGGGTCCTAAAGTCCACGCTCACAGTGACATGCCTACTCCAACAGGGCCACACCTAATAGTGTCACTCCCTGGGCCGAGCGTATGCAAACCATCATCATACAGCTAAAGTGTGCTAAGAAATGTGTTTGTTGCTCTTGGTAACTCTGTTTTACAATGAAGAGCTGTATCAGAATCATATCCTAATCCTTCATCATAGGAGACTTCAACATGGGCAGAGAAGTAAATCCAAAGCATTAGAATAAAATTTAAAAACAGAGAACCACATATTAGATTGGAGCAGATGGAGTTTTTGAGGAAGACAGCAAGGATGCAGTAATCATAACAGTGTGCCGGCTGCTATGTGAGGTACAGTCGTTGCTGTGAGGTGAGCCCACCACACCATGTTAAATACTGAATCAAAGACTCACCCATAGTTGGACAGACGGTCTGTGCCAACAATATAATGTTAAATGTATCCATGTCGCAGTGTGCTCTGTGGACAGCATTTGGTAGACAGCAGAGTATGACAGTGTCCGAGGCTGTCCTCCGCAAATAACATTAGTCCTGTGTCACAGACAGTGCACCTCCTGACCTCCAGGCTAACAGCCAGGCTGGCACTCCCAAAATGAAAACCCTCCTGCAACAATGGCTTTTCATGACCCTTAGCCACCCAGGCTTTTGGTTTGATTGAAGCAGACCCTAGTAATTTCCAGATGAAATGGATTTCCGAAGTTTTAAAAGGCTGAACTGCTTGGAAATGGTACATGTGGCCTGCACATGGCCACAGAGGGCATCTTCCTCTTCAGCCGCCTGCAGTCTAAATATGGAAACATCATCTTCAGTTAATGTAGCTTTCCCAGGTGAGTTATTTTTCAAAATTGGTCTACATTAGCAGAAGTACAGTTTCTTCATATTTTGTAAAAAGACCTTGCTTTGAGTTGGAAATGAATTGGTGTTAGAGCTAACATTCCGTCCATGGGAACGTGAATAAACATGTCCACCATCACTGCCCTCACCTACCATTGCCAACAGTACCCTGTAATTCTGCTGAGCAGGCAAAGAATTTACCCTCTGGTTTAGTAATATCTTTGGGATGAAGTCTGGAAGGAGCAGCCTACACATGCATATCAGACCACCACCACATTCCAGACAGCCACCATCTGAGAACATCCCCTGATGTCAGCCTGGGCACCCTTGACAGTCAAACCCATACCTAATTCTGAATTTTATCTTAGCCCATGCCTCAGTTTTTCATGTTCTATGATCTAATACAAAGTTTAATTTTGTTTTAATTCTTGGATAGTTTGGCAACATGCTTACAGACAGGCTTATACGTGTTCAGTACAAAGTTCAGGACATATGTATATCTGTCTACTCCCGTGTGATCACCTCCACACTAATACAAGGGCCGTATTTGCACTTAAGTTCTGCCATGAGCATTGGTGACTGAGACAGTGCCATTTGTCTGGGCACATAACACAGAAACAGGGATGGAAAATGACCGAGAGATGACATTCAGAGTGTCTCTTCCCATGGTGTCTTGCTTATATAAGTTATAGAGAGGTGAAGTGCTCCGGGGTAGTCTAGCCTAGATTGTACGGTCTGCTGGACCAACAATCCAAATAGGTATGATCGCCACAAGGAAAGAGTAAATAGTAAAATAGATGTTCAGGCTATTGTACCCGTGTATGATGCGGAGAGATGGAGGCTATTGTACCAGTGTATGATGCGGAGAGATGGAGGCTATTGTACCCGTGTATGATGCGGAGAGATGGAGGCTATTGTACCCGTGTATGATGCGGAGAGATGTTCAGGCTATTGTACCCGTGTATGATGCGGAGAGATGTTCAGGCTATTGTACCCGTGTATGATGCGGAGAGATGGAGGCTAGGGCCTATCTTATGGCCATCTCAACCCCCTCATTTCCGCTTCATCAGTAAGTAGTCATTATTCTATAATTTGTTCAATGATACAGTCAGTTTTGATAAACTCCCTGTCACATGCTGGGGTTGTAATGCCAATTGTCAGAGCTACTGCTGGAATCTGAGGCCTGCTTCCAAGGACACTGTAGCACACAGCCAGCTTTGCCGTCTGCCCATTGACCTCTGGGACTTTATTTGCAACATTCTCTTTGCCCATGACATTTGCACTTCTCGGCTCAATGCTTCAGTTACTTTCTATGCCCTTTACATCCTTGCAGCCAATGACTATGCAGCTTACTTGAAGAAAAGAACTGAATTTCAGGTTGTAAGAAATAGGAATGAAGGGCTTCTGTGTCCTGCCTATGGAATTCTATTCTTCCTCTTCCTCCTCCTCCTCTCCCTCCTCCTCCTCTCCCTCTTCCTCTCCCTCCCCCTTTCCTCCTCCTCCTCCTCTCCCTCCTCCTCCTCTCCTTCCTCCTCCTCCTCCTTTTCCTCCTCTCCCTCCTCTCCCTCTTCTCTCTCCTCTCCTTCCTCCTCCTCTTCCTCTACCTCCTCCCCCTCCTCCCCCTCCTCCTCTTCCTCTCCTCCCTCTCCCTCCTCCTCTACTCCGCTCCCTTTTCTTCTCCTCTTCCTTTTCATATTCTTCCTTTTCTTCTCTTCTTCCTCTTCCTCCCCCTTCTCCTTTATTTTAGTGTGTTTGTCTGTATGTATATTTGTGTGTATGTATATACATGTATGTGTGGGGTCAGAGGCCCACCTCCACACTGACCTCTAGCAGTATATACATACCTATTGGTGTAATAGTGGCATGACAACAATAAAACCTCAGAGATAACCAACTACTTTGTAACTGGGTTGGAGGCCACGGGAAGGAATACACACCTGGTACTATAAATCTATTTAACAACTATGACTAGGGAACTTATGCGCCCAAGGATTGGGGCATACTACCACTTCCTTAAGTGAAGACGTCATCAAGCTTTTGGATATTTATGTCTATACCCATAGACCAGTCCTGCTCTATCTCAGCCTGGGACAGAAGGTCCTTTTCACAGAGATCAACAGTTAGTGCAGCTAATATCTGGTTAAAGTGCTGGGACTAACTGATCCTTGCACCACTCAGCCCTAAATGAGATATCTATATCACTCACCCCACCAGGGGGCCAGGGAATGCTGAAGCAGAGGGCAGAAAGACAGTGAGAGCTGCAGACCAGGAAGAGGCGCTGTGAGATGATGCTATCAGATATGATATGGGTGCTACAATCATGAATGTAGTAGCTATGGACAGACACCTGCACGAGATCACACCCTACAACATTTTATCATGAATATCCATGAGTGCCTACCTCTACCCGAAGAGCTATTGACTGTTAATGGTTGCTGAAGGGAATTAGGATTTTTCTTACAAGGTATAACCACTGGGAAATTGGCTGAGAAGAAGAAATGGTACAGAGGAGGTGGAAGAGGTATGGTAGAGGCTAATGGAGGGTGAAGATAAGCACAATCACTTTATATGTGCTTGAAACTGGAGAGAGAGAGAGAGATGGGGGTAATCTTATCTGGATGGATGGCTAGTAAGCTTCCTAAGGAAATGATGTTTAAAGAATCATTTGGAAGATGATTTCAAACTAGTTAAGTCAGAGGGGAGAAAACATCTGATGTAGAGATTTATGCTAAATTATGTCCCCCAAATTCATATGTCAAAACACTAGTCCCAGTACTCCATCCAGTACTGCATTTGGGCACAGGATTTTTAAAGAGATGTTTAAGATGTGCCATTAGGATGGGCCCCAGCCCCATCTTACTGGTTCCTTATAAGAAGGCACTGAATGACGTACAAAGACAGTCTGGAGACACACACACACACACACACACACACACACACACACACACACACACACACACAGAATAAAGACTATATATACCACATCAAGGAGACATCCATCTCCAACCCAGGAAGAAGAACCTCAAAATAAACCAGACCTGCTAAATCCTTGATCTCAAACTTGCTGTCTTTAGAACTATGCAGACAGGTCTTTTGTTTAAACCACTTAGGCTGTGCTATTTCATTATGCTTATTATGCTTGCATTGGAGCTCTATTTGGAGGATCAGAAAAGTTGCTGGGGAAGCTGATACCCTTTCACTGTGACCTGGGTAAACCTGTCCTCTAGCTCTGGGACTAAGGCTTTGCTCCCCTAAGACAAAGATCCGGTCTGGCTCTCACCTCTGACATCCCATCTGGAACTATGATGCGGTAGATTCAATGCCTCCAACCTCTGTCATCTTAACTCCCCAGGGAAGAAATGAGCAAGGTGATTATCTGAGAATGTCTTAATGAGACTCCAAGCACTTTGAAACACCTCTGATTCATCAAGTCTAAATGTGGGTGATCAACAGCTGATTGTCACAAGGATGAGCGGTTGGGTAGATAAATATCCACCCAATCTAGTCACTGTTGAGACCACTATCTCACCAGAGAGAATTCTGAGGAGCTAGGCACCAGAGTAAACTGTTAATGATAACTGCTAAAAAATACTTAGCATTTCTGGAACAAACTTTTTGATGTAAGTATGGCATTGTAAGTCAGGGAGCTGAGGTCCAGGGAGGTCAAGCATCCCATGCTCCTCATGCTGAGGAGAGCAGAGGTGGCTGAGGTGTGAGAAGGAAAGTCAGTCAATCTTGAACTCTGAGTGCCCAGGCTCTTTCCACGGTGGACACTCTGCACCTGGGCAATACTCTAATACTTGTAAATTTGCCTTCTTTCCTTCCTCAACTCCCTGATACTACACACCTAATAAAAGAACTGTCAGAGTAACAAGTAACAAACCTGTTGTGAAATAGAATGGGATGTGTCTAGAAATTTCCTAGTTAGCAGAAGGATCTGTTTGCTGAATTAACCATTCAGCCTAAACTAAAAGGCCTGCTGTGGTGGTTTGGCTATGTTTGGCCCAGAGAGTGGCACTATTTGGATGTGTGACCTTGTTGGAGTAGGTGTGCCACCATGGGCATGGGCTTTAAGACCCTTATCCTAGCTGCCCAGAAGCCAGTCTTCTCCTGTTTGCCTTCAAACAAGAGGTAGAACTCTCAGCTCCTCCAGTGCCATGCCTGCCTAGATGCTGCCATGCTCCCACCTTGATGATAATGGACTAAACCTCTGAACCTATAAGCCAGCCCAATTAAATGTTGTCCTTAGAATAGTTGCCTTGGTCATGGTGTCTGTTCACAGCAGTAAAACCAAAACTAAATCACCTGGAGTCTGTCAATAGTGTTCTTTGTTCATCTGGTTCTTCCCAGGAAGGCGATTCCACTTCTATCCAGGTGAAGCATCCTATCTGCATCTCAGTGGGCCTGGCTGGAGTTAAATGTTTCTTTGTGGATGACCCCATACACAGGGATGTTGTAGGACTATACATACTAATATCCAACCAGGTGTACCATCAACCCTTAAGTATATAAAAGGCCACATGTGGGGTAAATAGAACTCCCAGTCTCATTTGTCATATTTTCACCTCTGGCTTCTTGGGTAAGAGGAGAAAGGGTGGAACATAGTCAGGGCATAAAAGTATGGCTGCTACTGCTGTGAACTCCAGAAGGTCATAAAGTATGGCTGCTACTGCTGTGAACTCC
>NW_022196913.1:61742220-61763290 GCF_008632895.1 Mastomys coucha
TGAACTCCAGAAGGTCATAAAGTATGGCTGCTACTGCTGTGAACTCCAGAAGGTCATAAAGTATGGCTACTACTGCTGTGAACTCCAGAAGGTCATAAAGTATGGCTGCTACTGCTGTGAACTCCAGAAGGTCACACATTACACTACTCCTAGACTGTTCCTTATTTATTTATTTATTTAATTTATTTTTTAAACAGACTTAATTCATTTATTTTTCTTGTATAAAAACCCTTATGAGATAGCCATAGTTGGAGCCTGAAAAGAGACTCTGATGTGGGTTTTCACAAGATGATCAGTGAATTCCTGATAAGGAGACTTGATGAACACAATCTCTTTCCAGAGGTCGGAGGTCAGGGATACATAGGTCTTGGAGATGGCATCAAAGGTGGCCTTGGCAAAGTTGCCCAGGGTGGCAGTGCAGCCTCTGGCTGAAGTGTAGCAGTCATCTATACTGGCCATCATCAGTAGCGTCTTGGGCACAGGAGCAGAGACAATGCCAGTGCCTCTGGGGGCAGGGACGAGGCGCACCAACACAGAGCCACAACGGCCTGTCACCTTGCATGGAACAGTGTTAGACTATCTTAATTAGGATTTTATTGCCACATAACCACAGAAACTCTTATAAAAAACCATTTAGTTCAGAGGTTTAGTCCATTATCGTCACGGTAGGAAGCATGGTGACACACCAGAAGACTTGGTGCTGGAGAGGTAGCTAAGAGCTCTACATCTACATAAGCAGGCAGCAGGAAGAGAGACACTGGGCCTGGCTTGAGCATCTGAGACCTTAAAGCCTACACCCACAGTGACACACCTCCTCCAACAAGGTCACACCTCCAAAACTGCCACTCCCTATAGGGGTACAGGGTCGCTTCCATTCAAACCACCACAGTGACCAACTCCTCTTACAAGCAAAATAAGGCTCTTCTTGCTGGAGTCAAATGGTTATCTCATAGTGAAGATGCAACTCAGGGTTTTTTTTCAGAAAAGGTGAGAGTTCAGACTGACTTTTTGGGCCACCTCACATGGTGGTCTGCAGAGGCTCTGACTAGACAGCAATGCTCTCTGGCTCCCCTGCCACTCCTGGATTCTAGAAAGACCCCAACTCTTTGTAGCTCGGTGTCGTCCATCTGCAGCCAATGAGCCTTTCCTGCCCACACTTAAATATTTATAGCTGCCCTCTGCCCATCCACCAGTCTACTTTGCAAAATCCAGTGTTACAAAAGCCAACTAACGCATCAGAGCCAACTCAGGGATTTTGTGGATCTCTCAATTCCAAGGCCTTGCCCAATAATGAGAGATTCTTATTCATTTACCTTATAGTAGGACTGGAGGATAATTTAAAACAAAAATATTCCCCTGCTAACAAATAAATCAGTAGGCATTCTGGATCAGAGAAGCGAGCAGCCAGGGCAGTGGTGTGAGGAGTTCTTTGTACGGTATAGCTTTTTCAATATTCTGAGTTTGTATCTATGGAGTGTATTATTAATTCCCAGAAACTAAACAAAATTCAAAACGAATGCATAAGTAAACAAATGCACAAAAGAGCACATCCCTTGGGTGATTCTTCTGCAGGGCAGGCTTGAGAATCGTGATGTTAATTCATCACAAGGGAAGGAAATAAATCCGAACTGCTTAGCTGTTTCATTAATCTTCTCGTGTAGTCTCTGCCTTGGCTCTCTGCTGCTTAACGTGGGCATTAAATGGCGGCTACTCAATAACTATTGCTCAAATTTAAATTAGTCTTCATGCGTTCTTAGCAGCAGACCGCGGTCTACTGGGCTTCTGGGTGTTTGGCTTTGATTGGATGGAGTCTCTTCAGGATGAATCAAGAAGTGTGGTTGGAACATCACAAGCCATGGGGTGTGCATATGAGGACAACTGGAAAAGTGTTGGTGGAGGAAGATGGTCTATGGTGATCAGGGTCAGGAGGGTGGTTAGGATTTCAATGAGCCTTGCTATCAAGCAAAAGGTGGGCTTGGGATCAAAGCAGGTGGGGTGATGAGAGTGAGGAAATGTAGCATTGAAGAAGCTATAAGCAAGAAAGTCGTGCTTTGGGGAAATGGGGAGCAGTTAAGCCACGAACAAGAGAGCCAGCTGGTGCAAGCTGGATAATGGAGCCAGGTGATGGGAAATGTAGTGCAAATTACGCAAGCATCTTCGATATGACACATACCTAGAAAATTGTAATTATTGTATCGTTATAATTTTTCAGTCCCAGCTGGAAAAAAAAAAATCATGTGGCTTACGGCCCTGAAGGTAAACTGGGCTGCTATTTTAAGCAGTTAATATGCCTCAAAGCCTGCTGCAGAGCTGAAGTATTCAAGGGAGACCAGGCTCTCCTGTAAAAGAATAAGTTCCTGGGACACTGTCAAGGAGGTTTTGATGTTGAGCCTGCTGAGAATAATGAGAGAGCCGTGAGTGGGAAGAGCATGAAGACAATCATTCCTTAAAGAAAGAAATGTAGACGCAGAGAAAATAGCTGTTTTCTCCTCTCAGACGGAACAAAGAGATACCGAGATGGAGGGACGATAAAGCGTGGCCCAACTCGGAAGGAATGGAGGATGTGAGTGGCAGAAATTGATCCACTGTGGCTCGGGAGGCAGAGCTGGCCTGAGCTTTTGTTCTTTGTCTTCAGCTCAGTAAATCCCTTTCCTGTCCCCTCAGGTGCTTCCTACTGAGCTATTGTTGGGAAGGGAGGGGAAGGCCACCCTTCTAAGCCGCCCTCCTGAAGCAGTCACGCATCCAAACCATGATCGGTGTCCCCGCGCTTCCAACAGATGCAGAGGGCCACCAGCAACATGAAAGAGCCACGCCAACAGAAAATACAGCAGCACCAGGTGCTTCGTAAGCAGACGGGGTTTGCCCACGGAGGTTCTGAGGGGAGGAAATACCAAAGAGATCGGGCGAAGCCATCTTTGCTCAGACTCAGCTTCATTCCTCCAGGGCAGCAGAGGAGTCTGGCCCGGAGTGGATCATCTTTCAAAGGCACAGTGCTGGAAGTGGATGCCCGTTATCTCCGCAGACTGAGCAGGGTTTAAAAGGTGTGAGCTACCCTTTGATCCAACCTCAGGAGAGGCATCTTCTGCTTCTAGCACAAGGCCTTATAAACCAAGTCACACCCTGTAACAGGATTAGGTTTTTTTTTTTGTTTTTTTTTTGTTTTTTTTTTACATTTCTGCCTCACTTTTAATGTTCAGATTCCTACTATTAACTCTTTGCATGGGAGATGAGGAGGAATACCGAAAAGTGTTTTCTGAGGTGATCTGAGCCAGCGGCACCATTTCTCATCCCCGCTGAGCGATCCTTACCCTTCAGGCTGTAGTGTGGCTTGCTTTTTCCAGCTGGGCCTCTAAGAGTCCATGTGGTGTGACTTCACATGGAAAAAGGCGTAGCCTGGGATGGTAAGGTTGTTACTTCTATACTGAGAGGGTAGAGCCCGGAGGCAGAGTGTGTGGAGCACTAATCTCCTGATTAGTGTAGAGTTCTGCACAAAGAAGAATCCTTTTGGTGTTACGTGAGGGAACACACAAATAAAGAGAAAGCAGATAAACAAGTCGATGTCCTTTTGTAAAAGCAGTGCACTAGAACCCCGAACTGGGCTAGCAAACACAGGTGACCAAGATAGCCTCTTTCTTTTATCCCTAATGTGTGTTGACTCTGTCTTATTCCATTGGTGGGAGCGCCACTTCACATTCTGACTTGATTGGCTAATCGGTGGAGGAAACGCTGAGACTATGGGTCCCTGTCATGCTAACCACATTAGCTAGAAGAAAAGAAAAATTCACACTAGGAGCTGGTGCCTTCTTAAATTTTGCTCCTCGGGTGTCTCACGTGTTTTTGGCACAAACAAAGGTAGGCAACTGAGTTAACCGTTTTATTCAGGGTCTGCATTTCTGATCACTCATCACAGTTAATGAGGAATTTCTCCTGCGCGTGACAGTCCTCCAATGACGACGGCAGCCTTCACAAACATGTCACTGCAAGTGTTTTGTTGCTGCTTTCAATGAGCCTTAAAGACATTTGCAAGAGGCCGACATCGAATCGATAAAGCAAAATCACCTTCAGGTGTCAGTGAGACCTCCCCAAATACTAATGTTCTGCTGGTATGTTTCCTTGTTTTGTAAGTTTGATTTCCTGAAATTCAGTGTTCCATGGACCAAAAGGGAAGTTGAACAGTGTAAGAGCCGTCATCAATCTTCATGACTTTTAAGCTACACCACTAGTTCCGGTTACAGCTGAATGCTCTGTTTCTGAGCCAAACTAAATAAGAACCTACCATTAACCACCTGAGACATGAATTCTCATCCTTCAGGGTGTGGATTTAGTACCTTGCCCAACAAGGTAGCCCCTACCTGCTACCACAGAAAGCAGGGTTCCCTTTTAGGGTCCTTAGTTTCACAAAATAACTTAGAAATGGATGGAAGTCTGAGGATGATGCTTTTAGGGTTTAAGTCAAAAGCAGCGTAAGTTAGGACAGTCACTAAGATAGACGAAGAAAAAGTCAAGTCTTCTAAGTAAGGCGTGGAGTAGAAACAGCTTTCGAAGGACGGAAAGCTCCACCCCAGAGCGAAGCCTAGGAGAGAGCCCCAGACCATCTGACCCCTGCGTGTGATCTTTTTCAGCAGTCCGGGGCTCCTCGGCTGGTGTCTCCAGGGTTTGCTTCTTGCTCTGTTGTTAGGTGATGCTGGGGAAGGAGGAGCTCCCGTGGCAAACTGGCTTGATGTTGACCTGGCCCTTAGATCCCTCCTGTCTTATCGCTCATCAGTCTCAGAGTCTTATCGCAGCAGAGGATATGAGTTCCGAGTCCTTGCTGCCTGCTATGGGAACACCTGCACTGAATCTTAAGGAAGATTTTACATTTTGTGTAGGTTACATTATTTTGTAACTTTTCACTTAACGGTTCTTTTATTTATATTGTTTAATTAAAAAATTTTAAATATATTTAGTTTTTCTATTTTTGCATGTTCTAAGGAAAAGGTATTTCTCTTTCTAGGTAGATAATTCGTTTTATGTTAGAAAATCTTAAACTTTTGGACAAATACATGCTCTTAATTGCCAAAATCAAGTTTATAAGAAATTGTGGATATGGGAAAACCATAATATGTTAATTATAAAAATATACAAAATGTATCAAATTTTATATATGTAATATTGTACAGTACTTCTATAAAATCACATGCTTATGTTTGCTTATAAAGGATTGAATTACACTAAGTTCTCAGTTCTCTATGTTGCTGTGGAATTACGGTTGCTTCTCATTGTGGTCTGTTTACCTTTCTGAGCTTTCTGAGGTTCTTAAGTAGCATGCATTCGTTTCATAATAAAATGATAGTAACATTGAAACTGTAAAAGCTTTTGCCACGCACCTGTAATTCCAGCACCTGGGAGGCAGAGGCAGAGGCAGAGGCAGAGGCAGAGGCAGAGGCAGAGGCAGAGGCAGAGGCAGAGGCAGAGGCAGAGGCAGAGGCAGAGGCAGAGGCAGAGGCAGAGGCAGAGGCAGAGGCAGAGGCAGAGGCAGAGGCAGAGGCAGGTGGATCTTTGAGTTCCAGGCCTGCCTAGTCTATAGAGCAAGTTCCAGAATAGCCAGGGCTGCACAGAGACACCTAGTCTTGAAAAAACAAATCAAAGCAAAGTGACAATGACCATGATGATGATGTATCACACCGGCAAACTTAGTGCAGCACATGTTGGAGGAAGCTCTGGAAGGCAGAGCCACAGACTCTCTGCTACCCTAGAGTAGATCCTCAGTGTAGACCTCCCCCATAAAATGTAAGCCTATGAGGGCAAGGTGCCAAATGCCACAAGAAGGGCCTGCTATTTGTATTTCTGTTGGGAATTTGATCGAGACAATAGACAGCTTCCAGCAGAGCTGAGAACAGACCCTCAGCCAGTCAGGTGGATCGCAGTGGCAGGTGATACAGGACCTCTGACAACAGTGGCTGACTCAGGGAGATTCTTCTTTCTCTCATTCTGGGTGAGCAGAGTGTAGACTTCAGGGATATGAAGGGCTGCAGTGGTCCAGGCTTCACAGATTCTCACATCACCAGCTGGAGCTGGGGTGACACTGAGTAAGCCAGATGTGCAGGGACAAAGAAAGGCAGAGTGAGGGAGGCGAGCAGAGCCAGGAACACCTTAGGAAGCAGAGCTACCATGTCGGGAAGGCTGGAGAAGGCTACAGAAGAGGGTGCTCTAAGAAACTGTAAAGGGTCTGGACTCATGTCTCATTCAGGAAACACATTAAGCAACAGAAACATGGAGGACACATTTTCACCAAGCTAGTATGTGCAAAGCATAGTATGCGAGAGCCAGGTATAAGGATGCATGTGTGTAATTCCTGTGATATGGGGATTCACACTTGTAATTCCCGTGATATAGGGATTCACACTTGTAATTCCCGTGATATAGGGATTCACACTTGTAATTCCCATGATATAGGGATGCACAACTGTAATTTCTGTGATATAGGGATGCATTTGTGTAATTCCCATGAGATAGGGATGCGCATCTGTAATTCCTGTGATATAGGGATGCACATCTGTAATTCTCATGCTAGGTGGATGTACATCTCTAATTCTCATAATTATGAGACTGAGGCAGGAGGGTCACGGGTTTGAAGATAATCTGTGCTACATGCTATGGCCCCATCTTAAAATCAATCAACAATCAAGGAGTAGCACATCATCATGCAATCAAATCATATGTGTATATATATGTGTGGGGTAAGTGTGTGAATGTATGTATGTAGGTGTAGTGGTGAGTGTCTGTATATATGTGTGTGTGTGAGTGAGTGATTGTGTATGTTATGTAGGGTGAGTGTGTGCATATGTGTGTGGGGGGTGAATGAGTATATGTATGTATGTGCATGTGTATGTGTGTGGGGTGAGTGTGTTTGTATGTGTATAAGTGAGTGAGTGCATGTATGTATGTGTGTATGTGGGGAGGTAAGTGAGTGTGTATGTATATATGTGTATGTATGTGTACTTGTGTGGGTGAGTTGTATGTATATGTGTGTGGGGTGAGTGGGGGGAAGCGGGACAGGGGCCTAAACATGTTCACAGTACATAGTATACATGTATAAAATTGGCAAAAATAGAAGTTAAAAAGTGAAAGCCAGCGAGAAAGCTCAGGTTAAAAGCCCTTGCTGCTTGAGAATCAAGAGATGTCTCCATTGTTAAGAGTATTTAATTGCTCTTCCAGAAGACACAGGTTTTGATTCCTAGCATCCACACAGTGGCTCAAAACCACCCATAACTCTAGTTCTATGGGATCTGATGGCCTCTGCCAGAACTGCATGCCTGTGATGCATGTACACATTTACATGCAAGTAAAACACAGACAAATCATCACCATCATCATCATCATCACCATCCTCCTCCTCCTCCTCCTCCTCCTCCTCCTCCTCCTCCTCCTCATCCTCATCATCATCATCATCATCATCATCATCATTGTCATTTTAAAATTATTTGCTGCTCAAGCCAATGACTCGAATTTGATCTCCGGAACCCACGGTGGAAGTGGAGAACTGACTCCTGAAAGCTGTCCTCTGACCTCTGTATATGTTTGTACCTTTACACATGTGCACCTGTGCTCACTTACACACAAAATGAGGTCAAGCAGGAATTACATGCAGCCCTTTCATCTGTGGATATATAATCCAAGAAGAGTGAACGTGAGGATTCAGCCGCTCGTATCTCCACGTTCATTGCAGTTTTTACTCTTGGGAATGCAGGTATCCACTGATAGGGAGAATGGCGAACAGAGTGTATATACACACAGTGGTGGTTCATGGCCTTATAAAGGAAAATAGTCCTGTTGCACGTGGTCATGTTGTGCCAAGCTGAACAAGCCACTTTCCGAGGGACCAATACTGGATAGTTTTGCTTGCACGAGTGCTTCTCGGCATCAGATTTGCATAAACAGGAAGTAAATGACGGCTGCCAAGGGCAGGAGATATCAAAGTTGGGAGTGTTTAATGGGTTTCACTTTGGAAAGATGGAAAATGTCCTGGATACGGTTGTGGGTCACTAAAACCATATGAATATAATGAAGATAGCTGACCTGCATACTTTAAAAATGATTAATATAGTAAATTCTATATTATGTACATTTTATCATAACTAAAAGTCTTTAGGACTGTTAAAAAATTGTAAAAATTTGTGTCTGGAATCTATTGTAGACTAATTCAGACTCTCTGGGAGTGGAGTTTTAGGTGTCTGTTGTTTGAAATGTTCCTAGATGGAGTCTGCCATCGGGGTTGAGGACTTCTAATTTAGACAACAGTGGGTAAGACTATAAAGTTGCTGAATGCAAGAAACACATGAGTATCTGTTCAAGGACAAGGTGAGGACCAGGGGCCAGGGGCCAGGGGCCAGGGGCCAGGGAGCACGGTGCTCATTTGGTGAAGTCCTGACCTTGCAAATATGAAGACCTCAGTTTGATTTCAAAGACAGGAACCGTGGTATTGCAATCCCAGCAGTAGGGAATTGGTAACACACAGATCCATCCTGTGGGCCAGCTGGTCACCCAGACTAGCCTTTTGGGCAACCTCCAGGTATTGTAATGAGTGATCCTGTCTCCAAACCAACAATGGTAGATGGAACCTGAGGCACTGGCCTGAGGTTGCCCTCTGGCCTCTACATTTAAATGCACACACACATATGTACACACTCATACCCACAATGCACTGGCATATAAGGTATACACACAAACACCTGTGAATACACACACACACACACATATATACACACACACACACACACAACACAACACAACACATCCACTATTGCACACACACACATATACACACAACATAACACAACACAACACAACACAACACATCCACTATTGCATGAACTCAATACTGCATAATTCACATATTTATATATAGGAAGTTTATCTGTGGTTAGGAAGGCCTAGCAATGCTTTCCACTCTATAGCTTTTGAGAGTCCATGGTGAGTGATAACTTAGTTTTGGTATTTCTTCAATATCCATTCAAGTAACACTATGATATCATCCATAGTCTATAGAAATGAAGGAGCCTTTGAAATGTAGCCATTCATTTTGTGCCCATTTGTCGCCATATAAAGGAGCCAGATGCCTGTCCGGTCTTTATCACAAGGTGACCTGAGTACCACATGTGGAAACAATCTTGAGATTCTGGTCTGACCAGGAGCCGTGGCTTCTCACCCAGATGGCGGTGCCTACAGGAATGCTTGCTTCACATCAGAGCCACTATACCTGCAAACATCAGTATGCATCTTCGGTATGTAAGATAATGTATTTAACCAGGAATGTTAGTAAGACATTCATTCATTCATTCCATTGGCCCCAAGTGCTCAAGTATGGACCTGTGAGGCAAGACTTAACCACTGGTGCAACCGTGGTGAAAGTTATGTGCTAACCAACCATTTCGATTGGATCTGAGATCAGCTCTACAGGAGGGAATTCATGTCTGGTACTAGCACACTAGAGGGCAAAGTTCATTGCTGGGAAGTGGGAGGTCCTAGGGTGGGGGAGCTACTATTCTTACATTGTAACTGTTGTCAAACTGTCTTCCAAGTATTTATGTGTATAGCCATAGACTGATACTTATTTCTGGGTTAGCCAGGTCTGCCTCCTCCCACAGTAAGAAATAGCTAATACTGTGACTCGAAATGCTGGTAATTGAAGGCTCAGCTGTAGACATCTATATCAGCCCCTCCAGCAAGGCTCAGGAATCATTGCAGAAGAGGCAGAGTGACAGAGCCAGAGGACAGGGAGCAGCACTGTGAACTGCTGTCTTCTGGACATGGTGTGTCCATTGCACCCATGAACTCATTGATGCTATGCTTATCTGCACAACATCAAGCCCTCAAGATCAAACGGCATTCCAACAGGAAGCAATGACTGGATTCAATGCCTTACAGAGAGAAAGGGAGAGGGCATGAATGGTGCCGTGTATGTCTAGGAGTATGGGGGGAGGGGCTGGAGGTGGGTATGATCGAGGGGTATGGGGGGGGAGGGCTGGAGGTGGGTATGATCGAGATACAGTATGTACACATATGAAGCTCCTAAACTCATCTTAGGATTTAAAATAACATCTCAGCTCAGAAAGTCCATGATCCTAAAAGCAAGATAGGCAGACGGACTGGTGGATGGACAGACAGACAAACAGCCAATCAGATAGATGAATGAACAGACAGATGGACAGATGGTTGGATAGATGTTATATTTAACTAAATATCTATGATTATCCTTGCAGAGAAGTGTGAAGTTGTTGAAAGTACAAACATATCAAAGCTGACCAACCATCAAAAATGAATCCCCATGGAGGACCAAGTCCCATGAAGGTTCTGGCATGGCCGGTAATAGGCCAATGATGGTGAGCATTAACAAAGAAGGGGTTTCCCAGCAGGGGACTCAAGGGCACCACTGCCCCACAGGAAAGAGAATCGAGGAAAGGGTGAGAGCAGAGACATACACCCACGACACGTCCCAGACAGGTGGTGTGCGCACCCACAGAGCTGATCACTAAGCCTAAGCTGGATCCATTACCCTAGGTATGCTTTGTCAAGCCCTGATGCTGAGAGGAGCTGCCAGTTTGTTCTTCATGAAGTATCTGTTCTACTCGTGTCCCGTGCAAACGTTAAGGAAACACCAGTCAGTATGGCGGGCAGAATCCTCATCCTCATCCAATTTCCAGTCCAGTCTAAAGGGTGAAATTTTAACATTCACATGTAATACTAGCTAATACTAAAATGTTGTTATGTTTGAAAGAAAATGAGGAATACTACTGTAAACACATGTGCTCATGCTTAAAGAGGGGTTACCTGGAGCACTCAGCTAGAAAAGGCATAGTAAGGGCCTGCAGCACTGTCAGCATATGCACTGAAGTCCTGTGGCTAGGGAGCAGGGGTTTGAGAAGACCCTTAGCCACACAGGAGCATTCCTAGCCTGCTGCAGACTCTACCTGAGAGCAAGGGGGAGCCAGTCAGGATTCAGGCAGACTTCAAAGGACAAAAAATGTTGGTGAGGAGCAGAGTTGGGATTGACAGTGAGTGTGCCTGTCTGAGGTGACCCATGACGAGGGTGCAATGCCCCAAGTATCTCTTTCTAAGTCTAACTAGTCTTGTTCTGCTGTATAATTGCTTTTGCCCCGTTACCAGAAGATCCTTCCGGTATGTCCCCAAAGCTGCCTGATTTACCGTCTAGACATTCTCCAGCTTAAATCATTTCTCATTAGATTAAAAAGAGAAAGGCTGCTCCCACCGATCACTGCAGAACACTCCTGAGAGAGGCTTGCCTTAATCTTGGCTCGGTGACTCCTGCAATAATGAGTCACTGTAAATCTGCTTAAGTCCCAGTGGCCCCTCGTGATCCCTGGTTCTTGCCTCACGTGTCAGGCTTAGGGTGGTATAAAGCCTCTCACTTATTAGGAAGGACCCACGGCACCGTGACCTGAGGACATGGTCTGGTTTGCACTGGACCGTGGATCTTTGTGAAATTTTGATGAAATAGAACTTCACTTTCTGGTGTGGAAATGAGTGCCAGACGCCTTAGGATTTCTAGCTCTCTGGAAAGCTTGTCAGGACAGGTAGGATATCATCGTTCAGATTTTTTTGTTTTGCTTTTTAAAACTGCTTTAGAATTAGATCAAGTACAATTGTACTATGCAGTTTCCTTTCCTCCCTTTGTTCCCTCCTCCATTCCTCCCCCCTTGCCTTCCTTCCTCCTTCCCTCCCTCCCTCCCTTCCTTTCTTTCTTCCTCCCTATGAGACAGCATCTTAGTATGATGCCTAAGCTGACATAGAATTCACAGTCCCAGTCTCTTGAGTTTGAGATTACAAACATATTCACATGCTTAGTTTACTACATGGTATTATTTAAAATAAACATTTTAAAGAAGTCTCCATGTGAGAAATCTGGATCTCTGCAGGAGGATTTGAACTTGGCATCAGTTCTGCACTGGTAGAAGATTGGGAGAGTTTGTTTAAACATTATGGAACAGTTACTGACTGCCAAGCGCACACAGAGGCTTCAAGGCAGGCACCACCTCTCCTTAGACTCATAACTATCCCAGGACAGAGATACTGGTAGCATGCCCATCTTGCAGAAGAGGAAGCTGAGAAACAGAAAGTTTAATTTGCTGTCTGAAAGTGTGGTAGATCTAGGTATAGGTCCCTGTCTATTCAATGCCAACATCCCCTCCTTTCTTCACACCTCATACAGAGGGAAGACTTACCCAGAAGCTTAAGCACCAGTCTGTTGGAGGGGCTCCTGGTTCCGTCCAGTGCCAGGGAGTCAATTACTCAGCTCTAGTGTCTAGCAAAGGCAGTGAGTTGTGCTTAGGGCAAAATGCACCATCCTAAAACTGGGTTAAAAGGATCAAGAAAAAGACAGAAGGAATATGCTTTAGTGTGGAAAATCAGAGATGGCTCTATACTGACACCAAAAAGCTCAGAAATTTCTGGTGTGGTAGAACTTACATGAGCAGAAAAGGTGGTATAGAGGGAGAAGGGAAAAGCTGATGAAGTGGTGTGGAGGGAAGAGGGAGGAGCAGATGAGGTGGTATGGAGGAAGGAGGGAAGAGCAGATGAGGGGTATGGAGGGAGGAGGGATGAGCAGATGAGGGGTATGGAAGGAGGAGGGATGAGCAGATGAGGTGGTGTGGAGGGAGAAGGGATGAGCAGATGAGGTGGTGTGGAGGGAGGAGGGAAGAATAGGTGAAGTGGTATGGAGGGAGGAGCAGGTGAGGTGGTGTAGGGGAGGAGGGAGGAATAGATGAGGTGGTGTGGAGGGAGGAGCAGATGAGGTGGTATGGAGGAAGGAGGGAGGAATAGATGAGGTGATGTGGAGGGAGGAGCAGATGAGGTGGTGTAGGGGAGGAGGGAGGAATAGATGAGGTGGTGTGGAGGGAGGAGCAGATGAGGTGGTGTTGGGGGAGGAGGAGGTAGGAGTACACCTGCAAAAGTTGAAGAGATCCAGATCTACAGCATGATGGAAGAGGGGTGCAGACTGCAGGACAGAGAGTGTCCCCCTCTGAGATACCTTTGTTCTGTGGGCAATCCACAGTGAAGGAGGCGGTGGCCATCAAACACTAGGAGGTGCACTGTGTATTGAGAAGTAATTTAAGAGCAGCTGGGAGATTATTTGTCTCTACTTCAGGTGCCAGAAAGTAACAAGCTGTTAACCTGCAGCAAGCTTTTCCACTGGAACATGCAATTCATTCCAAAAACAGGCTGCTCCCGAGGAAGATAGACAGCCTCTTCCTAGGGATGGAGAACACACTTGCTCATCAGCCTTGGGTATCAAGAGGAGCATCCACTGTGTGGTACAGAAAGAAAGCAGTGTGGTATTTCTTCTCCTACCCTCTTTGACGCCTCATTCGTTGGTCCATCGCTTCCGCCTTCTATGAGATCCAGCTCTGGTGTTCATCCTGATACAGGCAGAATTGAAGTTCTTAGTGTTCTTAGTAAAAGAATTTATAAGTAGACTCAAATGGAAGTACAGGAACAATTTTATTAGTTTAAAGGGAAAAACACAGGACAGGCAGGCTGTAAACTTCAGCTGCTGCCTGAAGAGGAGGAGAACGGAGGAAAAGAGGGAACAAACCACGCCACATCACCTCGCAGGAGGTCAGACCCGCAGAAGACAGGCAGCCATTCATTCTGGAAGGAGAGTGTAGGTAGAAACCTTAACTGAGCCCAAAATAATGCTGGGAACTAGAAAGCACACTTAGAGAAGGGATGGACGAAAGGGGAAGCCATTTTCTAGGCAGCTCAGAGAAGCAGATGGTCCATGAGCTTCTGCTATAGAGGTGGGGTTCCAGGAAGGGAAAGCGTATCGTCACACTGAAGGAATAATTATTCTGCCCATCTCAGGTGTGGCTTAAATAAGACCACCGTCCTAGAGGTGGTCCCTTGGCCAAAGTGAATCAAAGCCAGCACAGGTTTGAATGTTAGGTTTCACCCAGTCCAGAGGTTCTAGCCTTTTAACCAGGAGTTACTCATTTCTACTTTAACTATGTCTCCACAAAACTATCCATCACCCACTCTTTACTCTTCTCAAGCAGAAGGAATATCTCCATTGTTATTGTTTATTTAATGTTTATTTTACTTTCATTTAAAAATTCATATTTTTATAGGGTAAAAAAATATCAAAGGCCAGGAGCATGTGAAATACATACCTGTGTCCCTGCTGTCTACTCTCTCTTGACTGCCTAAAGGCATTCTCTGTTTTCTTGCAGCTTTTACAAAAAAATCGTGGTCTAGGCTGCCAATGCATGATGTGTGAAGTTCATCCTACTCTGTCCTAGGCCTTCAGCTCTTCTTCAGTACATCATGGAACTTGGTGATTCATCTACGTGAGATCCACAGGTCCATTTTGCCTATTTTCACAGCTATGAGGCATTACATTTCTGTGGTCCTCCTGTTACGAGGCCTGCCTCTTGCTTGCTTTACAATCTCTAATCTGCATGCTACCTCTGTCCTTCATGTCAAACTCAGCGATGGCAAAGACTGGTGCTGATTATTGTCACGTGTTCTGGGGCCTTTTTAATCCTAATTTAATATAGACATTGTGATGGTTTGCATATGCTTGGGCCCGGGAGTGGCACTATTAGGAGGTGTTGGCCTTGTTGCGGCAGGTGTGCTACTGTGGGTGTGGGCTTTAAGACTCTAGTCTTAGCTGCCTGGAAGCCTTCAGCTCTTCCTGAACCATGCCTACCTGGATGCTGCCATGCTCCTACCTTGATGATAATGGACTGAACTCTGAGCCTGTAAGCCAGTCCCAATTAAATGTTGTCCTTATAAGACTTGCCTTGGTCATGGTGTCTGTGCACAGCAGTAAAACCCTAACTAAAACAGACATATACAATGGTTAAACTATTATACATCTCTGTCAAGGCACTGTTTTGTCAGGAAACAACAGATGTTTAACCTTAAGGGCAGAAGTGGCACATATATTTTGGAGGTAAGAAACCACTCTCTAATTGGACTTAAGCCCCACTCAATAAGAAGGAAATCATGCCTGGTACTGGAAACCTAGCCACCTTCTCAGTGCTAGGGAAGTCCTAGGTCCTTAAGGAGAACTTACAACTCCCACTTTGCTAAGCCAGTGTAATTCCTAACTACACTCTAAACCCTAAACATTTGTTCTTCACCCACAGATAAATATAGTCCTGGCTCCTCATCTAAGAGACTTCTCTTTGCAACAGTCAGAGACCGCTACAGAAAACCACAAGCAGTCAAAGTGCAGAGTTGTGGATCTTCGTTCTAATAGATACATCTACAAAACACTCCCACACCCAAGGCCCAGGAAGGATTACCCAACAGGAGGTGAAAAGGCTTTTAAGAGCTAGAAGATCAGGGGGTGTGCTGTGAGATTGTGTTTCCTAGGAATGCCGGGAGCTACACCCACAACATCTCAGTAACATGGCCACCCAGACAGGAGCTGAATAAGGAGGACTTCAATGGATATGCCAAAATGGATGGGGAAAGACCTTGAGGCCTCAGTTGTTCATGACACAAAGAACTGCAGGCACCTAAGGAATGCTGGGAGTGGAAGGGAGGGTCTTGTGGGGAAAAACATATGAGTAGTTAGTTATTAGATACCAAATGGTTAGCACTGAAAACAGACATATGGGGAACATTCTACAGACTGAGCAGGTTACATCACATTTGCTGTTACATATATTTATATTTTAAACATAAACATAAATACATATAATTGCATTTATTACTTATGTATGTATTAATTAATGAAATTAATAAGGCAATTAATGAAAACCGAGACCATGAATTTGAAAAGGGCCAAGTGGGGTATCTGGGAGGGTTTGATGGGGGGAAAGGAAAGGAGAAAAGATGTAATTATAATTTCAAAAAGAAAAGAAAAAGTAGAATGGCCAACACACAAAACCCCTCATTCAATTTCACTAGAAAACAGAGGTATGATTTCTAAGCAATAGGATGTACAAGCCCTGAGTAGCAGGTTTGACAACTTTGGGCATTTATGTGCAACTATGTAGCCCCGGTCAGAACAAAGAGTGAACTATCACCATGAATCTGGAAACTTTTCCCATGAACTTGTCTAGTCAGATTTGTTACTGTTATTGATTAGATGCATTCTTTGACAATTTCATACATGCATATAATCCATTCTGACTATTGTGTTCCCCACCCTGTGTCCCACTTCTCCTCCTTTCCGCACCCCACCCTCCCTACGGGCCCTTCCCCATGTCCTTTTACTCTGTGAACCACAGAGTTTAACATGAGCCATCTGTGTGACTACGGTAAAGAAGTGTCTAAAGGAGCCTGGGAGGCTCACCACTGGGCATGCATTTGATGATAACATTTCCCTTTCCAGAATCCTTAAGTGGTCAATAGTTCAGCACGGTGGGCAAGGGCTCTGTGAGCCTCTGCCCTATCCATGACTGGCCCTTGACAGGTAGAGTCTCATAGAGGCCCAGTGTAGGCAACTGAGATGTTTAAGCTCACGACTTGAATGGCTATGTCATGCCCACAAGATGGCATTTCATAGCCCCACCCCTCTCGGCTCTTGTATTCTTCCTGCTCCCTCTTCTGAGATGTTCCCTGAGCCTTAGAGGGGGGAGTGTAAATGTCTTCAATAGTTGATTTTTAAACATCACACCAACACCAGAGGCAATGTCTTAGTTAGGGTTTTACTGCTGTGAACAGACACCATGACCAAGGTAACTCTTATAAGGACAACATTTAATTGGGGCTGGCTTACACATTCAGAGGTTCAGTCCATTATCATCAAGATAGGAACATGGCAGCATCCGGGCAGGCATGGTATAGGAGGAGCTAAGTGTTCCACATCTTCATCTGATGGCTGCTAGGAGAAGACTGGCTTCCAGGCAGCTAAGATGAGGGTCTTAAGCCCACACCCACAGTGACACACCTACTCCAACAGGACCACACTTACTAGAACAGGACCATACCTATTAGAACAGGGCCATACCTACTAGAACAGGGCCATACCTTCTAATAGTGCTACTCCCTGGGTGGAGCATAGAGAAACTTTCACAGGCAATGACTAATTTCTACCACCATAGTTAAGTTAGTTAATCATCTGATACTTGCCTGGGCTAACACAGTAATATGTGTATATTCCATTGCGTTTTTTGTTTGTTTCTTTGTTTGCTTTTGTTTTTTTTTTTGTTGTTTGTTTGTTTTTTATTTTTTGAGACAGGGTTTCTCTGTATATTCCATTGTTACTTTTAATGTATGAGTGATAATATATCTCATGAAATTGATCTTTCCTTTGTCTTTTTAACACATTTCTCTTATTCCCTCTAAGTTTTACATGTTAAGAGTGTTTATAGTCATCAGTGTGCTCAACTCTTAGGCAAATATCTCAGCCATGTGCTGTCTGCTTAACTTTAGTAGGGAATGACTCAAATGTCCCTAAAATGATCCTATACACTAAGGAGAGATGATTCTCAGTCAAGAGTGCTTGCTGCTCTAGCAGAGCACCCATATTTGGTCCCTAGCCCCTCCTGGTGGCTTACAACTGCTTGCCAGCAACTCCAGCTCCAGGATGTTGGGAGCCACACAGACCCAGGGCTTTCTCAGAGGTCCTGATGAAGGGACAAAGAGAAAAGTAGTTCTATGTCTTTGTCCAGAATCAAGCTTTGCAAGGCCCAGTCTGGTGCTGGAGCCTGGACCTTGAAGGAGTTATGGTTTCTGTCCTGGGGCCCCATCACTCCCCCTGAAGGGGTGTGGTCCTAAAGGCAACTGTGTCCAAGGCATCCTGTCTTCCCTTTGTCTGTTCTAGCCCTCTGCTGATCTTGGCCCCTTCCTGAAACAGTATACAGGATGCTATGATTCTTACTAACCTTTCTTGGCATAAATCAACAGCCGATGCACGTCACTTTCTTTTAAGTATGGTCTGGTGATGATCGAAAGCACCCGGAGCAGCTTGTCTGTAGAATAGTTAGCCGATCGTTTCTGGAAGTCTCCTGGGAGCTTCGTTATGAAATATTCCAGAACTTAAAAATATCACTCATTGATTAGAACACTCCTGATAAGGAGGGTTTAAAACACTATGGTGGGTGAATCAGACTAGTTACTTTTTTCACGAGTTCGTGTCTCCTCCTGCTGCTATGATAAAATACTCGGACAGAAGCAACTCAGAGAGGACAGAAAAAAAGTCCATTTTGGTCCATAGACCAAGGGTACTCCGTCACGGTGGGGAAGAGCTTGAGGGAGCTGGTCACATTGCATCTGCAGACAGGAAGCACCGGGTAATAGGTATTTACATGTTTTCTCTTGTTATACAAGACCCGAGTCCAGAGAGTGGTACTGCTTTTACAGCACACCTTCACATCCTAATCGAGATATTCCCTCCCAGGTGTGACCGGAGCCTTCTCTTCTGGAAGATTTCGGATCCTGTCAAGTGAAGTGCCAGTGAAGACCCACTGAGCACTCGCACATCCTTTCAGCGAATGGAGCAAGTGGATTTCTCCTGAACACCTGTTTGTGCATGTTGGTTATAGAAATCGCCCACTGCTAGTGTTCCCATCTGGGATGCCCCCTTTTAAGCCAACACATTAAAGGCTTGATCTGTTGCCTGACCCTTAAGAGGTAGGGCCTCACAGGAGCTCTTGAAGGCATTGGGGGTGTGCTCCATTCTTCTTCCCTCTTCTTCACTTCCTGCTCACATGGCAAGCAGCTTTGCTCAACCACATACTACCCGCGATGGGCAGCCACAGGCCCCAGTGTGGTGTTGACGAATCATGGACCAAAACCACTAAGACGGTAGCCTGAATCAGGCGGCCTCTCATTTATTCTGGTGATGGAAAGTTGCCTAAGCAACCCACCTCTGATCGGGCATGCACATGAGTTTTGGCCCTGTTGTTTTATCCTTTAGGAAACATCTAGTCGATACTCAAGAAGTATTTGGGGACACTGTGAGATGCTCTGAGGCTAAGCAAGGTGAAGGGTCATGGGAGGCAGAGAGCCGAAGAGAACAAAAGGGAGTTAAGACACACTTTATTAGCTCTGCGTAAAGGCCTCCACGGGACCTGTACAGAGGCAGGCACAGGCACACAGGCTTACAGACAAACAGACAGACAGACATAGGCAGGCTGGCCACGGGGACGGCCCCTGACCTCAAGGCTGCATTTATATAGAACCTAAGAAAAGTGATGGTCTGTCAAAAATAGTTATGAAACAGATTACACCACTACTTTCCTTGGGGTTTCCTGAATAACAGTGTCAGCCATTTTGTGCTGACTCATACCCCCAATCATTTGCCTTATGTCTAGTGTTAGCCATCTTGACTCATGCTAGTTATTTATGTCAGTGCCATGTTGCCTAAACATGAGTTGACCCTAAAGGCCTCTCTTCTCAGAAGGTGCCATAAATATTCATAACAGTTTGTAAAGATTTGGAGTGGGGTTAGGGGTTGATGTATCACCCACGAGATCAGAAGATGTTAGTCCACACTGCCTGTATATTAAGGATTTCCTGGCCTGCACAGTCCTCAGAGTAGCAAAATCATCTTAAAATGATTTGCTAAATATAAACTTGCACCTGCTTCACGATGCACTGAATCTTATTTCATGATGTTTCCCTTTATCACACAAGTAGCTACAAAGTAAGAAAACAAGGTCATCTATAGGTTTTGTTTGTCAAGTTTCAAATCAAAGCAATGAAGAACTCCCACACAGCTTGTCATGTGCTGTGATTCAAACCCAGACAATAGAAATATTCCCAAGTGGAACAAATTAAGAAATTAATAAGGCTGGGCAGTGGTGGCCCACACCTTTAATCCTAGCACTTGGGAGGCAGGGGTAGGCGGATTTCTGAGTTCAAGTTCAGCCTGGTCTACAGAGTGAGTTCCAGGACAGCCAGGGCTACACAGAGAAACCCTGTCTCAAAAAAACAAAACAAAAAACAAAAAAAAAACAGAAAGAAAGAAAGAAAGAAAGAAAGAAAGAAAGAAAGAAAGAAAGAAACGAAGAAAGAAAGAAATTAATTCAGAAGAGCTCCTGGTGAGATTTGCAGGAGGATTTACAAGGTTCTTCAGAAAAGCTCCTTCTTGCAATGTTTCACAAGCTTTATCTCCATTTATGATATTAAAACAGGAAAGAACTCTGGCAGAAGGTTTTATGTCATTTTTTTCCCTGCCAAGAAGAATACTAAGATCGGCATTTTCTTGTAAATGCCCTTGCTGGCAATAATTGCTACCCGGGCATTGTGATAGGATACGGATGTTTCCTTTCATCTAGGCCGTGTGGGTTTCAGTATCTAACCGTTCAAGGCATTGTAACAGGAGACACACAAAGAAATTACTTTGGCCAGTTTCCTGAGATGCTGAGACAGATGCTGTCATTAGAGCCACAGGTTGGGAGAAATCTCTTCAAAGAGCAGGGGAGTCTGTCCCTGGAACCTTATCTGTTTTATTGCAGCATGATGGAATAAGGACAGTCTCTCACACCATGTCCCCAGCCCCTGATTGACATGCCTTTTAATGTTAAGTGATAAGACAAATACAAACTGTCGCCGGCTTACCAACAACAGCAACAAGGATTTCCCATCGATCATGTCTTAAAAGGCCCCAAATGCAATGAAAAACTGAAAAAAGTAACTTAAGTAAAACGGTAGCTTCCCGTGGTGCTAGCGGGCAAGGTGATCGCAGCTTTATGTACCTGTTAAAAGGTCCCTTCGTGTCTGCAAAGCCCAGCAGCTTCCAGTGCCAGGGCATGTCTGATTATTGTGTGCCTCATCCCCACTTCACTATCCCAAATGCTGTGTGATTAAAAAGAGCAGTGATTTTCATTATAAAGTCAAATAATGTGGGGTGAGATAAAGTGACCTATGATGGCAGGAATTTGGAGGCTTGGGCTGGAAACCTAGGTGTTTGAGGCTAGCCTGGCCTAAGTAGGGTGACCCTGTCTCAAAATAACAACAAAAACAAAAACAGCAATAACAAGCCACTGAGCCACAGAACAAACCAAAAGATTTGAGTGTGGAAGAGGATTTGGGGTGGTGGGACTGGGGCTGGGACTGGGGCTGGGACTGGGTGCTGGGACTGGGTGCTGGGACTGGGACTGGGACTGGGACT
>NW_022196913.1:61763403-61781350 GCF_008632895.1 Mastomys coucha
GGCTGGGACTGGGGTCTGGGGCTAGGACTAGGGGCTGGGACTGGGGTCTGGGGCTAGGATTGGGGGCTGGGACTGGGACACAGAGAAGAACGCTTACAATATAAACTTTAAGCAGATAGCAACACTAACAGGGGTTTTAGCAATGCTCTAACAGTTCTTAACCCGCCCCATGTCCCTACATGTGCCGCAAGCTCAGCACCTCTAGGGTGAGTGGCAGACCAGCCCCGTGCAGGGTTTAATCACAGTTGCAGGTTTAGCTGGCTGTAGTAAGCCCTGTAGCCAGTGAACTGAGTAGACTCTGAACAGCTAACTGTAAGCTGAAATCAACTTACTGGCTAGCTGAAGAGACTGTGGCCAATTAAGTTGTTGCTTTTTTGGTGTGTGTGTGTGTGTGTGTGTGTGTGTGTGTGTGTGTGTGTGTTCGTGTGCCTTGTTTCTGTCATCCTAAAATGCTGTGAGATGCCTAAGTTGCAAGTCAGATTTTGTTTTGTTTTATCCGAAACTTTTCTAAATTTAATTAGTATACAGGATCTTTCCTTTCTACATAGGCAGAAGGACCAAAGAGCTTGGTGGTCCAGGAGTGTCTACCTGGTAACCAGGTGAGGACGTGCATCGTCAACTACCACATCTGGGTAGTGGGTAAGTTCTCCCCGGATTTTGAAGCTTTGTGGATTTTTGACTTGAGATGTCTGGGTTTGTTTCAGCATAAAGTCGCATCCCAAACCATGCTTGGTGGACAAGTGACTGAGATGGGACAAGACCCAATTGAGAAGTCTCTGGGGGTCTTACTGGGTCAGACACAAACTCAGCTTAGTTCAGTGGGCCCTGGACTGGGACAACAGGGCAGCCTCTGACCTCTGGCCAGAATTCACACCCAGCCAACCAAAGTTCGGCGATTGGGTTCAGTGGGTCCGTAAGGGTACCGGTCATTGGAAACCCATGGGTTCGTTTGGACCCAGCTCATATGAAACTCTGCCTCTAGACTATCGTTCAGAGTTAGTTTGTGCATATTCAAGAGTCATGAGCTTGTGGTAGTGCAGAGGGTCAGTTTGTCTTGTAAGAGGGGTTTGCAGGCACTGCCTAGTTAGATGAACTAGTCAGTCTGTCTGGATTCTGGCCAACTTCATTTTTAAGAACTACCAGAATCTAGACATCTATTAGAGAAATGGGTAAACTTAACAAAGAATAATTTAAAATTATGTAGCCCCAGTAAGGATGACTTGGTTTGGATTTGTAGAGCATGTTAGAATAGAGCCGAAGATCTCGCCTAAGCTATGAGGCTGAGCTCAGAAATCCCCAAAAGGCTCAGTGGGTGGGGAAAGAGTTGCCTAAGGACATTGGGGCTCAGACACGGGCTGCTGCTGCTTCTCTCGTTTTTTTGTTTGTTTGTTTGTTTGTTTGTTTTGTTTTTTTGTTTTTTTTTGTTTTTTTTTTTTGTGCCTTGGTTAAGATGGGAACCTCAGAAGACATGCAGAGAGTCTGACTGCTGCCTGGAAGACACTCCGCTCTCCTCATTTGCTAGGAAACTCTGCTCCAGACTCGGTAATTAAGTTGAAAGATTACAGAGTGGATTGGAAAGTGGCCATCCTCACTGCAGAGTCTCCATCTAGGTCCTGATTTTAGTGCTCATCTCTTCTTGAAGATGGAGGGCCTCTTACAGCAGAGAAAGCATTTTAGATTTGGGACAAGCTCACTTTTGCCTACTTTATCCTAACCACAATTATTATTATTATTTCTTCTTCTCCTCCTCCTCCCCTCCTTCTTCTCTCCCTCCCTGTCCCCCTTTCCTTCTCCCTCCTCCTCTTCCTGTTCTTCCTCTTACTCCTCCTCTTACTCTTATTCCTTCTCCTCTCCCTCCTCCTTTTCCTTCTAGACTGATAAGTTTTAGATGTGATACCTGATTTAGAGCCAATCGTCAAGAAAAGGAGGCAGGGTCATTTGGCCGGTATCATCCCTTACTGAGGTGAGCTGGGACTGAAGTAAAGATCCTCAGAGTGGTTATTTTCCAAAGAGGTTGATAACCGGGGACTTGTGACAAGGCCTGCTAAGGTGTTGTGGAGCCGTCTTTCTTATGACAAAAGTTAATGTTGCTGGATTTCTCAGAAACAGACTCCTCCAAGTGGGCAGTGAAGTAAATGGAGAGTCATAAATTTGCATTTTGCTGTGCGTTTGTTGTTGTTGGCTCTCTTTTGGCCCATCTTCTTTCCTTCTTCTTTCCTTCCTTTCTTTCTTTTTAGTGCTTTAAGGTTAAAGTAACTTATGTATTTTGTAGTGATATTTCTCAGCTTCTCCAATGACTAATGTGAATGAACAAGCCAATCTCAATTGTTAGAAATGAGGAAGCTAGGTGGAAATAAATGGAGGAAAAGCTGGCAGAGGAAATTCCCTGGAACCCATGATATGAATCACCTTCTGGTGGATCAAGACATCTTTACAAAATGTCTGAGCCATTTAGTGAAAGCATTGAATCTTTTCTTTGACCATTCTGATCTTGTTCTGTGTTGGAGGAGAAACTGGAGATGGGAGACATGACTGAGGCGCGTGGAAATGTCCCTATTTTGTTGATTGGTTGGGGCAGTCTACTCTAAGTTGTCCAAACCAGACATGGCTGCACACTGCTTTCATTGTGGTGTGGAAGGTCTGGGTCCACAAGTAACCCCAAGTAATGAATGAGTTTATTTCACAGAATTTTACTGTATAGACATAGGACACACTACATCTAGGTCCTGACACAGTCTAGGGTCCCACTTGTCTGTAGTGACTGAACATATGGTGTTTTCCCCTTCTGGGAGCACCATGGGAAAGACAGGTGCACACGTGGTGATGCTAAGTGCTTACAGAGGTTCAGTAACAAAGGCTCTGACGGAACCAGACTGCCAGTCCATTGAACTTGTGCATCTCTGTAATTAGATAAACCACTGAGTGGAACAGTGCCTGCCATCTTTTATCTAATTCTAACCATAGTCCTGGATGATCTGGTCAGTGTTTGAAGTCCTGCTAGTGAACATTTTTGTGTGTTATAGAATTTGTCCATAGATAGGAAATGGGTTATGCTGTTAGAAAATATCAACTTTACATACTTCTGTATGTTTGCAAAACATTCATATGAAGTTGCTCAAAATTTCTTGTTTCCTAGGCTGTCATTAGAAATTAAGGTAATTAATTCACTTATATTCACACATATACACACACAACTTTAAAATAATAAAAATAAATATTTAAATAAAGTAAATATTTTTAATAAATTTAATTTTTTATTAAATTAATAAATTTGAACTAAATTTTGAATAAAATAAAAATTTAAATAAAATAAATTAAGATTATTAAGAGCAAAGTCACCATTATATGTGACTGTGATTTGAAATGACATGTTAGGTAAGGGAGCTAAGATACGATTTCAACGGCTGAACCAGTGAGCTCTGAGAGATATATTTTTAAGGAAAATTTACTCTCTGACCTTAGTAAAATAACTGGCTGCACCTTACTGGGAAGTCATTATGAGAATATAAAGGGCGATATAGGGACAAATTGTGGAGAATTTTTAAGATGTAAATCCAATAAAGGAATTATTTTATGATCTAGCTGGCTCAAACTATGAAGGTGGTATAAAGACTGTCCAAGCCTTTGGCATTAACATCAAAGGTGTGGTTATGCAAAATGAGAATCCATTCCTTTCCTTAAGGCAGACTTTCCTGGAGGAGTGACCTCTACATGGACAGGAGCATTTCCAAGTCCCTCACTGGACAAACAGAGTCCTCTACACCGATGAGCTGGTCTGTTTCTTGCAGCTGTCTGACTTGCTTTGTTTACTTCAGCAGCCTTGGGTCTACCATATGAGTGAGATGAACGAGTCTCTCGTGGGGTGAGATGAATGAGTCTCTCATGGTGAGCTGTGATCTTATTTTAGATTTTGAACTTTTTTTTTTTTTGACAGATTTCCCAGGATCAAATTCTGAGGTATTCTTTGGACCTATGATGAGAGAGATACAAAATTAGGCATGCTTGGTATGGATGATCACAGCTGACGCTAGGTCTTCTCCCAGGCTGTATTTGTGTTAAGGGTTGTGTGATGGCCTCAGAAAGTAATGGTTCCCCTTTGTGCTGTCAATCATAATTGTAGTCAGTAAGAGGCTGTCTGTATTAGAAACAACGGTCCTCAGTTGTTTTAAGACTGTAATGAACTCTCTCGAGATGTTCAGTCATGGCTTTCGTGAGTCTTATACTACAGGCAGCTGATCGTTCATTCCGGTTTAAACTATTTCATCTTCAAGGGAATTTGGGCAACGGATTCTGACAGCCACAGGTTTTTGATCACTTCGAGATCCTATTACCGCACTGGGTGAGAATTTCTGGAAGTCTCGGGAAGAGATTGATAGCTCAGAAGCTTGCTGTGCCAACCTCAGGCAGCCTAGGAATTGATGGGCTGCCAGGGAAACGCTGATGGACCTCCCCCCTGGGTTTGCAGGAGCATATGCCTGTGTGCATCCTTAAGGTGGAAGGTGGAAACCTTAATTCTTAGCTTCTCCTCCTTTGGCTTGATTCCTAAGCTAATAACTGAACTTACAGACATGCATTCACACTCCCTGCCTGAGTGTAGCCAGCTTGCAGGTTACTAAATTACTGACTATGTGCTCTGGAAGAGTCTGCGCAGGTGTTAATATGTCATGTCACTTGTGGATAAACACATTGAGTAATACAGCAATTCAATTAGAAAAGCATTGACAGACAGGCTATTTAGTTGAAATAGATGCATTCTTCATGGGCCCGTGCTTTAACCATATGTTGGTAGGGATGAGGCCTGGACCAGAAGCCTGGATCAGGAGCCAAATTCTTGGCATTGTCCTAGTAGTCCTCACATTCTCCCTGGTGCACTGTGTTCTCTCGAGTTTAAATGTCTATGCACGGCCATCTGCTGAATGTTAAATGGCCCCCTTTGGCTGGAATGACAGAGCTCATGCATGGTCATGAGGACACTATAGCTAATGCATGATGTAGAGAGGTGTAAATCCAGGATGGTGGGATTGAACGGTACCCATGCCCTGGGTTTTGGTCAACATCTTGGTGGGGTGTATGTATATCAAAGGGGATAGTTGCTGGGTGGAATTTGAGTAGGCAGCATGCATTGGATGAGTCTGCGCAGGGCAGCAGACCAAAGGGGAGTTTAATGGTGAGAACTGAGCTTTGCCTGGCTGCAGAAGTGCTCACCTCTTGTTACCCGAGGAAACTGTGAGTAAATGGCTAGTTTAGCTGGAAGCAACGATGTAGTTACCTATAATTATAGCCAACCAAGTACGTTCTATACCTCCCTCTAGTGTATGGAAGTTCCCAGAAAGTTCTTTGATCTGTTCAACTTACAAGTCATTTTGTTCTGCTCAAATAAAATGAGCAAAATTAGTGTAAGGAACTTTTATTCCCACATAGTTATTACAACCCCATCCCCAAGGAATATACAAATTACAGCCACAAAAGTTTCAAGTTAGAGGAGTATGATAACACAGGAGATCTGAGTTTCAGGCAGAAACAGGGAAGGTATGAGGCATACTGTGGAACATAAGTGAATATAATGTACATGTAGACACCCTTCACCACCCGAACAGTAGAATATGTCCTGAGTTCAAATTGTATTCCAAAATTCATAACTTAAGCTATCGTGAAAGAGTCTCATAAATTGTCCAGTGCTTGTTAAATATGAGTGTCTCCAACCAATTTTGATATGCAAACTTTTGTGGTCCATGAGTAGGGGACTTCCCACCTTACTTATGTTTTGCTGGCTTCTGAGTAAAATGACCAGCACAAGAGGCATCACTAAACAGTTTATGCACAAGTCTAGTCAATCCCACTGCCAAGTAAATAGAAGGCTTTACCACAAGTCTGTGAGCATCTGTTCCATGCTCTTCCTGGGGATGGACAGATGAGAAGGCACAATGCGTGCCTCTAGGGAGAGACAGCATAGGCTATGCATATACCTGATTTAGCAGAGTGCTTGGTGTGGCACAGAGTGCTTACCTAGGATGTGGGTTGGGTGTTTGAAACTCAAGTACGGCTAAAACCGGGCACATCCCTGTAAACACAGCATTCAGGGAGTTAGAGCAAAAGGATCAGAAGATCTTGATCAGTGGAGGTCGGACTCCGCTGTATGGTAAGTTAAGAAGTAGCCTAGGCTCCATGAGATGGGATTTCAACAGATGACTTCATAGGACAGAGTTTGCCTGCTATAGTAGCCTTTTTGTTCAAATTGAAACATTTTCTGCTACAAGAAGGAAGGGGCTTTCCGGGCTCAGAAAGCCTTGGAAACATTGTTACAAGAACACATAGCACCTACTTGCACTCCCCACCCACTGTACAAGCAGAAGCAATAGCTGCAGCAAGGAGACTCAAGGCAAGCTTAGAAGCCTGAAATGAAAGTTGGCAGTAAGATTTCCGTCCTCAGCTTGTTCCAAAACTAACAATCATAGCAAGTTGTTATGCAGCATCTTACCATTGCTAAGATTTGACATCCTCAGGTAGTCTATATCCAATTTTCTGAGAAACCACCAAACTGATTTCCTGAGTGGTTGTACCAGCTTGCAATCCCACCAGCCATGAAAGAGTGTTCCTCTTTCTCCACAATCTTGCCAAGCATCTGCTGCAACCTGAGTTTATGATTTTAGCCATTCTGACTGGTGTGAGGTGGAGTCTCAGGTTTGTTTTGATTTGCATTTCCCTGATGACTAAGGATGTTGAACATTTCTTTAGGTGCTTCTCAGCCATTCGATATTCCTCAGTTGAGAATTCTTTGTTTAGCTCTGTACCCCATTTTTAATAGGGTTATCTGGTTCTCTGGAGTCTAACTTCTTATGTCCTTTGTTCATATTGGATATTAGCCCTTTATCAGATGTAGGATTGGTAAAGATTTTTTTCCGTCTCTTAGTTGCCATTTTGTCCTATTGACAGTGTCCTTTGCCTTACAAAAGCTTTGCAATTTTATGAGGTCCCATTTGTCATTTCTTTTTTTTTTTTTAAAGATTTATTTACTTATTTCATGTATGTAAGTACACTGTAGCTGTCTTCAGACAGTCCAGAAGAGGGCTTTAGATCTTGTTACGGATGGTTGTGAGCCACCATGTGGTTGCTGGGAATTAAACTCATGACCTCTGGAAGAGCAGTCAATGCTCTTAACCATTGAGCCATCTCTCCATCCCCGTCAATTCTTGATCTTAGAGCATAAGCTATTGGTGTTTTGTTCAAGAAATGTTCCCCTGTGTCCATTTGCTCAAGGCTTTCCCCCACTTTCTCCACTATATAGTTTCAGTGTATCTGGTTTTATGTGGAGGTCCTTGGTCCACTTGGACTTGAGCTTTGTACAAGGAAATAAGAGAGGAACCAGCAATATCACTCCTGGGCATATACCCAAAAGATGCTCCAACATGTAATAAAGACACATGCTCCACTATGTTCATAGCAGCCTTATTTATAATAGCCAGAAGCTGGAAAGAACCCAGATGTCCTTCAGCAGAGGAATGGATACAGAAAATGTGGTACATTCACACAATGGAGTACTACTTGGCTATTAAAAACAACAAATTTATGAAATTCTTATGCAAATGGATGGATCTGGAGGATATCAGCCTGAGTGAGGTAACCCAATTACAAAAGAACACACATGGTATGCACTCACTGCTAAGTGGATATTAGCCCAGAAGATCAGAATACCCAAGATACGATTCACAGACCACATGAAGCTCAAGAAGAAGGAAGACCAAAGTGTGGATACTTCCGTCCTTCTTCGAATGGGGAACAAAATACCCATGGAAGTAGTTACAGAGACAAAGTGTAGAGCAGAGACTGAAGGAATGACAGTCCAGAGACTGCCCCACCTGGGGATCCATCCCATATACAATCACCAAACCCAGATGCTATTGTGAATGCCAGCAAGTGCTGGCTGACAGGAGCCTGCTATAGCTGTCTCCTGAGAGGCTCTGCCAGTAACCAACTAATACAGAAGTAGAGGCTCATAGCCATCCATTGTACTGAACAGAGGGTCCTCAATGAAGGAGCTAGAGAAAGGACCCAAGGAGCTGATGGGGTTTGCAGCCCCATAGGAGGAACAACAATATGAATTAACCAGTACCCCCAGAGCTCCCAGAGACTAAACCATCAACCAAAGAGTACACATGGTTGGACTAATGGCTCCAGCTGCCAGAGGATGGCCTAGTCAATCATCAATGGGAGGAGAGGCCCTTGGTTCTGTGAAGGCTCTATGCCCCAGTGTAGTAGAATGCCAGGGCCAGGAAGCAGGAGAGGGTGGGTTGGTCAGCAGGGGGAGGGAATAGGGGGGTATTTCAGAGGGGAAAGTAGGAAAGGGGAGAACATTTGAAATATAAATAAAGAAAATATTTAATTAAAACAAAAAAGATTTGACATCTTAGTAGCATTTCTTAGCACGGTCTGTCTGTCTGTCTACTCCCCTTCCGACCTGTTAAATGGCTCCATCATCTCTGTCCATTCTGTTGCATCCTTAAATTCTGGAACTGGAGAAGGCTTCCACATGCTTGCCTTGTTCACTCTTAGGCCCCTTTTACTTCACGCTTCCTGTGTATACACTTTCCTTTATTCAGTGGGTTCAGTTTCATGCTCAGTAGCTCACAAATGCTTTCTAACATGCAGATCTGACTCTCCACACATCTGCCTTGTGAGGATGTTTCTAGGTATCTTAATCCTGGTATATACAAAATGCTCTGTGCAGTACCCTCTGATATCCCTGTCACTCATGAGCCTCTCTGTATGACCTCTGATGTCCCTGTCAGTCATGAGCATCCCTATCCCCACCCAGTTCTCTAAGTCAGAAAGGTAAAAACTAACTTGATCTTTCTCCTTTATGCATATTTGGTGTACAATCCAAGCCTGTGTGTCACTTTCTACTGTGCCCACCGTGGTACTTTAAGTGACCATCCTTTTTCATTTGTCTTTTCTTTCTTTCTTTTTTGTTTAGATTTATTTATTTATTTATTTATTTATTTATTTATTTATTTAAAGTATATATGAGTATACTGTAGCTGTCTTCAGACACACCAGAAGAGGGCATCAGATCCGTTACAGATGGTTGTGAACCACCATGTGGTTGCTGGGAATTGAACTCAGGACCTCTGGCAGAACAGCCCTTATCCACAGTGCTCTTATCCACTGAGCCATCTCTCCAGCCCCTAATTTGTCTTTTCTATGTAGTTAGATGATGGTTTTCAGGAGCCAACTCAACCATTGGTTCTTCCAGCTCTTAAATTGAAGACTAAGGTCTTTCACAGGGCTCAGAAGGCCCTTCTTAGGCTCATCCACTGACTAACTGGTCATCCCCTTAAGACATGTATCCAGGGCAAATACTCTTCCAAGCCTCATGGATCCATGTGAGCCAAACAGGACCCCTGCCCTCCTGGAGCCATGGGGGTTACCCTTTCGGATGATAATGCCTTTGAAGAAACATTAAACAGCTAAGGGTTCAGGAATAATTTTCAAAGCGGGGCAGAGGAAACCTCTGTAGGTTTCTAGGAAGCTGGACTCTCAAGATGGTGCATGTTTTAGTTATTCTGATTAATTTGTTTAGAGACAGGATCTCACTATGACACAAATGTTGGGCTTGAATTTACCGACCTCCTGCCTTGGCCACCTGGGTTCTGTGACACCAGGTGTGTTCCACTATGGCTGGCTTTGGCTGCCATCTTAAATATTTCTCTCTGCTGAGGTTACCGCAGATCACTATTCATCCCCCCCCCCCCCCCCCCCCGCTTCTTTCCCATGCTCGCGATGCCCCCTCTCCCTTCAGTAGTCTCCTCTTCCTTTTTCCATCCTCTCAAGGATGTCTTGATTTCCGTACTCTTCAAATCCAGGCTAAACTCTCTGGGAAAACATCCCTGGCCTTCTAGATGGATCAAACCCTGACATATTCTCATGCCCTTGTCTTATGTTGTCAGCTGAACTTTGAGTTGTATCTGTGAGATTTAAATCTCTGATGGAGTATTTAGCATTTCTCATAGCAATAATAAAATTATTAAAGTTTCCTTCTAACTAGCTCTAGCTCTTTTTAACATCCACCTCAACATCCAATCTAGTCATTTGCTATAACCCCCTCCCCCCAGTATGACTGATACTTTATTAATGTAATAGTTATTATGTTTACTTAAGTTCTTTTTTTTTTTTTTTTTGGTTTTTTGAGACAGGGTTTCTCTGTATAGCCCTGGCTGTCCTGGAACTCACTCTGTAGACCAGGCTGGCCTCGAACTCAGAAATCCACCTGCTTCTGCCTCCCAAGTGCTGGGATTAAAGGTGTACGCCACCACCACCCGGCTAGACTTAAGTTTTTAACTTGACCTGACTTTCTTAATGTGTTCCTAGATGCTTTAAATTATTATTTTCTTTCTTCCTTTTCTGTTTTCATTAAGGTCCGCCTCCTGAGTGCTAAGATTATAGGTGTTTGCCGACAGGCCTGACGTGTTTTAACTGAGAATCAGAAATATATCATAGAGTCTAATTCTCCATAATTCATTGTATGCACATTGACAACTTAAACACATTTTTTTCAACCTTAAGCACTACTTTCAAAAGTAATCTCAACTTGTATATGTAATTGGTTAGATTATCAAAAACTGTTTTTACACAGGCTCTCAATCAGATTATCTGTATAGGTTAGATTAAAATAAAAAAGCCTATTACCAGTTCATCATCTGATCTGCAAATCCAGTGGGATGGATAAGCTTAACTGTAACTCTATTTTCAATCAGTGTTTCTCTCCCAGCATGCCTCCGATCTGAAGCTCCCAGCCTTGGCAGATGGGAACTGAGTTGGTCATAGTGTGGGCACAATAGTGTCCTGCAAGAGCATCCTCTCATATCTTCGCTGGTGCCTCCAGTTAGTAGCTCCCAGGCTTCTTTAAAATACATTGATCTAATAATACTGTGGCAAAGGTTGGGACCAGAGCTGTAGGTATCATACTCAAACTAATGCAACTCCAGAACTCTAGACAACCCAAACTGAAAGTGCTAAGGCCTTGGGTGTGTGGTGGGGGAGAAGGGGTTTAAAACTCTGGGCTTATCTCCAAATTTCCCAGGTTATAAAAATACCTTCTGAAGTGAAGGGAACAGATTTTCCTCTCTGGCCAGCTGAGATCACTGGCCTAAGACTGATGGATTTGGCTACACATTCAGAATAATTCTGCTTGAGCCATGGATTTAAAAAGTCGAGCCCTATCTTAGAGCTGAGCTCTGCCCCCTTCCCAACTCTTGGATTCCAACCTTTCAGGGTGGCACTGGCTTGTCAGAAAGGGTCTGCTTGCCCACTGAGCAGAATAAAGCGCTCTCCTGGTGCTTTCCAGCTCCTGTGTCTCTCGGATGGTACTTTCCTCTCTCTTGCCTTCATTGCCCCACAGTGTTTCAAATACACAGCAGCAGGGTAGTCTGGATTTTAGACGCATATCCTTCACTTCCCATCTGTTCTTGTCACACGACTGACTTCCATCAGATCAAATCGGCTTGTTGCTGGCCACCATATCTGCACCATGTGCTGTAAAGCACCCGCATGATGTACGAGTGAGAAAATGAACAAGAATTGCCTGGAAAGGTGTGCTATCCACTAAGATATGAGAGCTTTACATATCTTATTTTGAGCTATTTTGTAGACCATTATATTGTAGCTATTTTGTAGACCATTATATTGTTTGCTTTGTGATATTAAGTAATTAAAGTAAACAATGTAATATTAAAAATAAATCTTTCTATAGTGATTAGAGAGGTGGCTCTGTGGCTAAGAACAGTTGTTGCTCTTGCAGAGGACCCAGGTTTTTTCCCTAGCATCCACATGGTAGCTCACAACCATCTCTAACTCTAGTCCCAGGGGATCCAGACCCTCTTCTGATCTCTGTCGTCCCCAGACATGCATATAGTACATATTCATTCCTATAGGCAAACCCCTCATACATATAAAATCTAAAAACTTTGAAAATCCTTATGGAAATAACATACAGGTGTTATATGAGAGGTTATATCCCCCTCCTCCCCCCAGAAAAGCTCGGCTCTACCAAGTGTTGTAACTGACTCTTCTAAATAAGAAAGACACTAACACCATGTCCAGAAGGTCTGTGGAGATTTATAAATGACATTCCAGTGGGGCTGTGTGGCAGCTGTAGTTAGCTTAGTGCTGACATTGCTTGTCCTAGCAAACCCCAAGGAGGTGCTGAGAGTATCTGGCGTGCTCTCGGAAGAAACTGACTGTGCAGTAGAGGCATCCAGCCCACAAGGAACAAGGCATATGGCCATGAGTCACATCCAAGGCCCTCTTTCCAGCCCTTTCCCTCCTTCATCTGTTTCTCCAGCCTTCCTTCTGGTCTCTATCCCAGGATTACAGCCTCCAAGTTCATCCAAACCTCTCTCTATCCTTGCTCATCACACATTTACTCCATCCGTCCTGAGCTCCCAGGGTGCCATGCTTTGTATAGAATTTCACATTTAGCACCCTGCTTGCATCTTTCCTACTCTGTGGACCATATAGTGGCAAGAGAGATGGCCAACTTGAAAGAGAGAGACAGCTTCTAGCCCCAGTGCCTCATGGGGAGCCAGGCCTGTAGAAGCGGCTCAGCAGTTGGGCAGTGAGCAAATTATTTTGGCCACTTATGCAAGGAGACACTCTGATCACACTAGCCTTCACCTGAAGAGATGGTGTTCACAGATTTGGGGGACAAGTCCAAAACAACTCGTTTATCTTTCAGAATTTTCACTGGACTCTGGTAAGTAGGCATTCTGGCGTGTTGGTCTTTCTGGGCACTGAGGAAGCAAGAGACCATTCCTGAGGGAGAAGCTGAGTCTGACCAAACCTACCTGAAAGCAAATTCCTTGGGAGTCTCAGCAGCTTCTCCCTCAGGCTGCAGCTTCTCCCTCGGGCTCCAGTTATTTCATCTGCATCTCCTTCTTACTTCGAGCTTTGGTTTTGAAATATTCATATATGATAGAAAACCGACCCAAGCTCGACCCTGAAGGTGATTCTGTGCTGAGAGAAATGAGCAGGCAAATGGTGAAAGGCAATTTTCACAAGACTGCAACCATTGGAGATGCCTTGTCCTTGGATTTTTAATTCAATTTGGTGGCTGTGCAGCTATTTAGCCCATGAATGTTATGATCTAAATTTATTCTACATAGAATCTGTGAAGAGTTTAACGCAAGATGAGAGAATGGCTTGTCTTATGGGTTTCATCCCGGGAATCTATTTCCACTTGAGATGAAATGGCAGCCAGGGCTTTATTTCCCTCTCTTCCCAGAAGCCTTGGGGTTTAGTGGGTATGAAAATTAAAGCAGACGTGGGAAAAATATAGAAGGGGTTTCTCACTGAGGTCCGAGCAGGGTCATATCCAAGGATCATAACTCTCCTTCGGACCAAGCCCTTGTCTCTCCTTCACTTTATTCTGAATTCAGCATCCTCGCTGAACAGCTGACAAGAAATGAATTCACCAGGTCTCATTTGAAAGTTTTTATGGTGTCCTAATTTTGAGAAAGGTCTGTGGCTGAAATCGTTGTGATTTTTAGTTAGAGCCTAAGTAAGCACGATACTGTCAACACAGGATCTCTATATGCCAGACCCATGCCCTACGCCTGGCTGCGCATGTAGCCCATTCAATCACGCAAGTTCCCCGAGTCTTGCGCTCAAACAGAAGTCCTATGACCTGTCTAAAGCTGTGTCAAGGTTTCAGCCCGCCACCACGTTTGGTGTAAAACCTATGATTTTCTTGTACTTGAGGGCAAGCTTCTGCAGAAGAAGGACTAACAGGCACGGCTCTGACTGGGTAGATGGTGTCACCGGCCTGTCCCAGATCCACGCTGCTGTGGTTTCTGTGACTCTTTGAAGTCACAGCCTTATTGGTCTGAACTTGGCAGGAATAGCATACTGTGCGCAGTACAGGGCAGCCGTGACCAAATATACAAAGTGTGGTTCAAAAACGCTTCCTGGTGAGCCAGGGGCAGGAACTCCTCCCTATGATCTGAGAGAACATGGGCTTCTGCCTTCTGTGTCAAGGGTTTTGAGCAGGCTATATGTGCTGTAACATACACTAGACCATTGTGCTTAATGACTTGGAGTACTCGGTGAATTAGCACGAATAGTTTGTGTTCAGCAGAAATCAAGCAGGTGGCGTTTGATAAAAGGGTAAATTTAGTCAGCATAAATTCACTATGTTCATAGCAGCCTTATTTGTAATAGCCAGAAGCTGGAGACAACCCAGATGCCCATCAACAGAGGAGTGGATACAGAAAATGTGGTACATCTACACAATGGAGTACTACTCAGCTATTAAAAACAATGACTTCATGAAATTCATAGATAAATGGATGGAACTAGAAAATATCATCCTGAGTGAGGTAACCCAGACAAAAAAGAACGCACATGGTATGTACTCACTAATAAGTAGATATTAGACAAAAATCTCAGAAGACCCATGTTACAACTCACAGACAATATGAAGCTCAAGAAGAAGGAAGACCAAAATGGAAATGCTTCATTCTTACTTAGAAGGGGGAACAAAATAAGATCTGGGAGGGAGAGAAGAGGGGGAGGGAAAAAGAGGGGCAGCATCAGATATAGGAGGAGATGGGGTGGGAGGAAAACTTCAGAAGGTCAGGAAATTAAACAGAGGTGTTTAGCAGCGGGGGATGGGGAATTTGGGGTAGCCACTAAAAAGCCCCAGATGCCAGGAAAGCAAGAGGCTCTCAGGACCCAACAGGGATGACATTAGCTGAAATACCCAACAAAGGGGTGAGAGAGAACCCGCAGAGAGACCATATCCAGAGGTTAGGCACGTCCCCCAGTTGAGGGATGGGGCCACCCACCCATCTCAAAAATATTAACCCAGAATTGCTCCTGTCTAAAGGAAACGCAGGATAAATTCACTATATAAACAATCTAACATTGCATCCCAGAAAACAGTTCAATAAATACTTGAGTGTTTTCTCTGTAGAAGACTCTGTCTTAGGTGTGTGTGTGTGTGTGTGTGTGTGCGCGCGTGCATGCGCGCACGTGCGTGCGCATGTATTATTATATATTTTTTCCTTACAGGCTTCTATTATGATCCTCTTATAATATATACATGAAGGCCAACAGGATGACCACGGGTGGGTGGAACGCACCCAGTTAGCCTTCTCCGAGCCAGGCACGAAGGCTTTCTCTCAGCAGACCCACTATGGCCTCTCAAGGCTTGGCTTTACGGAGGGCGGGTCTGAAGACGAATCCCTTCCCTTTTCGCTGAAGAGATGTTGACAGATGATTGACAAAGACTCTGCTTCCCGAATAAAGGTTTGAAATGAGAAAGGTGAAATGAGAAATGCTTTCAGAGCAGCCTGCAGCTCCTGAGCATTGAACGGCAAAGATCTTCTTCACAAAAATACATTTTGAAAAAAAAAAAAAAAAGCCACCTGGGGATATGTAAGGAAGTGGGATGCTCTTCCTGCCGCTTGCTTCTGCCAGGGCTTGATGGGCTAAGGCACCCCCAGGTAGCTTTATAGAACATTGCCTGTACTGGTTGCTTTTGCTTGAACTTGGGCTAAGGCACACCCAGACAGCTGATAGAACATTGCGCCTGAGTGATTCGGCCCTTCAGGGTGCTCCTGGGACAGCTTGGCAGTGGAACCAGTTACCCGAGGGTGACAGACGGTCCGCACTGGTAAGGCAGCCATCACCCAGTTAGTTGAATTTAGGCTGTGACTGCTTCCTGTTCTTTCCTGGAACACTGATGTGCCTGGTTTCTTACATCTGCAAACTACACCATAATATGAATTATGTTTCTGATTTTCCTCATTCTCTGCCAGGCCGTGGGGCTCTTTCTCCTTCATAACTTGGTGTGCCAGTTGCCATAATAAGCCAGTATGTTCTATGTACGTCTCTGTAACCATCCATGGAGAGCCTTGATACTGTCTTCTGAAACAGAACTTTGTGGCGATCACCTGTAGCTCTCGATGTTTTTTCCAGGCCTGTAATTGAGAATACTCAGCATTTCTTCTGTGGCAGCATCCGTTATGGCCCAACCTCCTTTAAAAGCTTCCAAAGGACGCACATGTCTGTCTGTCTCTGTCTTTGTCTCTCTCTGTCACACACACAGACACACTCTCTCTCCATATGTGTATGTGCACATGTCTGTCTCTCTCTGTCTCTGTCTCTCTCTGTCACACACACACACACACACACTCTCTCTCTCCATATGTGTATGTGCACATGTCTGTCTGTCTCTGTCTCTGTCTTTCTCTGTCACACACACAGACACACTCTCTCTTCATATGTGTATGTGCACATGTCTGTCTCTCTTTGTCTCTGTCTTTCTCTGTCACACACACATACACATTCTCTCTTCATATGTGTATGTGCACATGTCTGTCTCTCTTTGTCTCTGTCTCTCTCTGTCACACACACACACACACACACACACACACACACACTCCATATGTGTATGTGCACATGTCTGTCTGTCTCTATCTCTGTTTCTCTCTGTCACACACTCTCTCTCTCTCCATATGTGTATGTGTATTAATCACTCATTTTACTGAGGACTTCTGTAGCAGCCCTGTGTTAAACATTTTTCTAGACACGATTTCAAGCCCTAATTTCTTATACATACCCATTATATGGTGGAAGGAAAAGTATTTCAGTCACTTGTTCAAATAAATACAGAAGATCTGTAGGTCATATCCAGGTCTGACTTAATCATCACCATCTTTTCCTTAAACAACAAACTCACATTAAACAAGTAATTACAGATTTCCTACTGTGCACTGCTATGCTAGAGACTGGCAATAAATAAAAAGGAGAAAAAAAGATTGTGTCACTGCCAGTGGGGGAGTATTCTTCATCAGGAGAAGGGGCAGACTCTTTAACCACAAGTTTCTACCTCTCAGTGCTGGCTGTAGCACTTTACTGGATAGCCAGCCAGAGCCACAAAGCTCCCCACCCCACTCCAGCCCACCACACCCCCAACCCACCCCCACCACCTCCAGCAGAGGCACAGATACAACTGGGAAACCCAGAGCAGTGCTCTCCATCCCAGTGTCAATCAAAAGGAAAATGAGTGTGATGCTGTGGTGACAAGTGTGGTGTGTGTGTGTGTGTGTGTGTGTGTGTGTGTGTGTGTGTAGGGTGGTGGTGGTGGTGGGGTGTATCAGATCTGTGTGTGTGTGTATACATGTGCCTATTAGATCTGTGTATATGTCCATTAGATGTGTTTGTGTATCTGTCAGATGTGTGTGTGTCTATCAGATCTATGTGTGTGTCCATCACATGTGTGTGCCTATCAGATGTTTATGTCTATCAGATCTGTGTGTGTGTCTGTCAGATCTCTGTGTGTCTACCAGATGTGTATGTGTATCAGATCTGTGTGTGTATCAGATTTGTGTGTGTATCAGATCTGTGTGTATCAGATCTCTGTGTGTATCAGATCTCTGTGTGTGTCTCAGATGTGTGTGTCTCAGATGTGTGTGTCTATCAGATGTGTGTACGTGTGTCTATCGGATGTGTGTCTGCCTGTCAGATGTTTATGTGTGTGTATCAGATGAGTGTGTGTCTATGAGATCTGTGCCCAGAAAGCAGATGGAGGACAATTCAGACCATAAGGGAGTATCTCTTGGATGCTCCAAGTTTTATTTTTCTTTGCTCAAAAGAATCAAATATTCTGTGGCAGCCACATATTTCTGGTCTAATCAGATAACATAAATATTATTAAGAGACTTTAATTTTAGAGAAGCCGGACTGGCTCTATACCGTTCCAGCGGTCCCCTCTCACACTCTCTCATCTCTGCCCCTTCTGTGAGAAAGAATGCTTCTTTATGCCTCTCAGTCACACCAAGTCATAAGTACCCCTCATTAGGAAGAGGAGCCTTTAACCTGGGCTCTGCTGAGTTTCTATCCCTCAGTGCTGGCTGAGCACTTTCCTGGAGAGCCAAAGCTACAACAACCT
>NW_022196913.1:61781360-61800351 GCF_008632895.1 Mastomys coucha
CCCCCCCCGCCCTTACCCCATCCCCATCCTCACTCCCAACCTACCCCCACCTCCACCCTACCCACATCCCCTCCACACTGAAGAGGAGGCACAGATAGAACTGAGAGGCCTAGAACAATCCTCTCCTTCCCCCTGTTTCTCAGAGCCCCGGGTATGCTTTCTGGTAAGCAGCCAGGACAGGGGTAACTAGTGGCTCAGGGTGTCCTTGTAAGAACTGAGCAAACAGGGACACCTCATAAAAATACCAGCAAGCCAGGAATGTCCATTAAGCTTAAAGTCAGAGAGCTTCAAAAGAGTTTACTGAATAAACATCCATCCCCAGGAGATGCCCTAATTGCAGGGAGTAATGCTAGGTTCCAGGAAAATCCCCAGTAGGGAGTGGATCTCTCCCCAGTATCTCCTTCTCACCTGGGGCACAAAGGCCAATGGAAACAAAGAACAATGAACTCCACCAATGAGAGATAACCAACTCATACTGTAAACCTATGTTCTGAAAAGGTATAAAAAGTGTATGCTTTTTGTTCCTCAGGGTCGCCTCTACCCCAATTGCGGGACGACCCCAGTATACTGGATCATTAAACCTCTTGCTTATTGCATCAATCTCTGTCTCTGTGTCTTTGTGGGTGGGATGACAACTTGGACATAAGACTTGGCTCTCCAAGTCTTACATCCTCAGCCCTCACATTCCCCCCTGTTTTACTGAGTCTTAGCAGAGCCTGTGGCCAGAGCCGGGCAGAAAGTGGCATCCTAAACCTAAACCTGGAGGCATGGGCTTATAGCCCCTCCCTGCTGACCTTTTACTCTGGCTGGACTCTCAAGGTGATGGTCTCAGGACCAGAGGACAGTGGGGGTTTCTTATAGCAAGCAGAGTGCCATACAGGTAGAAGACCAAGCACATACTTGGTCCCTCTCACTAGAATCCACACCATTCTGAGAAGGCACACACTCTGCTTTGGGCCTTTGTCCTCTCTGCCTGTTCAGCCTGATGGCCCTATGATGGCAAGCCCCTCTTACTCAGGCTAAATTCTCTTCCTTGAGGATGAAGTTCTCCCCCTAATTCCTGTCTTTTTTCCTCACAATGCAGGAGTTGATTTACACCATTAGCACATGTCCTTAGCACATCTTAATGCTTGATAAGCTGTCTGGGTCCCTCACTAAGCTGGGGAATCCTCAAAGGCAGTGCCATGTCCTGATTTTTTCCCATGCTGAGCCTCCCAGGATGTCTGCCAAGTAGTGGGAGCTGCCCCATGCCCTGCTCTACTCTGCCCCACACTGCCCTGCAGCCAGCAGCACCCCGAGCTTCCTCCCAATCTGTCTTATGGTGATAGGGACCTGCCCTCAGCATTGACCTGAGCCGCAGGCATTACAGAGGGGAGCTGCATTTATTCAGCACTGCCTCTCCATCTATCTTCATAAAATCTCATCCAGATGGATGGGAATCTGTAGCCATCCAGCAGCCATGGAGAACTGGGTACACCTGAAAGGGAGGCTGGGAATGAAATAGGACTGCCGGTGAGATAGAGGAATGGAGCCGAGACAAAGATGTCTGATCAAGGCTCAAAGCTTAATTTCCAGCTCTGCGTTTATATAGAGGGAACCCAAAGACCCATCCTTTGTTTTGGCTGGGTTCTGTTGCAAAACAAGCTCAGCAGCTCAGCGGGCAGTCTGCTTCTGCAGGTGGGCAAGGCAGGAGACTTCTGCCTAGGTAGGGAGATTCCACCCAGGGCAGGGGAAGACTGACTGGCCAACAATTAAGGTCTGATTAGCCTGCTCAGGGCTTGGGGAAGGGCACAGGAATCCAGCTAGCTGGGCAGGACACATCCCCTGTTATCTGTGGCTGGTGGCTCAGTTCAGGCCAGTGGAGGGAGGCCTGTATAGCAGCTTTTGGGGTAAGTGTGTTCCAGTCAGTAATGGAGATATACTTATGATCAACAGTTACCCGAACTGGGCATGTTCTTTACCTCATCCAGTAAAATTTTCCTGGGATAACCGCTCAAGACTGAAGCTCTACCTCCTAGAGCCAATACCGCTGCGCTGCATCGACAGCTATGGAAACGTGACTCATGAACGTGAGTGTGACATTTAAAAACCATCTCACTTATAGGAACAAGCTGGATTTGACCATGGTCTATAATGTCACCAGTTCGTCCTCACAAGGAACTTGCTGGGAAAAGGAAATTACAAAGCTCAGGTTAAACCTACTGGGATCAGACGATCAAGAATTAGAATCAGCTACCAGGGCCCAGAGAGTCTGACAGCTGCTGAGAGCTGAAGAGCCACCCCTCCTTCATGGAGGTTCTTTTGTTTCCAAATGTGGATTGACCGGCAGGATCACCTAGAGTGATGTGTTAGAACATACCACACACTAGGCTCAAACAGTTCCACTTGTAAGAGGTTTAATTGAGAGGGAGAGAGGGGGCAGTAGCAGAAAGAGAGGAGGGGGAGAGAGAGAGAGAAAGATGGAGGAATGTTCCCCGTGTATGTGTGTGTGTGTGTGTGTGTGTGTGTGTGTGTGTGTATATATATATATGGGTTCTGACATAGTGGTCGCAGGTAAAGGTGGGAGGTGAGCCCAATGGATTCTGGGAATATGGTGGCTGTTGCCCTGGCAACAGGTCTGTGGACCCGCCCATGCATCGCCACAGGCTTTGGATGCCCTGATGCTAACATAGAGCACATCTGTAGCATCAAACCCTTGTGGTACCAGACTGAGTCAGAAATGCAGACAGAAATTTAAAGAGAGGCAGACAAGATGAAGGTCTGTGGTCTGCAAGCCATGGGATGCTCAGCAAGTACTGAAGACGCTCACAGAGGTGGGCACACACCATTTCCTACCCTTGTTGAAGATTTCAGAACATGAATGACAAAAGTTAATCCATCCCAAGTAAAGGACCCTCTCTGAGCCCAAGTTACCATTTAATAAGGGTACGCCAGATGGCATGGAGGTAGGTCAGATTGGAACTACTACAATAGTGTGTCTTTCCCCTTAAAATCTGCAGATGTGAGCGCCTGGGTAGCCCGTGGGGAGGGGCTGGTCCCTGGGCAGAACCGCTAGGCTCTGGCCTGTTGCCATTCTCCCTGTGGGCAGAAAACCAACAAAGCAATTTCTACAGGGCAATGCACTGTGGCTCTTAACTACAAAGGAGATTATTCTACACAAAGAGAAATAATTAAAACAGCCAGCCACATTTCCTTTCGGCCAGTTCCTCTTTCCAAACACTTTCCAACCTGACAAACAACAAATGTGTCAAAATGCTATAAACATAGGGAAGGAAAACTCATTAAATGGCTCGTTCTCTGTGAGCCAGCCTCAATTATGGCTTTAGATGTTATTAGTTCTCCTTTTTATTAAAAATACTGATCAAAGGACTTTGGGCATGGGCTTTCCATCTTCCTTTCTTTCCTGAAATTGTTAATTATAGCTGGAAAAATGAAGTCTTTTCCCAGTGAGTTGTGGGTTTGGGGTAGGTTATTGGGGTTCGTGAAGAGTCTCCTGTGTCCCCCATTAAAAAAAAACCTAGAAACCTTAGATTTCAGGGGAGATAGCAGCTTCCTATGTCTCCAAAATGGGCCACTGAACAGTTTAAATGGACCACTGAACAGTTTAAACCGGCAACTGAAGATCTAGTAACCTGGAGAACAGTTTGACATCGACTCAGACCGATGCTGCATTATTTACATATACAAGCATTTAACTGAAAGTGTGTTTAAATGCATTCAAGCTGCTCTGGAAAAGCCCGGGGCCTGGGAGAAGGAAGACAGAGTTAGGTGTTGGCCTGGGGACTCACTGGAGGGTGGGGCTTCTGGAAAGAAAGGGAGGGGTGGGTGAAGGAAATTCCATGGCTGTAGAACCTTCTTTCTTAGAACCTTCTTTCCCCGGTTTCTCTCTTGAGCACTCAAATGAAGGAAACTTGACTTTTGACCTGTTTACACCTGCGAGGAAAAAGTGAAACTGAAAAGGGCCTCATTTTGCAAATGAGAGTGGACCTCTCCCAAGAAACTCTTGAGCAGGCCCCTGCTGAGGCACTTTCTCAGCACCTGCCAGCTGATTGGCTGGAATTAGTCTGTCCTGAACTGCTGGCCAGTGCTTCAAACAAACCTTACACAGCCAGAAAGAAGGTTGACTCAATGAGAAAAGGGACTTCCTCTAAAGTGGGGACCTTAACTGGATTCCTGAGACCCACATAGTGGAACGAGAGAAGTGAATACTGCATGCTGCCCTCTGACCTTCACACATGGGCTATTGCACACATATGGACACATACTAAATATATAAACAATAAATACACGAACAAGCATGATACTAATAATAAGCCTGTTAGCCCCTAGAAGCCAATGCAGGGCATGGAGTGAGTACTTGAGAGTAAATGATCAAAGCCCGGATGCGGGTTTTCTCTGAGAGTCTGCTATGCACTTGGTTTTGAGCATGTTGTATTCCTCAGACAGTTTATTCCTTATGAAAAGCCTTTGAGGGAAACATCATTTTCTACAGCTAAGACAAATGAAGAGCAAGAAGTAAGTGATTTTGCCCTGCTTACTGATTCTGATATAACTTAAGAGTAACCCCGTGGAGATTAGAACTTGGATCTTGCCCTCCATTGTTTCTTGCTGTACTCAGATCCAACAGATAAGATGGCTGAGTGGCCAGCAGTGATCAACCACGTGCTTTCCTGAGCCTTTGTTCATCGTGGTTCAATAACATATCACCATGGGGACAACTTCCAGAATGCTGAAGCTGGTAAAGAGTTGGCATCAACACAGACAGACTTTATGCTCTTGCGTCCAAGCATTTAATTGGAAATGCAACATGTCTCCTACCCCAGTTCCAGTGTAGACACACCACAGTCGACAGTCAATCCATGAACTCTGAGGAGACACAAAAGCAGACTTGGTCAATTTGTACATGTTTCTACATATAATTTACAAATGCGTGTACAACTTAAGAGTTGTATAAATATCTCTTTAGCCTTGTGTTATTGTCAATGTTCCCCTCATTTTTTCAGATCTTTGACAATCTCCTGCAATGTGTTTTTATCATATTCAAACCCCTCTCCCAACTCCTCCCAGTTCATCCAACAAAACAAAGCATTCTGTAAAATAAATGCACAAATGCACACAAATGAGTATGTTTACCTTAGTAATTACTCTTAAAACACACTGACATTAAAAGAGAAAATGTTTTAAAAAGCAGCGTCCACTGCTGGTGAACTCCACTCCAGTGAGAAAGTCTCATTTTCCCCATTTGCAAAGTAGAGGACAGTAACCATGATTGCTTTATGGAGCTGCTGAATGGGTCATGGTACCCATTTTATAAGATCCTTGGAAGATCATGCATCTGTTTTATGAGCTCCTTGGTAGGCATTACGTGAGAACTTCTGGCCTATTTCTGACACACCACCAGCATTCAGGAAATTTTATCTCCCCTCTGCTTTCTTTCTGGTCTTGTTTGCAATGACTTCTTAGCCTCTGTTTGAGAAGCGTGGTGGGAACACACACTGCTCATTACAGAGTGTGCAAATTAGACCCACGTGTCTCAAGGTAGCTTCCCGAACCAGCATGCAGGTTCCTGACTCTTAGAATAACATGTTTTAGTCGTCTTTCAAGATTTTTCAATTAAAATGCTACCACTTAAGGTTTTAAATAGACATATATTTCCAAATGCTTCCTCATCTAATACCTCAATAAGCAAGATAAATGAGGATAACGTCCTTAAAGCAAGATGGATGATGCATGTGTGGGGGTCATTCAAACCAGAAGGACCAGAGACCATACCTGTAATCCTAACACCTGGCAAGTAAAGACAAACGTATCAGAAGCTGACAAGGCTTCCGCTACGTGAGACCACGAAGGAAAATGCAGAAGGTTGGGAGGAGGGGCCAAAAGACAAAGAGAAGAGAAAGAGTTTTGCCTTTCCAAGAGCCCCTAAAATTATGCTTGAAGATTGCTGTGCAAAACAAAATTCCTCGTGAATTGCCTTTTCTATTTAGCTTGCAAGAGGGTCTCTGCCTCCCTCCCCCACAACTGGTAGAGACCAGCACATGCTCTGGAGCAGCTACATGAGGAGGCCAAGGAGACCGTGCCTATGAGACCCACACCATAGGGAGGCTTTCTTCTCCTGTGTAGACACTGAGCCTGGGCATCTGCTGGGTCACAGAAACATGGGCATGGCTCAGCCCATGCTCAGGGCTTTTCAAGTATCGTTTTGTTGCTACGTATGTGACTGCCTGAGTTACCAGTTCATGCTTTTGGAATTTTCCACCCAAGAAACAACATCAAAAGATCTTTGGCAAGATCATGACTCTGAAAGCCTCCCTATGGACACAAGTAAAGCAAAGAGGCTGGCCTAGAATGGGGAAGCACTGGGAAGCAGGGAAGATGGGCTAGTGAGGTGCTCAACCAAGAACTTCACCCTGCATGACAGACACGTGGAGGCTGCCATTCTGTTGCATCTGAGAATAGTTGTATAGGGTTTAGAACACAACACAGGGCAGGGTGGAAGTTCAGCCATCCTCTTGAGGAGTCCACACATAGACCGATGTGCGGTAGGCACAAGCTCGACTTTCCCAGACATTTGTAGGCTCTGTACTGTCTCTATCCCCCTCTGCCCAGCTGTTCACGAGAGAAGATACCCAGCCCAACAAGATACAAGTGGAGCTCTGTGTCCCACAACCTGAGTCTGTCAAACACGAGGGAGCCAATACATGTCAGCTGTGAAATTGATTAGGTCCATTAGGCTCCTTGTTATGGACTCACTGCCCAACCCAGACTTCCAGACCTAATACATCACTAACACCAGAGAGCCCTCCATTATTGACCATTAAGATTTATATGGGAGAGCCCACTGAGCTCTCTGTGTGCACCACCCTCAGCTACAGTCTGTGCTAATGAACACAAGGGCCCTTACAACAAGGACGGATCCCCTTTCAAACATCATCCCGCTTAGGTGCTTTCACACTCACGGTCTACAATATGTGAGGTGTCTGTGAATCTCTGCTCCTATCTCATAGAGCGGGGGTGGGGGGGTTGGATGGGTAAGGAGTGGGAATCATGGGTGATTATCTGGTGTCATGTGACAGTACCCTTAGCATAAGAATTGGCTCCTTTGTGGCCACCTTGTGTGGAGAGGAAATAATGCATTCTGTAGCAGGGGTTCTAGATGAGCACACGTTCTCACAGCCATAACCCCACCCCTGGGGGGTGGAACTAATTTGGTGACTTCCCCCTCTGCAGAGCCCTCTAGGAGAAGCTGTGAGTTCCTTTAATAAGGAATGAGAGAGGAAATCATTCTAAGCCCCAAGTGGCTTGTTCACTGACTCTCAGAACCCAGAGGAGAGGGTTGGTCTGTCTGTGTTGCATTGTGGGTCGGCTTCTGTGGGTGACCTGTGCCACCTGGTTTTGAAGAAATCCCTGGGACCTCAGAGGGGATGGTGGTCCAAGCTAAAGCTCAGAGTGGTGCTGAGTTAGGATTTGTTTGGGGTCTATATGGTTCAGCTGTAAAAGTGCTTGAGCAGACAGACACATGAGGTCTGTTTGTTTATTTAAGGAAAAAAGTTTATTTGAAATCATGGTGGGATACATACTATAGCTCTAACACATGATGGGACCCAGCTGGAGCATGAAGGCCACACATGGGAAACCTACATTGGACTATCATCCTGAAGCTTATAGTTAGTGCACCTGTAACATCGGAGGACTCAGAGTCTGGTGGCAATTCATAGTTGCCTGTACGCCAGTCAGTGAAAGAGAAGTGAAAGTTCCCCAAGAGGGTTTGTTTGGGTTTAGAGGAAGGGAGCTCAGACAATGGAGGAAGAGAGCAGAGTCTTAGGGACTGTGATGGGGTAAGAAAGACCAATCCATGGCGTGGGCCCTATGGTGATGTAACTAACGTCCAGGGAGCAGGATTTCCGAAGCTCAGCACTGTCATAGTGCCTTCTTTAGGGTACTAGAGCTTGATCTGGAAGGGACTTTAGGGACTTTTCATGTGATGCCAGCATCTGGGAATAGGAATTGGGACTCTTAGATCCCAGTCTGTAAAGCCCAGGGCATCACTGATTATCCAGGGGAGAGCGTTGTGATTCAGTGAAGCCATGTATGCATTCTGTGGTGTCCTTTAATGACTCAGCACATTTGTTAGTGTTGTTAGTGCTGTTACCACCTACCTTCTGATAGAGCAGCCAAGGCTCCAAGGAGGCTATATTAGGACTGGACTGCAAGTCTCTCAGGAGCTGCCTCCAAGGGAAATAGACGTTGGGGTAAGAAGTGTAAGATTCGGAGAGCTGAGTCTTATATCCAGAATGTCATCCCACTCACAAAGACACAGAGATGGAGATCGATGCAATAAGCAAGAGGTTTAATAATGATCCAGTATACTGGGGTTGTCCAGCAATTGGGGCAAAGGCGACCCAGAGGAACAAAAACACACACTCTTTATACCCTTCCAGAACATAGGTTTACAGCATGAGTTGGTTATCTTTCCCATTGTTCTCTGTTTCCATTGACCTTTGTGCTCCAGGTGAGGAGGAGATACCTGTTGCACGTAGAAGAGGGGGGGAGATCCACCCCCTACTGGGAACTTTTCCTGGAACCGGGCATTACTCCCTGAGATTAGGGCATCTCCTGGGGATGGAATTTTGATCAGTAAACTCTTTTGAAGCTCTCTGACTTTAAGCTTAATGGACATTCCTGACTTCCCAGTATTTTTATGAGGTGTCCCTGTTTGCTCAGTTCTTACAGAAGCAGAGTTACAGGGGCTTGTGGATGCTTCAGTACCTGAGGGGTTCCCACTAGGTTAGTTATTACACACACAGGTCCATGGCTTTCCTTGGGGGCACAGGGAAGCACTGTCACTTCGAAGCAGAGCCTGAGTGACATGGGACAGTGTGCTGGATGCATGAACTGTATCACTCTGTTCTGGGGCAGACAGTCTTGCACTGGCCACAGTGGACAGTATCTTTGTGTGAGCTAGGACCCTAGATTTGCTGTCTGGCAGAAGGATGCCTTATATTCAGAGTGGGTGCCCACAAGGGTGTCAAGGCACTGGGAGTGGGTCCAGTACTCTCACCCTGTCCCTCTCCTTCAGAAAAGCCTGGCAAGCATCCATCTCCTGGAGCTCTGAGATGCTCTGAGAGAAGACTCTGAAAACTGCCACTCAGCCTGGCAGAGCCTCATCAGCTAGAGCCCTTGACATTTCCATGGAAGGGGAGAGGCCTCCCCACCATGCTGAGGCTCCTTGCTGCTCCTCAGACACACCACAGACGCATCTACTAACTTAGCCCTCCTTCCCCATTCTGCTGATTCTGGGGAGAAGCCAACCCAAAGCCAACATCTATTGAGTACATACTGTGTGTTGGGTGGGGGTGGGAGGGATGTGTTTCCTCAACTTATCAATTCCTAAGTATTGCTAAGTCCTTAAGTTGGGGCTCTACTTTTAGAGTCACCAGCCTGGGTCGGGAGAGATGGTTTCACTGCGTGATTAATAACAACTATTTAATAGCTCCCAGTGGAGGACTATCTGTACCTCATGCTTGCTTGGGTAAACGCTCTTGGCATCTAGGTAAATCTCTCTTGATACTATGTAAAAACCAAGGAGTTGAATCAATGAGGGCCTTCAAATGAGCAGGAGATAGTGTTGGGTTCAGGTCATGCCCCAAGTCCATGGTGACTGACTAGTTAGTTGTGTGAGACAGTAACTGAGTGAGGTGAGAAGGGGGCTTTTGTCTCTCCAAGTAGGATGAGCAGACACCACATGGCCTCCTGGGATGAGGCCAAGGCCAGTAGCTAAAAGGAAAGGACCTGGAGATGGCAGCTCACTCCGTGAACCCTACTGAAAGGTTTCTGACCTCTTCCCAAGTCCAGGGAGGGCAGCTACCCTGCCAGGCTGGACACAGAACTGGAAACCTAGTGTAGAAATTGAGCAAAATGGAGATACCTCATAAAAAATACCAGAAAGCAAGGAGGTTCACTTATCCTTAAGACCAAGGGTTTTGGAAGAGTTTACAGAGCAAACACCCATCCCCAAGGAATGCACGATTCCAGGAGACATCCCTGGGAGGGTGGATCTCCCCCACCCCTCCTGCCCATCATAGGTATCTTATCCTCACCTGGAGGAGAAAGGTCAATAAAAACTAAAGAACAATGAAGAAGATAAAGTGTAACCAGCCCATGTTGTAAACTGTTACTAGCCCATGTTGTAAGCTGTAAAATTCTGTTCTGAAATGGTATAAAAACTTAGAGCTTTGTTTCCTCAGGGTCTCTCTGGTCCTGAATACAGAGTGACCCTAGTATACTAGTTTCAATTAAAAAATTAACCTCGTGTTATTGCAGTGGCCTCCTTCCTGATTCTTCAAGAGTTGGATACCCACACCGAATATAACACTAGTTCTGCTGCTTTCCAGATTGGTGACCATGGCTTGTGCCTGAGTTTCTCAGAGCCTCAGTCTGAGTCTCCTAGAAGCAAACAGCATTACTTGGTATAAATGATGCACAAAAGGGCTCAAAGGAAGTGGGACTTCCCAGATAACTTCTCCAGTCCAAACCCTGCTATGCTGATTGAACATAATGCTGGTTTAGGTTCTAGAACACCTGGGTTTGAATCCTCTCTGCACTGTTTATTCTCTGTCTAGTGATATATCTGACTCTCCTAACATGTAATGAGCCATGGCACTTGCCTGCCTGCCTGCAACATGGGCTAAGTGCTTAGTATGTGCCTCCTTGTTGGCCAATTGCTTCTCAAGAAGTAAACACAGAACAAGAAAAGCTAACGTGGATGCAGCTTTTGTGTGGTCATGGTCAGAGCTGTGAATGCAGGGGACACTGGTCAGGAAACTGGCCTTGTCCCAACTTCCTGATGATAGGATGTCACCAAGTCCAAGGACGAAGCTCCATGTAACCAAGAAGCAAGCCCCACATCACAAAGGCTGGCATCTGGAAGGAAGGATGAACAGGGATCTGTGACAGAGTTACAGATCCAGATCGAACTCCAGGTGTGAAGGTCAAGGAAGGTCACAGACACTGGAAAAGCTCCCTTACAGTTCCCCCTTGGGAAATAGTAGTGTTCGATACCATATTAAAGGCTTCGGAAGAGCAGAGAAGGAATCCAGCAATGAGCTTCCCTATACTCCCCACCCACGGACTATTGTTCCCTACTGAAGACCTTTTAATCATCCTTTTAAAATCAATGTTCTGCCAAATGCATACTGGAGCCCTGAACTCTGCAGTTCCTCTGTAATTAGCCAGTTTTGGCAGCCCCAGGCAGGCTTCTTTCATCTGGTTATTCCTTAGACCCTGGCGACAGTAGGGCTGGAGGGAGCTGTGTCTCCAGGTGGCCCATTCACTCACGCCTTGGGGATTGATTCCTCCTCTTTCTTGAAAGTCCTACGTGGTACATCTTCTCCTGTCTTTTTGTTAGCAACTCGGTCTCACTCTCTTTCAAAAGCTTGTAAAAGGTCCTTTTCAGGGGGGAATGAATCCAGGTGAATTGCACAACTGTGCAGCCTCCGGGCCTGTTTCCTGCTGCTGCTGCTACTGCTGCTGTGCCCGCTGGCAGATATTTTAGACTTCCTTTAACCAGCCCTGGTCAGGGGCTACAAACCTCAGTGTGACCCTGAAAACCAAATGAAACCAATTTGCTGTCACCAAATAATAAGCACCAAATGTGGAGCTTAGAGAAAGTGCAGAAGGTGGCCCAAGATGAAGGCAGTCTTTATCCCATACACTCCCCATATGACCAATGAATAAACACACACTTCCTGAAATGAAGTGGCAGGTGTTTTGTGAACCTGAGTACCAGATGAACTTGCCTTCGGACTCTGGCAGCACACTAGCTCCATGACCTTATCTATTATTGTCTTTGAGCCTTTGCCTTCTCATCCACAGATCCCATATGACGATTGTACAGGAGGTGGCAGTGGGAGCCACTTTTGTCTCTCTTGTTCTCTGTTAATGCCATGGTACACATTATTTATCCCTATCAGAGAGCTGGGGCTGGGAGTGGGGAAACAGGAAGCGACAGAGAAAAGAGAAAGGGTTGGAGATTTGGAGAGAAACTCCAAAGTGTCCAGAGTTCAGGCCCCTAGGTATACTCCCCATGAATAATGAGCACAGGGGCCTGTGGATACACGTACTAGTACCGTCTAGGGAGAGTGGAGCAAAGCCCTGGGAGAAATTTGTCCTGACGTCATCGCTCAGAAGACTACAGAGTGGGCCTCTGGAGTACCGTGTGAGCCCAGAACCAGTTTTTGACCTTGGCAATGGTGTTTTCCTGTTCTGGGCCTCCTCGGTGACCACCTGGCCAAGAAAATGTCCTGGCTAGCCTCCCTCAAACACACCAGAGATCATAAATGGCACAGAGAACGGCTCATCACTATGCTTAAAGGTATCTGCTTCACTCAGTTTCCTCAATCCACAGATAGGGAAACTGAGGCATAAGAGGACACCTATCCTGTTCCAATATAATGGAAACCTGTTTTCCTGAGTGTCGTGTCTGGCTCTAGCCCGGCCTCCGTGCAGCAGGCTGCTCAATGTCAGCAGCACCTGGCAGCTCATGGACAGGATGCTGTGAGCTTGAACCCCAAGTGAAGACTGTTCCTAAGAGTCTGAGTTCACTCTCCCCCTTCTTGAGCCTTCTCGAGCATCGTGCTGGTGCACAGAGCTTCTAGAAATGGTGGTAAGGCATCCCGGAAGCTGGAGCCAAGTTCTGAGAGGCAGAGCAGGGAAATCCACAGCCTCAGAGAGTTGTGACAGAAGTTCGACTTGACTTACATGAGCAAAAAGGTCTCTATTGTACCCAGTGTGTCTAATAGAGAATGTCAACAGGGACGTGTTGTCTACGCTGATGTCAGTTCCAAATTCCAGCCCTACACAACTTTGAATAACTTTGTATCTGTTTATTTACATTTAGTTTAAATTTAGTTTTTGACACTTTTATATATGAATACATAATTTCTTCCTTCCTCTCCCCATCCAATTTGGGATTAGACAACCTATCAGAGGTTCTTTGTCCTGCATCAATGGCTTCTCCCTCTTTTGGCAGCCATTGATTGCCTATAGCTTGTCATTGAGGGATAAGATTTCCTGTGTTGTTGAGATTCTATGGGCATAGTGTCTCTGACATAGAAGGCAATATCTAGCAGCCAGTGTCTTAATTGCAGAAGAGGGGGTGACTAAACTGTAATAACCTTTTTCTGAATGGTCCATCTTTTGAGAAGTCTATAATTATTGCTACTTAGTGGTCCATGCTAAGACCTATGTTCCGTATCCCCCCAACCTCCACACTGTCCAAAGTGTCAGAGAGGAAACTGAGGCTGAGATTTGCAGCTTGTGTTAGTGGAATTACATATTGGATTGTTAGACTAGACTAGGATACTGTTCTTAACCAGGCCACAGCAAACTGACTGGTTGAAGCAGTAATGCATCAAATGACATAGGAGGTTTGCTCTTTAGGCACTGGTGACTGTGGCCATGTTAGATAGAAGCTATCAATAATTCAAATAAGTAATCAACTTGTAAGATCCTGGAATTATCAGTATTACATCTTGAATTATGATGAAAATGTGGCTAGGGTTTTGTGATGAAGAGGGCCAAGCAATGCTGTGGATATCACACCACCTAGGGAAGCGGGGAGGCAAAATCACCTCTGAGCTGGGACAAGAGAGAGAGAGAGGGAGAGAGGGGGAGGGGAAGGGGAAGAGGAAAGGGGGAAGGGCCATGAGAAGAGGAAGGTAGATAGGAGAGGGGAAGAGGGAGAGAGAGAGAGAGAGAGAGAGAGAGGGAGAGAGAAAGAGAGAGAGGGAGAGAGAAAGAGAGAGATAAAGAGAGAGAGAGAGAGAGAGAGGGAGAGGGAGAGGAAGAGGGAGAGAGAGAGAGGGAGAGGGAGAGGGAGAGGGAGAGGGAGAGGGAGAGGGAGGGAGAGGGAGAGAGAGAGAGAGAGAGAGAGAGAGACAAGCAGGAGAGTAATGAGCAAGCGAACATCTTGATGGTGTGGGCTTTATAAAGGATGGGAGACTCATGGTGACAGTCTCATTTGGCAGAGCTGGTGACAGTGCAGCTGCTGGCACTGAGCTGCTGAAGGCAGGCTAGGGAGCACCTGGTTCTGCAATGTAGGTGGTTCTCAGTTTACCAACAGACATATTTCTCTAAGCTAAGATTATAAATACCTCCTTTAAAAAAAAACTCTATTTGTTTTCTTTCTATTTTTGTTTTTTTAGTTTTGGTTTGGTTTGGTTGGCTTCACCAGCCCTAACCCATTTTACCAGTGGGCAAAAACGATGATGTAAATAAGCGGTAAAGAATTAGGGGCTAATCCTGGAGAGCTACCCTACATGCATGAAGCCCGGGGCTGAGGGAAGGTTTTCACTCATCATTCCTGGCAGTAGCCAATTATTCCTGTGGGACCTAAAACTGATGGTTTCTTTGTACTCAGCATCCTTAGAGAATGGAGTTGCTGGGACTTGTGCTTGGATGCCAGATATGTTAATAACTTTCCATGAGACCTGAGACGAGGTTTCTGCTTTTGGAGTAGTAGTTGCCACACTCCACATACCTGCGTAAGGTTTGCTAGTTATGACACTCCAAATAGAGATGAGTGCATGAGGTTTGCCCTGGGGGCCTTTTCAGTTGCTCTGCTGGGAATGCCAAGTCCTCATAGCATGGGCACAGACTACCCACGTCAATGTCAATGAAATCTCCATAGACAGTTGATGCTAGACCCGGGGAGTCCCTTCTCAAGACAAGAGATATATCCTCTTAGGTTTTCAAGATCTATGTTAATTTCAAGCCTCCTGAGAGGTTAGTCTTAGTAATTTATCACAGAGTCATTTCTCCTAAGGCAGCCACTGCAGCTGCTTTTAAAAGTTCTGAATATTTTAAAATTAAAGAAGACTTCAAAATGTCAATAATCCTCAGATCCAATCTCCTTCGCACATCATGCTTGTCAGTATTTCCTGACAGCAGCACGAGGCATCCTGGGCTCTCGGAATAAAGAGAAGACACAGCTGCTTATACATTCTTAGAATTATTCCTGTAGCCTCTTGGGTGTCCTGGCAGCTATCCTAAAGATGGCTACCCGCTGTGTTCTGTGCCCATTGTACACCTATATCCTAAGGCTACTAACTGGCCAGGAATGACAGTGAGGGAAGTTTAGAGGCAGCCTTAGGGTAGAGACTCCCCCAGAAGAAGTTTAGGAACTGGTGACAACTTCTTAGATCCTGCCCCATGTGCCCAACCACTCAAGGGACCAGCAAATGGAGGAACTTCCATTTTTTCCAAAGCACAGTAGGACAGCAGTTAGCATTGTGGCGGTGGTGGGAAAATTGTTTCCCTAGAGGCTGGGCTTGGCTGTGTGCCCGCCTCCTCTCCTCTCTGGCTTTTTATCTACAACTCCTGACATTTTATCTTCATTTCTTTGTTTTTCTTTGCATGTTTTTTTTTTTTTAAATACACCAGTATTAAGTAACTCTTAACCTTTATTTGAATGTATTAGTTTTTCAATTAGTTAAAGTCAACCCCCAGGAAGCACAGTGAACTTAGCTTTTGTCACTTTAGTTTGAGGTCCCTGTTAATTTCTTTATCATTTGTTGCTTTTAGAACCTTAATAATTTTGAAGAATACTGGCCAGATACCCTGGAGAATTTCTCCAGACTGGGTCTTTCTCAGCGTTAGGCAGGCGGTTCAGCTGTTTTGAAAGATGACAGAGATTCTATTTACTGCCACTGATGTATGAACTGACTTGGAGGACGGAGTATTTCTTCACTGAAGAGTTTTCACTATGTTTTCTTCTACTGCTCTTTAGATATGAGCCACTAAGCATAGCCCACCCTGGATAGGCATAGCATAAATTAAACATGCAGAGTCATACGGTATATTTTTCAATATAAAAAAAAGCCTCATGTTTTGTGTATGTGGTGGGCAGGGGGAGTTCTGTGTGAGTGTATGTCATATGTGGATAGGTGCCCAGGAAGGCCAGAAAAATATTAGATGCTCTGGGTCTGAAGTTACAGGGGGCTGTGAGCTGCCAGACATGAATGCTAGGACTCAACTCAGGTCCTCTGCAAGAATAGCAAACACTTTCAGCCACTGAGCCACCTCTCCTGCCCCAAATGATATGTTTCTAAATTTAATTTTAAATTTATCTTGCTGGATTTAAAAATACAACTGATTTTTTTTCATATTGGCCTTGCTTGTAAATATTTGGTATATAATTTACTTAATAAACCACTCAGAATATTTTTTTTATTATTAGATATTTTCTTTATTAGAATATTATTTTTAAATGTCTTTGTTCAAAATCACAGCTGTTGTAATTTGATCTTTTCCTTTCTAACTTATGCACACATAATTTTCCTATGCAATTCTATAGACCACTGCTTTCAGCATAATGTGAAGCCAATGTAGCTTTGCCATGTACTATTGCCTCATTCTTAAAGGTTTAAACAGGCCAGGGTATCTCCTCACAGCAATAGAACAGCGACTAAGACAAAAGTTGGTACAAGGAGTGGGATGTTGCTGCAACAAGCCTGACCATGTTGATTGTTGGTGGAATATGGTCTATGGGACTTTGGATTAGGAGAGTGGATAAATGCTTTAAGCTACACTTAATGGTCCATAGTATTGGAACCATGGAAGATAGTGGTGCTCAGAGCAATGTAGATAATGATGGCCAAGGTCAAGGAGTTTCAAGGGAAAGAATATTAGTAAGTGCCCTAGAGACCATTCTTACGATATTTTGCTAAAGAATGTAGCTACTTTCTACCCTTATCCAAAAAATCTGCCTGAGGCTAAATGGAAGAGTTTGGAATTAATGGCATTGGCAGAGGGGATTTCAAGATTTATAGTATTGAGTATGTCCTGTAGTTATTAGTCATTTGTATGCAGATCTATAATAAAAAGAAGCAAGCTGACCAAAGAGAAATATTAAAGGTACAGTTTGAGGAGAAAAGGAGCACAAGAAGTAGAATAGAACGAAGCCCTGTGCTCAAGGGTGTGAAAAGTTTAAAGAAAAACCTGATGCTAAATGGAATAAAGGGAATGGTGACCTCAAGGCAAGACCCACTCCCAATACTAAAGGTGCTATATTGCCACGAAGAGACATCATGGCCACAGTGACTCTTAAAAAAGAAAGCATCTAATTGAGTTTGGCTTGTGTTTCAGAGGTCCAGTCCATTATTATCATGATGGAATGCATGGCAGCATCCAGGCAGACATGGTACTAGAAAAGTACCTGAGAGTTCTACATCTGAATCCGAAGGCAACAGAAAGAGAAGGTCACTGGGCATGTCTTGGGCATTTGGAAACCTCAAGACCATGCCCAGTGACATACTTACTTCAACAAGGCCACATGTACTCCTACAAGACAACACCTACTCCAACAAGGCCATACCCCTAATCCTTCTCAAGCAGAGCCACTTCCTGATTACTAGACTCAAATATACGAGCCTTGATCTGGACAATTCTAAGAAAACAAAGATATGAGCTGACAAAAAAAAAAGTCCCAGGCATAGAGTTGAGGCCTCAGCTACCAGCACATGGATGCAAGCTTGTGTTTCCATTGGGCCTCTGACCTCCTATTTGGGTCTGAGATCAGATGCCCTGACCATAGAGATAAGATGAATTTAAGTGAGCATTGGGCTTTCTGCGTACAGGTGAAGTGCCTTAAAGAGGCTCAGTTTCCCGTGGTTGTTTAGGAGAAAGAAAGGAGGGTACTTAGTAGTGATTCAATTATACAGATTGCTGTAACTTGCTTTGTTATTGATTTTATATGTTCAAAGAGTCTTTAAAGTGATTATTCTGTGGGCAACTGTCACAGCATTGATTTCTATGAGGCTGATGGTACCTGGAAAAGTGCCAATCCAGTTGGACGGATACATTGGAAATGAAGTAGCAGGTTTCCAGGGGGGCCTCCAAGAGGAGGATGCTGGATGTGGAGTGAGAGAGGGAGTTGGCTCAAAGCAGACTGCTCAGAGTAAAGGTGGCATGATCTGGTCATGCTCCTGTGCCTTCTACCTGCACATCAGATTCTGAGCTTAGACAGGATATCCCTCAGCATCACTCCAAACCTGTGGATCTGTGAAGCCAGGCTTAGAAGGCATAGGAATGCTGTAGTATAATCTCAGATCACTTGGTCCTGATGTTGCTTATATTTACAGATAGAAAGAAATACATACATAGTACTGACAGTGACTATCTTTTCGCTAGTGGGTTATAATCTAAAAGTTTATGTTCAGAAATACATTGGTATAGCCCAATTCAATATCCCCACGTTTGGAAAGCAACTGTATATATATCCATGAATAAGTAGCATTATTAATAATCTATCGTGAAATGAGTATAATGAAGACTGATAAGATGAAATGAATGTTGGCATAGTTGTAGCATAGAATTTAAGTTGGGACACCCAGAGGAAGCTTCACTCCTAGGCACTCTAACACACTCAGGATCAGAGGTGGGGAGGACACAACATCTGTGTCCAGGATCAGAGATGAGGAGGACACAACACTCTAAACAAGAAAAGTGTGAGTGGGCCTCCAACAATAGGATGTTAGGGTGTGTGGCAGAGGCAGGCGGATTTCTGAGTTCTAGGCCAACCTGGCCTATGGAGTGAGTTCTAGGACAGCCAGTCCCGGACAGCCAGGGCTACACAGAGAAACCCTGTCTCAAAAAACAAAACAAAGGAACAAACAAACAAAAAGGCTGTCTGGGCCATCCAGTGCCCCGAGCAGACCTTGGGTACGAGCTCCACAGCCAGTCCCATAACACCCAGAGGAAGCTCTACTCCCAGGCGCTGTAACACACCCAGGATCAGAGGTGAGGAGGACATAACATCTGTCCCAATACTGGGAGTAACTGGGACCAGCAGGACCCAGGCACACAGGAACTCCACCAGCCCAGTAGCTCAGGTTGCTTCTGGTCTGTCTGGGCCTGCTGGTGTCCTGAGCAGACCTTGGGCGCAAGCTCTGCAGCCAGTCCCAAAACACCCAGAGGAAGCTCTACTCCCAGG
>NW_022196913.1:61801923-61812397 GCF_008632895.1 Mastomys coucha
AGAAAGTAATCTTTCAACAAATCCACAGAAATCTAATTCCACCTCTTACAACAAAAACAACAGGAAGTAACAATTACTTTTCTAATATCTTAACATGAAAATTAATATTATCAACATATCCTAATCGATTGAAATCTAAAAATATGAGGAATTAGAAATTTGTTGACTGTCATCCAATGGTCTCTCTAATTTGGTAATTGGAGAAATAGGTCCAATATTATACAATCCATATACACTGTCAGCTTGTTTGTTCATGACAGTGTCTTGCTATGTACAACATAAGGGTCTTGAGATCCTGCTTCTCCTATCTCAGCCTCTCTATTGTTTATTTTATGTTTTTACACTATACTGTGATTTTCAGAATAGCTTACATATTTTAAAAGTGTTTATATACCCAAAAGAAATGTAGACAATTAAATTGGGAGGGGGTTTGTAAGAGAACAACAAAGAGTGAGACTGAATGCTTTGCTTGACATTTGTATCAAGTTACCACAGTAAGAGCCAAGATTTTAAGCTCTATTAAATATAAAACAAACAAACAAAAACAGTTCATATATTTATGTTCATTTAAGAAAATATTAGTAGTGGTATATTATTTTGAAATATACAGTTAATACATTTTGAGTTATTTTATAATTTATATTGAGAAAAACATGTGTTTTCAGTATTGCCACAGACAAGCATCTACATAAGACTGTTAAATTGATTGTTTTTTATATCAAACAACTTTTATAATACTCATTGTTATTGCTATAATATTTTATAAATTTTAAAGAATATGACAAAAAAGATATTGTAGGTATTGAAGGGGGGTTTCTGGGAGAAGTTGGGGTACAAAAGGAAAACAAGAATGTAATTTAATTCTATTTAGTTAAAATATATTTTTAAATGTTAACAAATTCAGATAAATAGAAGTCATGGTAACTTTTGTCATTGTAATGCAATAAAACAAAAACAAAACAAAACAAAACAAACAAAAAATAATTTAAGTTGGATACATAGAATTTAACTTGGATTTTAAATCATGAGGGCTGGGAGAGGCAGAGATGGCTCAGTGGTTAAACATACTTACTATTTTTAAATAATTAATTTATAAATTAAAAGTACTCATAAAATATGTTTTGTATTTTTTCTCTTCTAACTCCTTCTAGATCCTCCCCTCATTCCTTCCCATCCAATTTTATGTGCTTGCTCTCTCTCTCTTTCTCTCTCTCAATAAGCAAAACAAAAAACTACACAAAAACAAAAAAATGAAAAAAAGCACAATATCAATAAGACAAAAAAAGTAAAAAAGTAAAGCAAAATGAAACAAAAAGTCCACATACACACACAAATCAAAACAAATGACAACCATGGAGCTTGTTTTCTGTTGGCCAACTACTTTTGTGCATGGGGCATACCCTGGCCTATAGTTGATATTCCCAATGATGCTCTATGGGAAAGAACTGATCTTCCTTTTCCAATGGGTATCAGCTGCACATAGCTTTTGTCTAGGGGTGGAACTCTTTGTCCTTCCCTTTCTCTACACTCATTACTCTTACAGAGAACATGGACTCAGGTCTCAGCATTCACATGGTGGCTTATAACTCTCCATAACTCCACTTCTAGGGGACTCAGTTCCCTCTCTGGAATCTAGGAGGGCCAAGTGTGAAATGGTACACAGATATACTTGAGGGTAAAACATTCTCAAAATAAAAATAAATCTTTAAAAGATTAAAAAGAGTTTGGGTGTTTCTTGGTGAAAACACATGACACATATTATAAAGAGGAAATACAAATTACAGATTCTATAGATAATATAATTTTTAATATAATCTTCGTTAGAATAAATATTAGCAGCTACTCAGATAGGTCAGTGAGTAAAGGTCCTTGTTACCAAACCCAGCAAACTGAGTCCATTCCCTGGATCCATGTGATAAATGGTGAGAACAGACTCCCTTAGTTTTCCTCCGGCCTCCACGTGAGTGTCAGGGTACCCCGCCCCCCAACACACACAGATGCACACTAAAACAAATGTAAGAACTTAAAGTGCTCTCAGGCATCATCTCTGGACATCTATCCTGAGCGACTATTTCCCACACAGCTTTGCTCCTCTCTGTCTTCTTGGTAGTCATGGTTTCATATGTTTTGAAGATTTTGTGTCATGAGGAACTTGGGCCTCAGCGGGTCAGAACTTCGGTTGCTTAAGCTCTAAAGAGAGTAATTGAGACTTAAATGAGAGTAGGTTTTTTTTTTTTATATCCATCTAATTTTCTCTCTAAGCTCCAGATTAAATGCTTATCCAGTTATTGAAGCAATTGCTAGCATGATTTCACCCATCACTTGGAAGTTGCATTAAATGTTCGCGCTGAGGCACAGAGTGAAATGAGTCTGGCAGACCGAGGTTGCATGGCATCCCCTTGACTGAAAGGGAAGCTCCAGCGTGCAGGGCCAGGTATCAGCCACTGCCTTTCTCTAAATCCCTCCCACTGGGTGAGCATGAGTCATTGGCACAGCTTACTCGCTACAGAGCAGCACCCTGTACTTCATTCCCGCTGAGGGATTTGAGGGGCTGGTATGTTAAAACCCTGTTGAATTTAGATTCCCATGCATCAGGTCTGTACTTCTCACGGCCACTGCACTATGCGATACTCACTTGTATATATGCAGTGTACCCCCAGCCTCTAGATGCTGGCATCCCAAGCCGTATCTCAGAACATTCCCCATGGAACATTCTGGTAAGTAGGACCCAGTAGCAAGGGCCCTGAATCTTATACATCCCTGTTCTACCTTGCTCACCTCTCTCTCTTACCACTGAACCTCAAGATTCAGTTGAGTTGATTTCTTTGAAATTGATCATTTTTATTTTATATGTAGATGTGTGTGTGTGTGTGTGTGTGAGAGAGAGAGAGAGAGAGAGAGAGAGAGAGAGAGAGAGAGAGAGAGAGAGAAATGTATGTGTGTGTACACCACATGCATGCAGGGTGCCTGTGCCTGAGGAGTCCAGAAGAGGGTGTTGGATTCCCTGGAACTAGTGTGAGCCACCATGGAACCATGGGAGTTCTGGGAACTGAACCAAGGTCCTTTGCAAGAACTGCAAATGTGTTTAACCACTGAGCCATCTTTCCACCCTGTAAACTGTTTACATTAACCAGAAACTGGATTAAACATCATGTAGACATCAGAGAAAAAAGAAGCAGTTAATAATGAAGGTGTTTGACACTTTGCCCAAATCAGACTCCGTGATCCTTAAAATATTAAGTGTTCAACACTTAAGTGATTCACAATAGATGCCCGCTAACTCCACTATTATGGGGAATAGCCATCAAATCAACACTACATATTAGCAATATTATAGGCTTATGTGCCAAGTTTCAGTGAAAACCATAGACTTCAGTGGGGCCTTCAGTCTGACACGCTGACTTGCCTAAGTGCTTGTCCATTATGATTATAATGTATAGGAAGAGTTTATCCAGGCTGAACTTCCCCTCCCCCCCCCCCCCCCCGACTTTCCCTCCTGCCAGAGAAAAACAGGAGGAAAGTAGTTTTTGTTTTGTTGTAGTCTGGTTTCTTTTTAAAAAACTAGGTCTTAGCCAAAAGCTGAGAAATTATAGGGTTGTTTTGAGATTTATTTTTATTACTTTAAATCACGTGGACATTTCTATGTATACACGTGGGTGTGTACACTTGACCGCAAGTACCCACAGAGTCCAGAGGAAGGCGTCGGATACCCCTGGAAACGGAGTTACAGACAGGTGAGAACTGATTGACTGGGTTCCTAGACCAAGCTTAGGTCCTCTGCAAGAGCAGTAAGCATTCTTAACTGCTGAGCCAGCTCTCCAGCCCAGATCATCTGACATAGTGTGTGCTTAGGTAAAATAAACATGTCACTTAGGCTTGCAACAGGCCTCAACAGACTTCTCTCTCATGCTTCCTCTGGTGTAGACAGGGCACACACATGCACGCATGCATGCACATGACTTTTCTGTGGGGCTGTCTTATACAGAGTGACTCAGAGCTCCAGGTCACTTCCATGATCCTCCTCCACCACCTCTGAGGGATTTGTTCTTCTGGCTATGCAGATAGGAGACAGAAAAAGGGAGACATGTTTCAGAACCAAACGCCTCTGACCATAAGAATCAGACTCTCTAGATTCAAGAGTTAATGAGAGTCATGATCACCTCCTTATCCTGGCAGCAATGCATGCATGTGCCTGTGTACACACACACACACACAAACACACACACACACACACACACACGCATACACACACATACACATACACACACATTCACACACACACATACACACACACATACACACACATACACACACACGCATACACACACACACACATACACACACACGCATACACACACACACACATACACACACATACACACACACATACACACACACGCATACACACACATACACATACACATACACGCACACACACATACACACACGCACACACGCACACACACACCTACACACACACACATACACACACATACACACACACGCATACACACACATACATACACATACACACACACATTCACACACACACATACACACACATACACACACACACACATTCACACACACACATACACACACATACACACACACACATTCACACACACACACACACACACACACACACACACACACACACACATTCACACACACACACACACACACACACACACACACACACACACGAAGGAGGGGGGCAGGGCAGAAATGGATGTTTGTGAGGATTAAAAGCCTGTGCTCCAAGGCCTTACAAGAAATAGGACACTAGCTGGAAGAGAACTCCCCTCAGAGTTCTTGTATGTGTATGTGTGTTCTTGTATGGGTCTCTCAGAGAAAAACCAGTTATGCATATGGCCACCAGGAACCGTCTTTGATATGTATTATATCTACCAGGAGGTGTCTCTCATATTTAGGGTGGGTTCTCTTGCTTCAATAATCTGATTAAGAAAAATCCCTCACAGAAGTGCTTAGAGCAATGTTTCACAACACCTTTGAGGCTCAAATGACCCTTTCACAGGGGTCACCTAAGACCATCTGTAAACACAAATATTTACATTATGATTCATAACAATAGCAGAGTTACAGTTATGAAAGTAATTTTATGGTTGGGGCTCACCCCAACATAAGGAACTGTATTAAAGATCCACGGGAGCAGGCTGGAGAGATGGCCCAGTGGTTAAGAGCACTGACTGCTCTTCCAAAGGTCCTGAGTTCAATTCCCAGCAACCACACGGTGGCTCACGACCATTCATAATGAGATCTGACGCCCTCTTCTGGTGTGTCTGAAGACAGCTACAATGTACTCATATAAATAAAGTAAATAAATCTTTAAAAAAAAAAATCTATGGCAGCATTAGGAAGACTGAGAACCTGTCCTAGAGGGTTAATTTGTGTTTAATTTGGTTTCAGGGGCAGTCAAGGTGACAGCCAGTATTAGTCATCACACGGTAGCGCGACCCCTGCATGCTCTGTCACTGACGTCTCCTTGGGACGTGAGACACCCACCTGTGAGCTACTGCTTTTCCTCAGCCTAGTTTTCTGCCAAACAGACCCCAACTCTAACCATAAGCTCCAACTTCAATCTGTAACTCTTTTTCTTTTCTTAAGACATGTTTGAAATTAAAGCAATTTCATGACTCTTCTCTGAGCCTGTCAACTCGCCGTGTGCTCATTTGATGCTCTGATGGAGCCTTAGGTCATCTGTAGGTGACAAGTTCAATCTCAACCCCTGAAGAAATGTCACATTCATGGTAAGATTCGTTCTGACCAATCATGATATGTATATTCTGGCCTTGGAGGTTCACCTTCTGCTTGTGAAGCTGGGCCCTGGGGTAGCATTGTTTCTCTGGTGGGAAGTGAGCGGCTTTCCCATCCTGTTGGTGTGAGGGCTAGGTGAGGAGCTTGCTACCCAGCCAAGCTACCTCTGTGCACTTGGAGATCTGAGCGTCTCCTCTGTGCCCAGCTCCCTGGACCCCTAGGCCATCAGCATGGGGGAAACTCATCCTCTTGGTCTACACCTGAGAAGAAAAACAGTTTGTAAAAGTCCCAGCTGTAGGAAAGGCTGTGGGGGAAGAGAGATGGGATATTTTGGTTTGGCCAAAGGTCTCTGTGAGAAGGTCACACATGGACAGGCATAAAGATACTTGAGTGTGCCTCGCCCTTTCTTCTGGGCCACAGCACTTTGTACACTTATAAATTCTCATCACCTACATGCTATTTAATTTCTTCTCCCCTTCCAGCTTGTTCTGTCAGTGTGAGCATTTGGAGGGAAAGAAACGTGTCTCGTATGTCTCTCACATCAAAGCGCTGAGTTAATTTTTCCTTCTGACATCTTAGTAAGTAGCTAAATGCCTCTGTTGTGCTCAGGCTTAGTAGCTATCCAATAAATAGAAATCTTACACTGTTGGACACAGACACGCACACACACGCATAGGCACACATACACATGCAGAGACAGGCACACATGTAGCCAATGCATTGAAGAGAATTGAACAGACCAGAGATCAGGAGTAACTCACAGTGTTAGACATAGCCTCATGTTAGGTTGACGGCAAGTCAGTCTCTTTATAGCATCTGTCAAGTCAGGCTCCGCAGTGAGTTGTCAACACTTCTCCCACATGTCACTCTGAGCACATGGCTGGCACTCCACCTGTCACTCGAAGCACACCGCTAGTCTCTGGGGTCTTCTTTGTACCTAAGCACATCTCCTCCCATGATATATTGGCTGGCACTCAGGCTTAGAAGAACAGGATAAAATACTTCCTCCTGGAAGCCATAGCATCTTGTCAAAGACTGAACGCGGAACAGGCTAGACTCCCGGAGCTTTTCACAAACAGTCCTGAACATTCTGGGTTACAGAGGGTAGAAGACTCTAGTCAACATAATGTCCTTGTCATTACCATGCCAAGTTTCAAGACACCATTCCTGCTTCGATGTAGTCCTGCGGTTGTCAATTTGACACATTTGAGGGGAAAGGGGCCTCAATTAAGGACTTGGCTCCATCAGCTTGGCCTGTGAGCATGTTTGTAGGGCATTTTATTGGTTGGTAATTGGTGTGAGAGAGCCCAGTTGACTATGGACAGTGCCACCCCTAGGCAGCCCGGCCTGGGGTCTATAAGAAAGGTAACTGAGCAGGAACCTGGGAGCCAGTGAAGTGTGTTATTCCACAGTTTCTGTCTCAGCTCCTAGCTTCCACTTCACGCTGTCAGCTTCTGCCGTGGCTCCCCTTAGTGGTAGACTGTGATCTATAAGCTGAAATAACCCTTTTTCTTCCCAGGTTGCTTTTGGTCAATGTTTTATGGTAGCAACAGAGAAGTAACCTGGACATTCCTTGGCATATGAGCTCCCCTTAAGCTGCCTAGCAATTTTATAAAATGAATGCTACCATTTCCTTGGACTTCATGAGTTAAAAGGTCTTGCCATGCTTACAGACCTGATAAAGAGACCGGGCACACTTAGAATGTGCAGGCTGACGACGTAGTCCCTGTGTCACAGCACTGTTCTGGGACAGACAGCCTTCCTTGGAATTTGGACAGGGCTCAGAACAGTCCTTACAGGAAAGGATGCTATGCAGGCTTCTGTCTGCCTGATGCTTTAGTGCCTACAAAACATTCCTACCTAAAACAACTTGAGAAACGGGGCAGAGCATATGAGGACCAAGGGACATTGGACTTCTCAAGCCTGCCCTCCATTCAGAGTTTGTAGGTTCTAGATCTATGTTCATTCTGTGTGGATGCTCTCCTTTGCCTACTCTTCGGTCTTGGATCTGTGAGTCAGCATTTACTTTAAGCAAGTCATTTCGAATGTCTTCCCGTCAGCGTAATACCAATCAGTTGGTCGATATTTTAAGATTTATAAGGAGAACATGTGGATTTTTCTTGCTGAGATTGTGTGACCTCACTTAATATTATTATACATACTAAATTTACCCATTTTTCTTTAGAGTTGAATAGTAGGACTCTTATATGCATATCCTAGCCATATATACATAAATATACATGTACACATACACACACACATATACATATACACAAGCATATGTGTGGGTTTAGGATAGCATATGACAAGGAGAAAAAAAATATAGTAAATGGCAGGACATAGACACAAGTCATGAAAGAGAATATAAATCTAGTCCTTTCTCTGGTTTCAACCTTATCATGGATGTGTTTGGTTTTGGTAGTGGATAAGCACATAAAAACAAGCTCAATAATGAAGGTGTGGTGTCCTGTAGAGTGCTCTGCAGCTTGAAAAGGGCTGTTCTAACCACACAGAAGTTCATTAATCATACAGACTTTGGTTGCAGTGGATGTTAGTGAATGGTGTTTTTAATATCCAAGTTCTTTATAATAAAGTTTTAATTAATTAATAAAAAAAGACCATCAGGAGATGGAGGTCCAGGACCAATGTGAGTGTTTCCTGCCACATTCTCAGAGGGCAGGGAATGCTCATTTCTGGAGATAGGGATCAAAAGACAGTTCAAGCATGCATGCCTATAATCCTAGCACTCAGGAAGTTGCAATTTTGAGGGCAGCCTTAGCTATTTAGAGAGTTGGAGGTAAGCCTTGGCTACATGACAAGACTCTATCTCAAGAAATAAATAAACCTTCCCTCCTTGCCCACAACAATAAAAGAAAAACAAACAAACAACAACAAAACCCCACAACCCCTAGTAGCTCAGAATCTAAAGTCTGAGTGACAGACATTGCTCCCTCAGAAGATGCTACGTCCTAGTCAGTTCTCACGAGGCCCCATGATGATCCCCGAACCCTGGGTTCTGCAGTTCTATAACTCCATGCTGTTATATAAACATGCTGGCTTCCAGTCTTTGCTCAGGAATGTGCATTAATTTTAATAATGTGCTTGAAACATGGCACAGGGTCATTCCCCCGGGTGAAGGACCAGGATGAGTGACTTCCTTTTTGTGCCCAAAGACACACTGGCTAGAATGAAGGAGGTTATTTTACTGCTTGTTCAAAAGGCTGGCAAGCTTCTTCTCCTGACTGCAAAGCAGGCTGCTGTATCTAACATTGTTCTCTGGCATGCCACACTGCATGGCCTATAGCTGCTCACACACAGTCACTCACTATATACTCTCTTGACGCCACAGTGTGTCTCTTGTTTCCAGCAGGCCATGGTGGTTCTCAGATTCCCTTTCTCACATGGATCTGACTGATAGCTATAAAATTTGAGACACAAAAACAAAGCAGGAGTTGACTTGTCATAGTTAAAATACAAGCAGGGCCATCTGGTCAACCTTGAGCAGCTCTTCTTCCCTTCCTATTACCCATGCATTTTGCCAGGTCTACCAGCTCACAGTAGCTACATAGCAATACATTACAAAGGCACTACACTTTTTAGATGCAGGACTCTCTTCTTGTGTTTTCATATTGGCAGCCAGTTGCACATAACTTCTATTTTTCTGTGGGCTTATACTCTGCCAGTCCTACCATTTTATCAGGCAGACGAAGCCAGTGGCTCTCTGTTTGATTATTCTGGGCCCATCTCACAATCTTCACTTTCCCATATCAACATTTCTCTACGTACTGATTAATCTATTGGATCTTTTATTTCATATTTCCAGAGGTTCTGTTCTCATGACTGACACATGGGAAAAGCAAGTAATAACAGACAAGTTTAAGACTTATTAGCATATCTATTTTGTGCTGCTATAACAAAACACCTGAGGCTAGATCATTTATAATAGAAGGAACTTCTTGGCTTATGGTTCTGGAGGCCCGGGAGTTTCAGATCTAGATGCCAACCTTTGAGTTTTCTTATTATATGATTTTGTTCCACTTCAGAAGCTAAAGAGCCTCCTGGTAAGAAAACCAATAGATCATAGAAAGTCACAGGCATGAAAGGACCCATGACTGTGGATGTGAGCAGCTCAGGCCTGCTCTTCAGACCTAGTGAATGAAGTAACCTCTGCTCTCCTAAACGACTCTGTAGGGCCATTTTCCCTTCCCTCTCCTCCCCCTTTCCTCTTCAGCTTTGAGACAGGGTCTCACTCAGTGGTCCAGCTTGGCTTGATACTCACAGCAATCCTCCTTCCTCAACTTCCTCAGACTCCACAGCACTCTGCTTCCAGAAGGCGGTTTTTACCTCAATGTTCTAACCCTGTAGGAAAGTCCTACTGACCTTGGTGCTGTCTATGAATACTCTGGGTTATGATGAGGGTCCCGGCGCCAGCCTTCCTTTAGTCCTCTGTTACACGAGTAGAAACAGGTCTTAGGGAGTTTCAGTACCTTGTTAAGTGAGCTCAGTTTTCTTTGTTTACCTGGCTGGCCCTTTTCATTCTGAGCTGTTCATTGCATGCTTCTTCCACTGTTCTGAAGGAAAAGCAGTTCCATCAAAGCTGCATGGAGAGTCCATCACACATCCCTGGAGAGTCCATCACACATCCCTGGGGAGTCCATCACACATCCCTGGGGAGTCCATCACACATCCCATCCCT
>NW_022196913.1:61812619-61813015 GCF_008632895.1 Mastomys coucha
TGGGGAGTCCATCACACATCCCATCCCTGGGGAGTCCATCACACATCCCTGGAGAGTCCATCACACATACCTGGGGAGTCCATCACACATCCCTGGAGAGTCCATCACACATCTCATCCCTGGGGAGTCCATCACACATCCCTGGGGAGTCCATCACACATCCCATCCCTGGGGAGTCCATCACACATCCCTGGAGAGTCCATCACACATCCCTGGGGAGTCCATCACATATCCCTGGGGAGTCCATCACACATCCCTGGGGAGTCCATCACACATCCCATCACTGGGGAGTCCATCACACATCCCTGGAGAGTCCATCACACATCCTTGGGGAGTCCATCACACATCCCTGGGGAGTCCATCACACATCCCATCCCTGGGGAGTCCATCACACAT
>NW_022196913.1:61813430-61819642 GCF_008632895.1 Mastomys coucha
CACACATCCCATCCCTGGGGAGTCCATCACACATCCCATCCCTGGGGAGTCCATCACACATCCCTGGGATTCTTGGGAACAAAGAATTGAAGTTTGCTAATTCCATCCCAGCCTCCTTCATCCTGTCTCAGACTGCTTCCCTGGACCACGCTAGTTTACAGCAGAGTGCAGATAGTCTTAAAGCTATGAAGATTAACAGAGCATTATTTACCACAGCATCTACTGGGATGTGCTTGTGTGATGCCTCATCTCAGGCAGGCATCCCCCCCCCCCAAAATCTGAACCACACAAACAACTTCATTAAGAATTAAAAACATTTTTGAAATGTCATGGATTTGAGACAAGCTGCAGGCTGGGTCAGGAGAGTCATTTCCTGGCTCCTTTCTAAATGATATTGCCTGGGAATTCTTCCCAGGGTGTTGAGAGATGGATGCAGACTTCTGTGCTCAGTCCCCATCACAGTGCCAGCCTGTGAGAGCCTGCTCCATCTGCTCCACCTGCAGGAAGATCTGTCAGTGAATCTGAAGAACTTTTCCTCCACCACTGATTAGAGAACGGTGATCGACCCCGCTCCTTGCTGTTTAGAGGACCAATCATAGAAAAGTAGACCTCCATTAAAGTATAACATCAAAGGGGTCTTTCAGGGACCCCCAGATTTGGTCAGTAATCTGATCATTTCTCCAACTGCTGCTTCCTCTGTCCTGTCCTTTTCCTGATGTAAGTGCTAGAAAGGTTGAAATGCTAGGTTCAGAAAGGTTGAAGAGGCTTGGAGCTTTCTCAATTTCCTGTTGATTGGACTAGCACTAACTTTGTACAATTAAGCAACTATATAGTCACGGACACATGGGGGCAAGTATTGAAGTGCCTCTTTTTTGTTTGTTTGTTTGTTTGTTGTTGTTGTTTTTTCAAGACAGGGTTTCTCTGTGTAGTCCTGGCTGTCCTGGAACTCACTCTGTAGACCAGGCTGGCCTCGAACTCAGAAGTCCTCCTGCCTCTGGCTCCCCAGTGCTAGGATTAAGGTGTGTGCCACCATGACCCAGCCACTTTTCTCTTTTCAAATAAGTTTCTGCAACCATATGAACTTATGACAACGCATGTCAGAAGCAGCAGCTTGGTGGCAGGCTGCCGAGAATGGGGGTGAGCTGGGGTTGAGTCTACCTACCCAGGGAAGACCAGAGATTCTGCTGACTAAGGTGGCAGAAGAATAGGTTGGAGAGTGTGACCTGGAGAATCCCGTGGGAAGGCTGCAAAGTGATCATATGTAAAGAACAGGTTGACCAAGCAGGAGGCTGGACCATGCCCTACCTACCCTAGCTGAGGTAGACAAGATCTAGCCTGTGAAGGTGCAGGAGAAGGAGCCAAATGGCGACATGAATGCCAAGGGGCCCTCCATAAGGATGAATAATATCTGGTATAATAGCCAAATGGTGTCCCACTTGATTTTGCAAGGCTGCTTCCAGGTCTGGTTTGTCTGTCCTCTTGGTAGCCTGTGTTGGCCCAGAGACACTCTCAAGTTTATGGAGGTGACCTGTGCCTCCCAGGTGGAGGAGTCAGGTGCTAATAAAACACGTGACACGGGAAGTTGTATGCTAACAGATAAAGCCTCTTCCAGGAAGCCTCTGTTGTTCAAATAACCATAAAAGCCTGTGGAGCCTTGGGTTACTAACTTTGAATGCTTGGAACACCATTCTTTCTTGGAAATGTATCTTTTCATAGTGAGGGATCCAGTCCTTTCCCTAACCGCTTGCCTCTCTTCCATTCTTTGTTCTGAGAACCCCCTCGGAGGTGTTCATTGAGCCTCCCAATCCCATCACAGTAAACTCTGCAGGTCTTCTGCTTTCTATATACTTCATGGCTGCCACCTCATGGTTTCCTACACGTTGTGTGACTGCTACAGAACCATGGAGAAACATGATTCTTTCTCCAGTTTGTCTAAACTGTAAAGAAATCCATTTTCACTTACAGAGAGAAACAAGACCTTCATTCTGTAGAAACAAATCCATGAGATGAGAGATGAGGCAGTTTTGATTTTATGATTCTGTAGTAGCAGGCGTCAGCCTGAAGAAAAGGCAGAAATGGCCCCTTGACCAATTTAGTACAAAATGATGGCTTTTGTTGTCATTATTTTGTTTCTTTTTTTTTTAAATTCATAATCACCTTTCTGTACTGCCCTGAATTCCTATGGCTGGATTCTTCCAGAAGATCTGTTCTTCCTGTGTCCAGTGTTGCTCTTCCCCAAGGTCCCCATCCCATTGGTTCAGGACACACAAAAAAAAGCAAAGCTTTAGTTAGTGAACACTTAGGGGCTTGAAATTCCCTTCCATTTCTAAGTAGATTCAGTCACATCAAAGGTTGCCTGTAACTTTCCTGCCCTGGGATGAACTGAGCGCACCCAGACAAGCAGGTGCCAACCTCCAAATGTGGACAGCTGTGGAGACAAGGACCCAGGAACTCCTGCTTCTTTGTGATGCTCTGATGGCTCTAAAGACACTTTACACTGAAAGTGGAATATAATTACTTACACCTTACATTTGCCCATTTATGCTTCTAAATTTTCTTTGACCTATACAGAAAGTAAGGCAGAAGACAATGGGCCCAAGGGGGCAGTGATATTTCTAGGGGCCAAAATAGAGACATGAATGCCAAGGGGCCCTCCATAAGGATGAATAATATCTGGTATAATAGCCAAATGGTATCCTACTTGATTTTGTAAAGCTGCTTCCGGGTCTGGTTTATCTGTCCTCTTGGTAGCCTGTGTTGGCTTTTTAGATGGCTCACTCAGACTTCTATGCCAAAAATCCCTGTCTCTGACAGCTCCCACATGCTAAGGCAGTCCAATATCCCAATGTGTCAGCTAAAAGGCAAGGCAAGAGGGGGGAACTGAGAAGAACAAATAGAAGAATCCCGTAATCCCAGATTTGTCTTTGAAGTATTGACATGAACTGAAGGTCTCCATAGAGAAAGAGCTGGGAGACAGGAGACAAGAGTAGGGTAATTTAGCCACTGTGGCAAAGGACAGGGGACAAGAGTTATGAGTGATTTAGTCACGTTGGTACTGGCTGGTCATTGGTTTGGCAAAGTGTCAAAGAGGTCCTTAACCGTTCACAGTGTTGGACACAAGCTGGCCCCCATAAGGTGACCATCCCACTGCAGGGTACAACCTCACTCACTCTCATGGTAGCTGTCCTCATGGCGAGGGGTCTGTCAGTCTGTCCTATGCAGCTCTGCTCTTCCTGGAGCCCAGGATGGCTTCAGGGTTAGGATAAAGACTTGTTTTGTTCTGGCTTTAGAAGGGGTTGATGTGTCAGGCTAGGACACAGTCATTTCCTGAGTGGTTACTGTGCTGCATCTATGCACAGGCACGCGGCTAGGACACAGTCATTTCCTGAGTGGTTACTGTGCTGCATCTATGCACAGGCACGCGGGAGACTGATCAGGGGCGGAGGAGACAAGCACACAGTTAGGGCAGCAATACTGGGTGTTCATCCTGCTTCTACGAAGCTGCTGGGCTCCATTGAGGACTCCAACAAGGATGAGTGGCTTTAAGCCCCTGCTGTAAGATGTTGTAGCCTCTGTCTGTGTTCTAAGCATCCTGCCTGAGGCTGGGTGAAGGACTCTGTGGCAGCCGACCAGCTCTTAGAGGTGTGTTGTGTTCTAAGTTGTCTCAAAGATTTGTACTTCACAGATCGGCACCCCTGTTTTCTTATTGTTTCTGCCACATTTTGTTTAACTTTGTATTTAGGAAACAATGACTTTCATAGTAATGTCTCCCCTAAGGCTTCCAAGACACTGTATGTGTCAACATTTACTTAACTATAATTATAGTAATAATATTTTTGTAAAGTACTTTTTATGTTGTGCCTCTCTCCTATTTTTAAGATGTGCGTTTTTATCAGCATGTGCCCTGAAGGAATATCGGAGATCTCATTGCTTTCTTCTTTGCGCACTGCGTATCAGTTTACCTGTCACAAAGTGCTCAGTGGGCTATCTGTGGGTCAGCAAGAAATGGGAGTCATGGAATGGGTCAAAGATCATAGACTGCCTGGAAGGTGCTCTTCTCTGACTGAAATGGGAACCATCCTGATAAGATGTGGTGCAGAGACAACTTGCTGGGCCCTCCCTCAGACTACTCAGACCACTGAGAGAGACAAGGACCTCTCCCCCCCCCCCCAAGGATTGTTTTTTTTTCCAGGGGTCTCATGCTGAGGACCGGGAGGCAGGCAGATTGGAGACTTGCCTTCTGTAAAGAGATTTCACACAATGGAGACACAGAGGTCAAGACAGAGATGCTGGGCAGGATCACACCTTGACCAGGCCTGCTTAGTTATCTACGCATGCTCCTTGGCCCTCCACGTAAATGCAAACTTTATGCCAGGACCCCAGAGGTAGACTTTGGGGGTCCACTGGGAGACCCTTTCATTTACTCCTCTTGCCAATGCAGTTATAGTGGTTATGTTTTTCTCTTTTTTTCTGGTTCAGCCCAGCATAGGTGACCAAATTTTACCCTCCAGGCTGTGGTACAGAGCGGGCAATCTCTGTCCAGAGCTGCCATTTCACTGTGGCATGCACTGTTCTGTGGCTGATACAGCCCCTCTGAATCTTTCAAGTCTGGGGTTTTCATCAATAAAAGTCTTGATTGTGCAAGGTGATAAGGTTAGCAGGATGGTTCTACTAGTGTGTATCATTTCAGCACTAATCTCAAAGCATATTAAGTGCCTTGCAATTAGCTTTTATGAATATGAAGGACTTCAGGCAGGCATGGGGCTGCCCAGTGTCCTTAAATGCTGACATCAGGGCTCATGTGAATTTGTTTTAGGTTTACAATTAGGAAATTAAATAACAGTTTTCTCCAAGACACTAACCAGCCCCCAGAATGAGAACACAACTGGCTATTTTCACAGGATAAATTGTGCCACACAACGTTTTTGGACTTTATGACTTTCCTTGCTAATTCTTTATCCACTTATAATATCCACCTGTGGAATGTATCACAGGTAATACAATCCTGATGATGATCTAATGTCTTTCCTATCCCACTTTGTGTACACACACACACACACACACACACACACACACACACACCAGCATTGAATTATATATCAGTTGGGATAATATTATGTTTAATATTTTTGCAGCCTACTGTGGAATAATGTCAATACTTTTGTGTCAGTCAAAACTGTTCCACCTAATAATTCCATGGTGTGAAAGTTGACTTTATGAATTGTTCGAGATTTATTTCTGATTTTTACATTTTTCAGAGTGACATTTTGGTTAAGATCTTGACATATGTATCTTTTTGTTCAGCCATCAGGCTTTTAAAGAACTGTCTAGACACAGGAACTCGGTGTCAAAGGATATGCACATTTTTATAACACTCATTCTACCTTGCCAACTTTTCCATCAGAAATCCTAGATCAGTTTATACCCCTGGAGAACACTGCCAACTGAGGTGTTTTCACTTCAAAACCCATGCCAGCTGGAGAGATGAACGCACTGCTTAATCCTCCTTTGATTTACATATCTTTAAACATTTCCACACCTTTGTTGCCTGCCTTTCCAGGCCCAACCTGCAACAGTGGGATGAAACTGGGAATGTAATAGGTCTCCTTGGTTCCTGGGACTCGAATGTGAAGTTAAGAAGAGACAGTGGTAATAGAACATTACTGTCTCACAGTTGAGACCACATCTAACAGTCCAAGAGACACCATGTCTGCTGTGGACACGTCGAGGTTAGAGCAAAGAGTTCTGGTAGTAAACATGATGATTAAGAGACTCCAGCCTGGAATAGTTACTGGAAATGGGTAAAGGAAGAGCCCTTCACCTTAAAATACGAAGGCGTAGTGTAACCTTCCCATGAACACTACCTGGAAATTTGGGGAATCTACAGGGATCTTGGAAATAGAATAGCAAGGTGTACTCTTCACCCACAGACACTTGGAAAGCAGGTCTTCCAGCCGTTCTGTGTATTTCCTCAAGGCTGCAGCTCTGAGGCATAGCATTCAAATGAAAAAGTATTCCCATGAAGAATTCCCATGAAAACCCTGCTATATTTTTTTACCTAGGAGATTGTCTATAGACCTCATTTCAAACTCACATGTTCATCCTGCCTACCAGAAACAATTTAGTAGAGGTGTGGACACGTCAGTGTGTGTGTGTGCGTGTGTGTGTGTGTGTGTGTGTGTGTGTGTGTGTGTGTGAGAGAGAGAGAGAGA
>NW_022196913.1:61819667-61833835 GCF_008632895.1 Mastomys coucha
AGAGAGAGAGAGAGAGAGAGAGAGAGAGAGCGTGTGTGCTCATTTATAAAAGCAGGTGGGATAACTTTAGATTGGAGAGCCCAGGCCAACGGTAGGTGCTATGACCTCTAGGTGGGAGGGCTTGGGCTGTATGAGAATGTTAAGGAAGCATGGGGTGGGGAACAGGCCAGTAAGCTGCCTTCCTCTGTGTGGGGAGGTGGGGGGAGGCGATTTTCACCTCTTGAGCTGGAATGATAGGCAGCTTGCACACTCACTTGGTGTGTTTCGTGTACTCAAAGGCTAGTTTACCTGCTTGTGTGGCCGATGCTTTCACCACCGTGTCTATCTCCCAAGCCCCTGAAGGTTTTTTTTTTTTTTTAATTTGTTCACTCTACTGTTGCCTTTGTGATCTCCGTCTATGCCATTGGCCATTTCTCTTTGGGGATATTGTGTGTATATCCACTTATAGGATGTTGAAAACATTAACTCATTGTACACACACTGCATCTTGAAGTTTAAGTGTTTTTGCTTGTCTCAGGTTCTTTCTCTTTACTTTCTCCTTAGTTGCTTCTTTTGCTTTTAGGCTTGTAAGTGCCCCTTCCCACAGCACACAGTTGCTCATCTGTATTTTGTTCTGGTTTTCTCGTGGCTTTCCGTTCTACAGTCCTCAGTCCATTTGAATGATATTCAGTAAAGATCTAATTTTTAAAAATGGACGAGTCTCAACAGTACTGAAAAGGGCAAAGCCTTTCTCCTTGACCTATCTCTCTTTCTATATTAATCCTGTGTCTGGGCCTGATTTTGGAGTTTCTATTTTTAAAATTTTATTTTTAAATGACACGTTAAAAAAATAGCCTTTACCGTTGAGAGACCACATGGCGTATGTGTGTTTGTTTGTTTGTTTGTTTTGGTTTTTTGAGACAGGGTGAGACAGGGTTTCTCTGAGTAGCCCTGGCTGTCCTGGAACTCACTTTGTAGACCAGGCTGGCCTCGAACTCAGAAATCCACCTGCCTCTGCCTCCCAAGTGCTGGGATTAAAGGTGTGAGCCACCACCGCCCGGCTTCACATGGCGTTTTGACATGCGTGTACTGTGTAAGTTTAAGTGCATTTAGGCATATCCACTCAGAATTTGTCTTTTGTGGTACAACTTGGCAGGCTATACCTTACATTTTTTAATTGTTTATTTATTTAATGTATATGAGTACACTGTCGCTGTCTTTAGACACACCAGAAGAGGGCATCAGATCCCATTACAGATTGTTGTGAGCCACCATGTGGTTGCTGGGAATTGAACTCAGAACCTCTGGAATGCTCTTGACTGCTGAGCCATCTCTCCAGTGCCAGGCTATACCTTTTGATGGACATGCGCAATGTGTACTTGTCTTTGCTGCTCTACTGTGCACCAGCATACAGGAGCCTCTGGCTCTTATTGATAACCTAGTCTCCACTCCCTACTCATCATCAGTACCTGCCAATCACTCTTCTACCCCCCCCCCCAACTACTGTGAGATCAACAGTTTTTATATTTCACATCTGAACAGGGTCATGTGACACTTGGCGTTCTATACCCATCATGCTTTGCTTTAGAGAATGATTTCACTTATATTTTATTTTTCATTTCGTGCATCTGTAAAACATATATTCATCATGTTCACCCACAGCTACTTCCTTCCAACTCTACCTGGGGTCTCCTACTTTATCTCATATCCTCGCCAATTTCATGTCCACGTCTTATTTGTTTGCTGTTGCCATTAATAACTCCCTGAGTCTAATTAATGCTGCCCATGAATGCATGGGTGTGGGGCTATCCACTGGGGCATGATGCACCTACTAGTGACCACATTCCTAAAGGAGAGTGAGTCTCCCTCCCCCGGCAGCCATCCATTTCCAATAGCTACCCTGAACAGGGATCCCCTTCTCCATCCATGTTAAACATCTTGATTTCCTTGATGTTGTGTAGGCAACCACAGGCACTGTGAGCTGGCGTGTGTGCCAGCCATGCTGTGTCCAGAGTGGCCATGTCACAGCTCTCCCCCTTATCTGCCAATGTTTGCATTCTTTCCACTGCCTCTCCACAAAGTTCCCTGGGCCTTGGATGGTAGGGACTTGATGTGATATTCCACCCACAGCTGACACCTGGAAGTCTCTGTACTCTGCACTTCGGCCTGTAACGTAATGTCTCTGCATTAACCACTGCCCACTGCCAAGAGAAGCCTCTTTGAAACGGAGAGCAACACAAATCATAGGTATAAATGTAAATAATTTAAAGGGCAATTTGACTGCAATGGCCATTTAGCAAAAATAACCACAGTAGGTTTCCCACATGGCCTATATTCTTGCCCAGTTATGACTTTTGACCAGGTTTGCTGTTGTGGACTTCGTCCTGTGAAGCAGAACTCCACAGCCAATGATTACCCCTGCAATCACGATGCCCGTATTGCATCTGTGAGTGCATCTCACCAGCAGGTCAGGATCACAGCACTCAGAGCCTCGCACTGGGTGAGACCGCTGATGTCTTTAATCCTCAAGCACCCTGCGTGGCACATCCTGTCTCTGCGTAAGCTAGCCAGCGGAACTGGAGATTCCTGGTCAGTTTGAAGCTGATTTCTCTTGTCCTGGATTGAAGGGCACTTAGACGGTTGCCGTGTCTTGGCTGTTCTGAATAAAGCAGCAGTGAACAAGGCATCCAAGTATCTCTGCAAACTGTGACTTCTGTTTCCCGGGCACAGGGGACAGTGGTGGAGGCAAGCCGGACTGCCTGGCAGCTCGTAGGTTTTGGAGAGGTCTGGGTACTGTTTGCATAACCGCTATTTCCTTTCCTTTCCCATCATTGAGGCTCGGTGCCTCACTTCTCCACCTCCTCCCTGGTACAGATCCGGTTTTGACAGAGGGAGAAGAGACATGTCACATGATTTTCATTGGCCCCGCCCTGGTTGCCTCTGTTTTCCTCCCGTGTGGGTCCTTCTCCTTTAATAATTCTAACCTTTTATGCATCTATTAATCAGCAGTACAAGCTTGCTGTTTCCCTGTGAATTTCCTTTGGGTTTGTGTATGAGAGTGTATCTCTGCACATGTAGAATTTGATAAGTGGATTTTACAGTAGCACATGTCTGCCATGAAAAATGTGTGCATGTATGTATGTGTGTATACTGTTGTGTTTTATAAAAAAAAGAAAAGAAAGAAAGAAAGAAAAAGGAGGAAGGGGTATGTTTGGTAGGAGGAGGTATGGTGTAGGGGAAGGGGGTGCTCTGCAGAGCCCATGCTGAGGCATCCCTTCCCCCTGAGGGACTAGCCACACGACAGTATAGTATAGAATAGAGCTTATTAAGGGCATGGGGAGGGGAGTTGAAAGAGTATTAGAGACAGAGAAAGGGAGGGAGGGAGGAAAAGAGAAAGAGAGAGAGAGAGGGAGAGAGAGAGAGAGAGAGAGAGAGAGAGAGAGAGAGAGAGGAGTAGAAGCTGGCTGTGAACACTTGGAGAGACGGGGGAGAGGAATGGGGAGAGAAGGGACAGAGGGGGAAGAGAGCAAGAGAGGAAGAGAGAGGAGGGGGCAGGCAGCCCCTTTTATAGTGAGTCAGGCACATCTGGCTATTGCTAGGTAACTGTGGGGCAGAGCCTAGAGAAATGCTAACATATACAGGCACGTGTTTACCATGGTATGTGTGTTGACAGTCTAAGGATAATCTTAGATGGACTCTCTCACCTTCTACCTTGTCTGAGACAGGATCTCTCTGTTGTTGGTCGCTTCAGACAGCAGGGTAACTATCCTGGGATCCAGATCTCCTATTTTGTTTTAAGAGAACCAGGTTTGCAGATGCTCTTTCGTGTGGGCTCCAGCTCCCCGTGCTTATGTGCCACATGCTTTACCCGACTGAGCAATCCATCGCTAGCCCTTACTCTCTTATAGGTGAACTTTAAAAGTCATTTTAAAGTATCTCTTAAAGTCTTAGTAGGATTTTTGAATTTATGTTAAGTTTATAAAATGATGCATTGGTGATGGTCTACAAATCTTTTCAAGTTGCCTTCATTTTTCTCAGCATTTCACTTATCTCCCTACACATCTCTTGTCTATATTACATCTAGCTTTTCTTTAAATCGCTAGACATTTTTAAAAGTTATACACTTGCCTCTATGGTTGTGAGAGAAACAACCATTAGTTTTAAATGCTGGATGACACTGAAGTCTGCAGCACCTCTTCAGTACTAAATATAGCCAGCTAATTATGCCGTTCTGTCTTTCAAGAAAAGCCAAGTGACATTCTACAGGCAAGGCTTCGCTTTTATTCCAATTCTCAGTGTCGTGACCTTTCTGTGACACCCTAGGGAGGGGGCAACCTTAATTTAGAGGGAAGGAAAGCTCTCATCTCTGAAGAAATTAGATGGTGTGGTGTTTCTTCTGGAGCCCACGATGAGCAACCATCTCCCAGGAACACAGACACAAGTTACCCAACCATCTGACTGATAACAAGGCCCAGAATTGTGTGGATCAATTACGTTAAGACCTACTTCAGCACTGACTGCTCTTCTGAAGGTCCCGAGTTCAAATCCCAGTAACCACATAGTGGCTCACAACCATCCATAATGAGATCTGATGCCCTCTTCTGGAGTGTCTGAAGACAGCTACAGTATACTTAGATATAATAAATAAATAAATCTTTAAAAAAATAAAAAGAGGCCTACTTCACTTACCTTAAATGAGGTCTTCCTGTTTAGTCACCAAGCACTTGGCTTGACACAGCAAGGACCTAATCAATGTTCACTATTCAGCAGGAATCTCTTCACTAAGCACACCTTTTCTTTACCACAGCTCCTGCTAGTAGTTGCATCCCAAGGGAACAAAGAGTGATCTGAAGTTGGCTTTACCCCTGACTCCTGAATGGGTACAGAGGTCTTCATCCCTTCTAAGACTGGGTTCCTATAGAGAGAAGCTGAGAGAAAACATACCTGTGGCATATAGAGAGGACTGGGCTTAACATCTTAATTCCACATGCAAGTCCCCTTGCCTTTCTGTGTATTGGTGCCCTTAACCTACTCAATCAACAAGTGTTGCCACCTGCCTGTCTCATAAAGACCAAGTAAGATAACAAAAGCAAGTTCAGTTAACTACTGGGAGAAAACCCTTATGAGAAATAACATCTGTATTTTATTAAAGGTCTGATGACAGACCCTAGACTGAGTTGTTAAACAAACATCTCATTTAAACCTGTAGTCACCCTTGGAGGTATTCCCTTATCAGTGCTTTATAGATGGAAAAAGTCAGACAGACTGTGGCTCGCTCAAGATCACAGATAAGCAAGATCTCAGTGTGTCTGTAGCTACTTCTTCTCATTCAGCTTCTCAAGTCAGCTCTGCTCTTTGAATCTGATGAACCTGGAAGAACTCTGAGACAGCGGATCATGGATGTTCCTACCTACTGCTCTCTGACAGCTCCAGACTTCATGGGCATACATGCAATGGCAGTGGCATCCTCTCTGCCTGCCTCCAATTCTCCTTCCAGAGAAGTCACTTCACATTTACTTCACAGTAAAAAGAAAAGAAAAGAAAGCAAAAAAGAAAGAAAGAGAGAGAGAGAGAGAGAGAGAGAGAGAGGAAGGAAGGAAAGAAAGGAAAAAACAGAAGAAAGAAAGGAAGGAAGAAAAAAGGAAGGGAGGGAGGGAGGGAGGAAGGGAGGAAGGAAGGAAGGAAGGAAGGAAGGAAAGAAGGAAGAAAGGAAGTTGATGAGGTGAAAGAGAGTGCCCTAGACTAGCAGCATCACTGCCATAGCACAGCGCTGTCTCTCAGAGCCATCCTGGGAGCAGGAATGTCTTTTACACTATAAATAATATTACATCCAGATTCTGAGATCCATCTCATTGCAAGATCCTTTCTGAATCCTGAGATCCTACCAATCTGCTCCCTTCACAACTAGAACACTGATGAAGAGCAGGCAGATCTCAATCTATGGACAAGGATGTGGTTCATCACCTGCGTGAGACCCCCTTCCATTCCTGTTGGGATCATCTTTGTGTGTGCCACATAAAGGCTGTCTTTGTATTATTCAGATGTTGATTTCTGTGCCTGCAGAGAGGGGAGTATAGGCCAGACTTTGGTGTTGCTCTTTTTATTGGATCATCACCTGCCTGAGTATTTTGTAAATACATTGTTCTCCATCACCTTCTGATTGGTTTAATAAAGAGCTGGCAGCCTATAGCAGAGGCAGGAGAGAAAGTGTGGGACTTCAGAAAGTAGATTCTAATAACATAGAAGATAGATATCTGCCCAGCTCTTGCACTATTTAAGGCTTATCGTAAATAATAAAAAGATATGTGTCTTTTATCCAATAACTAAATGGTTAAAGGTGGGGCAAGAACCCTGGTTTAAAATTAAAAATTTCTACAACAGTGAAGAATTGAGAGGCAGGAGACTGGCCAGCCAGACATGCAGGAAGTTGGACGTGCTGAGACCCAGTGAGAGGCAAAAGTGGATTAGAATAAACTCCGGTTATCATCCTGCAGGGTGTGGGCTCAGGTTGTCATCTTGTAGGAACATGAACTCTGGTTGTAGCCCTGCAGGGGTGTGGGGTCTGGTTGCAGCCCTGCAGGGATGTGGGGCCTGGTTGAAGCCCTGCAGGGGTGTGGGGCCTGGTTGTAACCCTGCAGGAGTGTGGGGTCTGGTTGTAGCCCTGCAGGGGTGTGGGGTCTGATTGTGACCCTGCAGGGGTGTGGGGTCTGGTTGTAACCCTGCAGGGGTGTGGGGCCTGGTTGTAGCCCTGCAGGGGTGTGGGGCCTGGTTGTGACCCTGAAGGGGTGTGGGGCCTGGTTGTAGCCCTGCAGGGGTATGGGGTCTGGTTGTAGCCCTGCAGGGGTGTGAGGCGTGGTTGTAACCCTGCAGGGGTGGGGGGCCTGGTTGTAGCCCTGCAGGGGTGTGGGGTGTGGTTGTAGCCCTGCAGGGGTGTGGGGTGTGGTTGTAGCCCTGCAGGGGTGTGAGGCCTGGTTGTAGCCCTGCAGGGGTGTGGGTTCTGGTTGTAGCCCTGCAGGGGTGTGGGGTGTGGTTGTAGCCCTGCAGGGGTGTGGGTTCTGGTTGTAGCCCTGCAGGGGTGGGGAGTTTGTTGTAGCCCTGCAGGGGTGTGGGGCCTGGTTGTAGCCCTGCAGGGGTGTGGGGTCTGGTTGTAACCCTGCAGGGGTGTGGGGCCTGGTTGTAGCCCTGCAGGGGTGGGGGGGTTTGTTGTAGCCCTGCAGGGGTGTGGGGCCTGGTTGTAGCCATGTAGGGGTGTGGGGTGTGGTTGTAGCCCTGCAGGGGTGTGGGGCCCTCGAAGGAGGGTTCTGGAGAACAGCTGGAGTGTGGCGTGCACACCGGACTTTCTAAAAGCATCCTAAAGGTATTTGCAGGCTTTGGCTCTGATGCAGCTACCGTTACCTGGCTGACCTCACAAGCGAGGGTAGTCTCGTCTGTCTCAGCAGGTTGTGCCTCTAGATGTCAGAGACACAGTCAAACGAAGCCAAGCACAGCGGGTGTGGGTCCTAAGTGGGAATCTGTTTATGTTACAGTTTCACAACATAGCATCAGAATGCAAGTACACGCATACATGCATGCATATTCACACACGGTCACATACATGCACACTCACATACAATCACACTCACTCACTCACACACACTTGCATACATAGTCACACACATTCACACGCACACACTCGCACAAGACTCACACATAATCACACATGCATTCACACATACTCACCCATTTATGCACACAAGATTCACACATAGCTTCTCTCTTTCTTTCTCTCCCTCTCTCTCTCTGTCTCTGTCTGTCTCTTTCTCTCTGTCTCTGTCTCTCTCTGTCTCTCTGTCTCTGTCTGTCTGTCTCTTTCTCTCTGTCTCTGTCTCTGTCTGTCTCTATCTGTCTCTGTCTCTCTGTCTCTTTCTCTGTCTCTGTCTCTGTCTCTCTCTCTCTGTCTCTGTCTCTCTCTCTCTCTCTCACGCACGCGTGAGCGCACATGGCTTTCTGTCACTAGCATCCTTGTGTTACATGCCCTTCACTGCTGGACCCTTGAAGGGCATCTGCTGAGGTACCCCAGCCTGGTGTTATGTCTCAGACAGTTTAAACCAATCTCCTCTGCTCTTGAAGCTGTCTCTTCAAGATGCTATTGTAATAGAAAAAGCTCTTCTAAGAATAGAACACTGTTATCTTCCAAAGTCAGTTAACTAGGACTGTGGCACATGTATAGCTCCTGTGAAACTATAGTAATGATAAACCCTACTCACTTATCTCTGATTTACGCCTGCCAGTGTTTCCCAGGCCTTTCCTGCCCAGCAGGGCAAGGAGGGTGTTTTGCACAACCACAGTGAAGAATGAGAAAGCTCAGCCACTCAGCAAGGCAAAATGGGCATCTTTTACCCCCCAGGAACACCCCACACACACATTGTAACCATGCCCTTCTGGTGCTTCCAGTCCAAGGAAGAGATGAAGGTCAGATGGCTAAAGCCAAGCAATTTCATAATTAGTTAAGAGGGAAGTAGGGAAATCAGGTATGTGGAGTCAGGGTAGAGAGGCAAATGGTATCCACAGCCAAGAGAATGAGCCAGGCAGGGCTGAGACGAAGGGGGAGGAGCATTTCAGGTTCCCACCCAAGGGGCGGTGCCATGGGGAGAGCTCGGACCGTGCCGTTCAGTGATCCTGGGCAGAGAGCACAGCTAATGTGTGAAACTGAAAGACAAAGTTGGATCAGTCGGTGCCTTGGAAGTCAGGGGATGATTTGGGGTTTATTCTGTGTGACAGAGAACGTTTTGAGGGTGCTTCATGGAAGCAGCCTTCGTGCAGACGACACAAGTGTGGTTGCCTTTGTAAGAGGGGACTACAGAAGCACAAAGCACATGAGGGTGCCAGAGAGAAGGGCGCACGCAGCACTGGGACAGGATGTCTCCCCCTCTCACACTGTACAGTGAGTGGGGAAGCAGGGTCTGCGCTGTCTGCCCATCAGCAGCACAGGAGAAATGGGGCAGCCACGGTGAAGGTCAGCGGTGTGGTTCACTCAGCCGCGCTCTGCAGAGTTGCAGAGGCTTGCTCCGGTGCTGACTGCTCAGAAAGTCCTGCCCTTTGGAAAGATGTCACCTCTGCTCTTGGTGCTGAGTAAGCCATGGGTCCTTCTGCTCTTGAAGTAACTCCTGGGACTCTTTCCACAGTTTCTGACCTCCCTGCTTGGTTTTGAACCCCCAGTCTCCTTTTGCTAATCTGCTCATGTGACTACTCAGATCTGATCCCCATTCAGGGGAGCACTAACCTGGTTCCCCCTGGGTTTACATTGCACAGAGACTTAAACTAAAGCTTCCTGTGGGTATCCTTGTATTGGACAACAGGACCGACGAGTCTACTCTGGACCCTCTGCCTCTGAGCTCTGACTCCCATCTTTAGAAGTGGCCCTGCCTGGCATCCTGGAGTGATTTCTCCTCTGGGCAGAAGCAGAAGAAGAGCACATCCCCAAGCATTCCCTTTCCTAGTTAAGTTGCAGTCTGTCCATCTGTCCCACAGGCTGTAAGGGCAGAGCTGGTTAGTTATCACTGGCTCCGCCTATCTAAGTCCTATAGCCAGGAAGTGCTGAGCAGGACATGTGACTTGGACAGGTAACTCTCCCTGTTTGCTCCATTCTCAGGAACCTTCGGGTCATGCTCACTGGCTCTGGCCATTGTTTCTCCGGGGAAGTGTGCGTTAATTTCAGAGACCTACTTCCTACCTTATCCTGATGGTATTGTATTTTATTTCTAAGGCATGGTCTTACTATGTAGCCGTGGCCGGACTGGAACTTCCAGAGATCCTGCCTACCTCTGTTTCCACATGCTAGGGTAAAGGTATGCACCACCACTCCCATCTTGCTTAGTCTCTTTAAGCTAGTGTCAATTGGAGTTCCGTCTTTCCTTTTCAGGCAGCACGGGGTGGCCGAGATGTTGCCCTTGACCAGCATGACTGTTTTTGCTGGGCAGGCATTTCACTTGGCCAGCGTAATTATGTTTGCTGTGTCTGGAGTCCTTCTGCCCTGGCCACTGCTTCTCACTTCCAAAAGTCTCTTTCCACAGTGACAGAAGAATAAGGGCTATTTCCATTTTCACCTCTTCTTGCAATGCTGTCCACTGACAACTGGAACAAGTTGTTGGTTGACTTGGTCCCAGAGAAGGCAGTTGTGAAGCTGCCTGGGCACCACATCCTTCTGATAGGTTCACAGGCTGGCGAACTTAAGAGCATTGTTAGTGGGCATGTCACAAAACATCAGCTAGTCATTGCCTGTTGAAGCATTTCCCACAGTGTCTGTGGGCATAGCTGTGCCCTCCATGGGACAGGGCTTCTAACACTGTGACTACTGGTTCCTGATTTCTCAAGCAACTTTGCCAGTCAGCGATCAGGGGTGGCACGGCTCTTAAGTGTCAAAGGAGATGCGTTTGATGCCACCATGACCTTAGCCTGGGAAACTGGGACAACTTGACAGTCCCAGAGTGATGTCTCTGCCTTGATGCCTGCGTCCGACTTGCCACTTAAGTTTTACAGCGCTACAACACTGACAGCATCTGGCACTGGTAAGAATCTAGCAACAAGAACTCACTCGCCATTGGCAGAGCTCTAACGTACCAGAGCAGCCATTTTGAAAATAAGCCCTGAAAGTTGTTTTTTTTTTTTTTTTTTTTTAAATAAAACAGATCTATTCTTTGGCTTTTACCCCCTCCTTCAATCCCCCTCAAAAATCATGACAGGGCTGGAGAGATGGCTCAGTGGTTAAGAGTACTGGCTGCTCTTATAAAGGATCTAGGTTTGGTTCCCAGTGACACATGCAGTTTACAACTGAAGAGGTCAGCTCAGAGCCATTGGAAAATCCCACTGGACCCCCAAGCCCGTAGACACCCCTCCCCTCCTCGAAGAGAAAGGTTGATTATATTCCTCAGGAAGACCACTGGGGGGACAGACTGTTGGCCATCCCTTGCTCCCTTATCCCCTAAGGGCCAATCAGTTTAAAAGTCACACTGTTCTGCCAATCGCATTGTGCCTAATGGTTATTGCTCTGTACAAAAACTCTCCGAACGAGCTACCTGGGGTCACCGTCTCTCCTTCAGGTGCAAGACGACCCCAGCATGCTGGAACAATAAATTCCTCTTTGCTTTTGCATTGATCCCTGGTTCTGCATGGTCCACTCTCAGAAGGTCCCCAATGGCTAAGGCTCAGCAGAGTCTTACACAACCATCTATAACTCTGGTTCCAGGAGATCTGGTGTCCTTTTCTGGCCTCACACAGGGGGCACGGGTATGCATACAAGCACATACAAGCAAACACTGACATATAAAATGCATAAGGAAAGGCTTTCATTTAAATATGCATAGCAGCCTGGATGCTCATTAATAGAATGTATGTGTATGGACCATCATAGAGCTAGAGAAGATGGCTCTGTGAGCAAAGGAGCCACTGCCCAAGCCTGGCTTTATACTTGTGATCCCTGGAACCCATGTAAAGGCGGAAGGTGAGAACTGACTCCAGGAAGTTGTCTATGTATGTGCATGACATGTGTGCCTCCCCACCACATATGCACATACATAATGATAGGATATACTTCTAAAGAGAATCATTTGCAGCTCTATGGAACAATGTGGATGTACTTGGAAAACAGGCTGTGTGAACAAAAACTTCACTTAACATCTAGGGAATCTGGCAGGGGGATGCAGGGATGGAGGTGCCAAAGCTGGGGATGGGGAGGGTGAGGGCATAGGGGGCTTGAATATCTTCACTGCAAGTTCTGTTCCACTGAAGCAGATTATCTAGACGAGCGACCTTCCTGGCTAGGGGACCGCACAATGGCTCCTGCTTATCCTACCCAGCCCACAGAACTGCTCAACCAGGTTAATCATGCCCTCCTATGAAAGCGGGAGGCACATCATCCTTGGTTACCACACGGTCTGCCTCCCATCCTCTGCTTGATCATTTTGTTTCTGTTTCCAGCCTTTCTGTGGCTCTGTGGGTAGACAGTGTCTTCCTCTTTCTAGAACTGAGTGCATATAACTGACGGCTATTACCTATGAAATATACACTGCAAATACATAAATATTACCTGTGTAATATGTACTCTGTATAATGTACACATTTGTCTATCACCAGAACCCTAGAACAAGAATCCTTTCCCTTCCAGTGGGTGAATAAGAGACAATTAAAGCATACTACGAGAGCATCCCACAATCAATCTGTACACACCCTTTCCATATTGGCAGTGTCTTGTGGCCCAATGAACTGAGGGCTGAAAAAACAATTAAGCAGAAAGTTCCAGACTTAAATGATTCATTGGTTTTAGATTACGTGCTGTTCTTAGGACCATGGGAAAATTGTGTTCTTTTCTACTGTGTACAAATTAGGATGTGGATAACATCTTCATCGATAATATCACCCAAAGCACCCACACTACGTGTTCTACCTCCCTCAGCTACTCAGAAGCCATGTTGGTGGTTAAAGCAGTTGTCACGCATCACAGTACTTGGATGTACATTTACATTTATTTTTCTTAGCAGTGGTGCCAGAGTACAAGAGACGACTTGGATATGAATCTACAGTGTGAATCCCACAAATGAAAAGTTAAATGTTCTCAATAAGGAAACACAGGGTTACTGGTTTAAGATCCATGGCAAGAATGTATCCATGACACTCTAAACAAGAAAAGTGTGAGTGGGCCTCCAACATTAGGATGTTAGGGTGTGTGGCAGAAGCAGGTGGATTTCGGAGTTCGAGGCCATTCTGGTTTACAGAGTGAGTTCCAGGACAGCCAGGGCTACACAGAGAAACCCTGTCTCAAAAAAAAAAAAAAAAAAAAAAAAAAAAAAAAAAAAAAAAAAGAAAGAAAGAAAGAAAGAAAGAAAAGAAAAAGAAAAAAAAAGAAAAGTGTTCCACTGGACAGTGGTGGCACTTGGGCGGCAGAGGCAGGCAGATTTCTGAGTTCAAGGCCAACCTGGCCTATGGAGTGAGTTCCAGGACAGCCAGGGCTACACAGAGAAACCTTGTCTCGAAAAACAAAACAAACAAACAAACAAACAAATGAAAAGACTGTCTGGGCTGGCTAGTACCCCGATCAGATCTTGGGTGCAAGCTCCACAGCCAGTCCCACAACACCCAGAGGAAGCTCCATTCCCAGGTGCTCTAACACACCCAGGATCAGAGGTGAGGAGGAACCAACATCTGTCCAAACACTGGGAGTAACTGGGACCAGTGGGACCAAGCACACAGGAACTCCTCTAGCCCAGTAACTCGGGTTGCTTCTGGTCTGTCTGGGCCTGCTGGTGCCCTGAGCAGACCTTGGACGCAAACTCTGCAATATTCCCAAAACACCCAGAGGAAGCTCTACTCCCAGGTGCTCTAACAAGTCCAGGGTCACAGGATCCTAGAATCACAGGATCACAGAGACAGCTTGACTCTGAGTAGTTCTGACACAACCAGGATCACAGGAAGGACAGGCTTCAGTCAGATTTAGCAAGGGCAGGTAGCACTAGAGATAACCTGATGGCTTGGGGCAAGCGTAAGAATATAAGCAACACAAACCAAGGTTACTTGGCATCATCAGAACCCAATACTTCCACCGTTGCAAGTCCTGGACACACCATCACACTGGAAAAGCAAGATTCAGATATAAAATCACTTTTCATGATGATGATACAGGACTTTAAGAAAGACATAAATAACTTCCTCAAAGAAATACAGGAGAACACAGGTAAACAGCTAGAAGCTCTTAAAGAGGAAACACAAAGATCCCTTAAAGAACTACAGGAAAACACAATCAAACAGGTGACAGTAATGAGCAAAACCATCCAGAATCTAAAAATGGAAATAGAAACAAGAAAGAAAACAGAAAGAAAGACAACTCTGGAGATAGAAAACCTAGGAAAGAAATCAGGAGTCATAGATGCAAGCATCACCAACAGAATACAAGAGATAGAAGAGAGAATCTCAGAGGCAGAAGACACCATAGAAAACATTGACACAAGGCGATGGTGGCGCATGCCTTTAATCCCAGCATTTGGGAGGCAGAGGCGGGTGGATTTCTGAGTTCAAGGCCAGCCTGGTCTACAGAGTGAGTTCCAGGACAGCCAGGGCTATACAGAGAAACCCTGTCTTGAAAACATTGACACCTAAGGATAATAGGTATAGAAGAGAGTGAAGACTCCCAATGTAATGGGCCAGTAAATATCTCCAAC